>NC_073693.1:283041874-283372874 GCF_029784155.1 Uranotaenia lowii | reverse complement strand
CCAAGCCTCTGCATGTGACGTGTGATGCCGAAGACAGTGGCAGTCTTGCTGAATCGATATCTGCATTCATGCGGCCTGGGTCCGGCCAGCAAATCGACCTGCATATTTTAAAAATAAAAAAAAAACTTGCCTTAGGTAGTTTGAAACGAATTCTTATACTAAAGCACGCTTATTAGGCTGATGCCTTTCATAAATTTTTTGTTTAATATTAAAAAGCAAAAAAATTACCTCAAAAGACTTGCCCTCCATCGACTCGTTAGTGTCTCACATAATAAGGAATTTCTTTCGCAGTAGCATTCGAGCCATCGTCGTCTCTGGCTGACTGGGGACCACAGCTTTTGCGACATGTTCCAACAGCTTCTGCTGCTGCGGTTGGTTGGGACTCCGGGGAAATCTGCAATGATGACCACTAACCGGATAGTCGGCACCGAACAGATCCGTCATTGAAAAGCCGTTCACCACCAGCACCAGGTTCTAATTATTTCTCCTGCTCTTCTTCTGCAGCAGCCGACTAGCGTTGAGTATGTTGCGGGGAAAAGCTCAAAAGAAAGTACCACTTATTCCTCCTGTTTGGAAAAAAAACTCGGAACGACTCGCAAATTTCTCTGCGCATAATGAAATGTAAACAAACTCTACACGCTGAACGTCGTTTGTTTAACTCAGCATAAACGGCAGAAATTTTTCAGTGCATGTTTGCTCTCGCCCCTTTCTTGTGAGCAAATTTGGTGATTTTATCGGTCCCGACGGCAAGGGCCCTATTTTGCTCACCTTCATACTAACCCCCGGTGCGGTATAAAAGTGATTAAACTCGTGAGCATTTTCACTTTGCTCGCGATTGCTGCGGATGCCCTTAAAAATTAAATGAAAAAAAATATACCAAAACAATATATTGGGCTTGTAAATGGGTTTGAGAATTTACACATTTTGACTCTTGAACTAAGTTTACTTCTCACGTTATTGAAAATTTAATCTCAAATAGAAAGATTTGTTTTTCTAGGTAACTAAATCATTTGAAGTGTTTTGGTTTTTTTTACTTTTATGCCGTCTTTGAAATTCTTATATCATTGGCATTTTTGTCATTTTCGTCATTCTTGTCTTTTTTGCCTTTTTGCCCTTTTGGCCCTTTTTGCCTTTTTTGTCATTTTTATCATTTTTGTCATTTTTGTCATTTTTGTCATTTTTGTCATTTTTGTCATTTTTGTCATTTTTGTCATTTTTGTCATTTTTGTCATTTTTGTCATTTTTGTCATTTTTGTCATTTTTGTCATTTTTGTCATTTTTGTCATTTTTGTCATTTTTGTCATTTTTGTCATTTTTGTCATTTTTGTCATTTTTGTCATTTTTGTCATTTTTGTCATTTTTGTCGTTTTTGTAATTTTTGTCATTTTTGTCATTTTTGTCATTTTTGTCATTTTTGTCATTTTTGTCACTTTCGTCATTTTTGTCATTTTTGTCATTTTTGTCATTTTTGTCATTTTTGTCATTTTTGTCATTTTTGTCATTTTTGTCATTTTTGTCATTTTTGTCATTTTTGTCATTTTTGTCATTTTTGTTATTTTTGTCATTTTTGTCATTTTTGTCATTTTTGTCATTTTGTCCTGGAGATATTTCCAGGCTTCAAAAAGATGGAAAGTTTAAATTATAAACTAGCTAGATGAACTGTTTATCAGATGAAATATTGATTCAAATAATGAACAACATTGGTTTATTTTGTCTGAACTAAAGAAAACAATCAAACATAAATTAAATATAATTATTATTGAAAATGTTTTAAATATATTCAACCCAGAAATACTGTAAACGCATTAAAGTTTCTTTTTGGAAAAAGTTTTGAATTGGCATAAATAATAATAATGATGAGATTTGTTTGTTATTATTAAATCAAACTAAAGATGAAACAATTAATTACGAATCATGGCCAACAATAGACATTAAAATCCAATAATCTTTCTGATCCTCTGATGGCTTGGAAATTTGTCAATTGAATGAAAGGAAATCGAGAAGAAATCCTACATCCGGTATCGATCGGTGAACCCTGGCGGCCGACCATTGTCGGTTCAAATTAAGGAACCAGCATTTTATCCAGTCAGCCCAAGTAAGGTTTCGCACACTCCAAAAAGTGAAACAATTTATCATACACAGGCGTGTAGCGAAAAGTCGGAACCTTCCTTCCGAGGAGCAACTCCATGAACGTAAAATTTTCGGATTCAAACCAGCACCAGCATTGCTCATGCGGGACATCATCGACGTCCGTCGCTTGCCTGCGTCGCCTTTCCCTCATCGACGTAGTCGTCGTCGTCATTGTCGTAATGAAAATAAACTCATCGAACCATGACCGACTCTGCAATACTTATACAATTGCATTCATACCTACTTATATTTTTATGGGAGGATAGGGCGAGGCATCAGGCACAATATTAAATCGGCCAAATGTTGGTGGTGTGTGATTTTTTCCTGTGCCACTTTTCCACATTCAGATATAGGTGGTACCTTTGCCTACATACAATATTCATAAAACTTTGTAGCTTTTACTCAACGGCACACCGACCATCGTCGGATGGATCTCCTCTATATTGTTCCTCGGCAACAACTCCTACAAGGAGGAAATCAAGGTCCAGAACGAAGCTAAACTTAACGCAGCAACAAAAACGCTCCGTTCCGTGACGGTGGCCTCGAAGGAACTTGCCCTTTTTCATCCACTTTTGCCATATTTGCCCGGATTGCCAGTAAGTATTGAAGTGTATGGATTCCATCATCATCACCAACATGATCATCATCTCGCATTCTGGACACGGCCTGTGAGCACCCAGGATTCTTCTGATGGTCACGGATCTGCTGCCGTGGTGGGACCCCAGAGCTCTGCAGCAAAGGCAAACCCATGGTGTCCCTGAAACCTAACAAAGCTTTTTTGCTTCTCGGATGAGGGATTCGGACTTCTTTGGTTCCATGTCTGGCAACCTTCACGGCGAATTGTGGCCAATCCGTTTTGTGCAAAAACTTCCTTACTCGAAGCAGGAATGTAAATGAATTATAAAAAAAAAGTTTTAATTTTTTTAATCAGGAAGTTTGTACGAGAACCTTTCCTTTTATTTTTCAATTTTTTGTGCTAGCTTCAACCTCTGAACTTTTTTTGGAAAGTTTGGTTGATACTGATTGTTGTGCATATGGAAATATTTCCAAAAGACTCATAACGAATTAGGTACTCAAAAAAAAGGCAACTTTCCAGCATTGTTTGAGCGCTAAACCTACTCATTAGGGTGGTCCAAAATTAGAGGAATGTTCCGCAATCAAAACTTTGGGATGGGTTGCACTGATACGATTCAATATCAATCAGAATCAATGTTTCAAATTAATGTGATTTCCGGTAAGTTATTGATAAACAACTCAAATTAATGATCCTTATTCTGACCTAAAAGCTTGCTTGAAAAGAACTTTAAACTGTCTAGTTTACAAATTTGAAATCAATATTTCAGCAAAACCAGAAATAGAACGTGATTTAAAATTTCAAATAAAACCAGAAGTTGAAGCCCAGAAATAAAATATATAAAATATTATTATAATTATCATTATTTTATTAAAGACATTTTACCATTTTCATGGCATTCGTGTCTTAAAGATTCTTAAAAGCTAATTAACATTATAATACTCTAACTTAAATTTTGTTGAAAATTTCAATTGCTTTCAAGAAGCTTAAAATTGCTATTTCATTCGATGAATCGTTGTTTAGAATTCCACAGATATCTCCGGTTATTCCATAATCTCGTCTGGCTTGATCGAATCCATCACAATCAACGAGAACATGTTGAATAGTAATCCGGACTCCACAAAATTGACAGACAGGTGGAGATTCTTTTTCGAAAAGGAATGAATGGGTTAATCTAGTATGTCCTATTCTTAACCTGCTCAGAACTCTCTGTTCGGAAGCGTTCCTGCGGTCATTCCACTTAGTGGTGCAGCTCTTATCCTGTGCTTAACTAAGCGTTTTATGTCTTGGGCTGGGAGAGCTATTACCAAAGGTGTTTCATTTCTTCCTGCTTTAGCTAAAGAGTCAGCTTTATCGTTACCCCGTATGCCAGCATGTCCAGGGACCAGGTTTTTTGAGAGTCCAAGGGTTTTTTGAGAGTCCGTTAAAAAGATGGTGTTTTCGTTTGGATTAGCATTATTAACTGCATGTTTCAGCGCAAATGCCTCTGCCGAAAAAACGCTACATATACCTGGAAGGCAGAAACTTTCACCAAGTTCACCTTTTAAGATACCTACTCCGACACTGTTGTTTTCCTTCGATCCAAATTTGAACGTGGTTGCTATAATTTGAGATGAAGTCACAAAATACGGGGAATACAATCGTGCTAACTGTGCCAGCTTTTATATGCTTACGCATGTGATGGTCAATATTTATGTTTGGTGAGTACCATTTACGTTGGTAGTCATGTTCCACTTTGGCAACTTCAGGTAAATTCAAATTTGCAGTCGTATGTAACAAGTTTTTGACTCGATGGTGTAGTGGAAGATTCTCAGAAATAAAATCTTTTTCCAATAATCGTATCGATAAGAATGACAAACTTTCAATCATCAGATAATGGAATGGTAAGCAACCAGCTTCAACAAGGATAGATTCAACAGGACTGGATCGAAACGCTCCAGAGGCTAATCGCACTAGTTCATTATACTTAATCGTAAGCGTTCGATTCATCCCATCGACGTTGAGGCTTGTGATGCCTAAGCCATAAAAGATTTTCGATACGACAAGTGCGGTTCCCGCTTTAGAAGCAAGGTCCGGTTATCCCTGTTCAGATTTCTACTCAGTATTCGAATTATGTTGAGTCTTTGTTGACAGCTATTTTTAATTATTTGGAAATATTGTAGGATGTTAAGATTTTGGTCTACAAGAATACCTAAGATGTTCATCTTTCTGACCCGGGGTATTGGTACTTTATCGATTTTGATCGCACGTTTTTTTCGGGGATGCTTCATGGTGCAGATGTGCATTAGCTTTGATTTCTTTGGTGATATTGAAAATTCCACTTTAGATGTCCATTTTACAACACTAGTAACTGCTGCTCTTAGTTTTTTCCTGACAGTTTTGTTACAAGTGCTTTTAGAAATGAGGAGAACGTCATCTGCGTAAAGTAAGATGGAGATATCCTGTGGAATGTCATTAAAAATTGGTTGCATTGCAACCAAAAATAATGTTACCGATAGTATGGATCCCTGTGGTATGCCGTTTTCAGCAATCCTATTAGATGAAAGGGTACCATTTGCCATAACTCGGAAGGATCTGTTACAGAGGAAGTTATTGATCATTGTAAGTAATCGTCCAGTGATTTTCCACTTCTGCAAGGTTTTTATAATAGAGAGTCGGTCCGTGGTGTCATATGAATTCGACATGTTCTTCTTCTTCCGGTTTTATCATCGGTTCAAGTTCTGCAAAGTAGCTGTCCACTCCACGACCCGTTCGAAAAGCATGTTGGCGATTGTCAATTCGTCGCTTATCTTCAAGTTCAGTTATTAGTCTACGATTTATCAGCTTTTCGAAGACTTTACCGAAACAGCTATAATGTGGGTGGTGTGTGATTTTTTCCTGTGCCACTTTTCCACATTCAGATATAGGTGGTACCTTTGCCTACATACAATATTCATAAAACTTTGTAGCTTTTACTCAACGGCACACCGACCATCGTCGGATGGATCTCCTCTATATTGTTCCTCGGCAACAACTCCTACAAGGAGGAAATCAAGGTCCAGAACGAAGCTAAACTTAACGCAGCAACAAAAACGCTCCGTTCCGTGACGGTGGCCTCGAAGGAACTTGCCCTTTTTCATCCACTTTTGCCATATTTGCCCGGATTGCCAGTAAGTATTGAAGTGTATGGATTCCATCATCATCACCAACAGTAAAGAGATCGGTCTAAATCCGTCTGGTTTATCTGAATCTCCATCTGGTTTTGGGATTGGAATTATTTTTCCCTCTTTCCATTCCTCGGGAAATTCCCCTTTGTTCCAAAGGCGGTTGAATAAATCAAGTAAAGATATTTTTGGACTAAGGGGCAATTTTTGCAATAATGGGTAGCCAATATTATCTAATCCAGTGGCTCGACCTGTGGATCGGTCTAGAGCCCATAAAAGTTCTTCTAAGGTGAAGTTTTGGTTAAATAGTTTAGTTGACCCAGAACGGATGTAATGATCGGAATTTAACCGAGATGGTGGAAGTTTGTCAATACGACTAGTATTATCAGGGCGCTTAGAACGTTTTTCATATGTGTCAGCTAGTGTCTCTGCAATGTGTAGAGCGTCATCGGTAATACCGGAGGGTGTAGTTAGGATTATAGAAGATCGTTGACGTTTGCCTACTGGAGGTTTCAGGATTGATACTTTCTACAAAATCTTCCCAGCTTTTTTGCTTACCATCTTTGATGAGCTTTCTGCAAATGGAACGTGCTTCGTGAAATTGAACTAAAATTTCCTGTTTTCTGTCATCGTCTTTTTTAAGTTTTCTCAAAGCTCGTAAGTGTTTCCGCCTGTCTTTGATAGCAGCGGCAACTTCTTGGTTCCACCAAGGAACTGATTTTGGGCCATCTTTTCCACTGGTTCTGGGAATGGATTGTTGTGCTGCTGATATTATGCGGTTGGAGAACTCAGTAACGCCGATTTCCTCATCGGGATGAACGTTTTCAGAAATCAACTCCTCATATAGCTGCCAGTTTGCATTATCGTAGATCCAATTTCTTTGTTTGATTGGTTCAGGCGAATTTTGTGCAAAGTTTATTAAGATCGGGTAGTGATCACTGTCGGATCCTTCTGAGGCGTCTTCCGGACAAACACTTGTAAAACGTCCGTTACTGACAAAATTCGTTAATCAACTGATGCTTCATGAACATTTTTATTTCCTCCTTTCTTTCTATATTCTAACCGTTTCTAAAAAGGCCTTTTACACACTCAATTAGAACCATTCATTTCCATGTTTATATCGATCAAAATGTTTAATGATTATTTCATACTTTTCATTTCTATTATTGTTCATCTGTATCCTACAATCACTTCCACAACAATCTGACATGACCTTCCATCTTAGTTTCGATGATATGCAGGGGAAGCATAACGAGACATCCAGTGCTTGAGTTTTCCCAGTAGCTGGGTTGATTCGCGTGTGTGATTCGGTATTCATAACAATCATATCATTGTCTATAATAATATGCATTATTTCGCTCCCTCTTCTACGTGCTGCATACGAAGATGTTGAGATTCGGCTACCCCATGCTTGATGATGTGCATTGAGGTCTCCCAAGAGTAGAATGGGTTTAGGTAGTTCCTCAATCATTTCTCTAAGCTTAGTTGATGCGTTGTCTTCATTTGGTGACAGATATACAGATACTATGGTTACAGCTAGTGGAATGTGGATCCGAGCGGCTATAGCTTGGATATTAGTTCGAATAACAAGACGTTCGAAAGGTGTACCGCATCTAACAGCTAGTCCAGCACCTTGTCTGCCGTGTGTTGAGCATTGGCTACTTAGCAATTAGTAGTTTCGGTCTAAGATGTTAGAATTCGTTTTGTTTGGCGATAGGTTTGTTTCCTGCAGACATACCACGTGAGGTTGGTAATTGGTGAGGAGAACCTGGAGCTCATCTCGATGTGATCGCAGGCCGCTGATGTTCCATTGGATGGCCAGAGTATTGGGCGACTTGTGTTGAAGCTCTGTGAGATCTAAAGACCAAGAAGCGACAGAAAGGTTTGCGGATGGAATAGTGCAAAAAATACTTGCCTGAGGAGTGCTCAGGCTTCCAGTGCCAACACCTGCCATATTGTTACTATAGTTTTCTTGTTCTTTTTGGCCGGTAGTTGGCACTGGAACATGCCTGGTTGCTGGAATCCGCCTGAAAGGGAATCTGGAACCTTCCATAGGATCTTGCTGCTGGTCATCGAAATTTTCCGTAGGGTAACATTCAGCAATCTTTGTTTGGATACCTCTGGTCTGGCATAGATAATGAAAGAGCGACAGAAGGGTTTGTGATTGGAAAAGAATGGAGGATACTTGCCTAAGGAGTGCTCAGGAGTGCTGTTTGGAAAAATGGAACCTCCCAGAAGATCGTGTTGCTGGACGTCGAAGCTTTCTGTAGAGAAACATTCTGTAATCCTTGTTCCCGTCCACTTGTTCCTTAATTCGTCTCGTATTGAAAACGAAGAAATACTTGCCTGAGGGGTGCTCAGGCTTCCAGTGCCAACCCCTGCCATATCTTCATTATAATTCTCTTGTTCATTTTGGCCGGTAGTTGGCACTGGAAAATGCCTGGTTGCTGGAATCCGCCTGATATGAGTGTTGTAGATGTTGTTAATCGATGTTTGATTTTGAGTTGGTCCATTCATTCCTTCAAGCTCCAGTCCCGTTTGCTCGTCTGGTCTTGAGGATAAACTCAAGACTGCCGAGAGAGGACTTTTCTTAACATAACGGGAGGAATCAACCTGCTGGTGAGAGAGGGGGTCCTGGGCCGTGGTGTTCTGTTTAACGTTATTTGAACTTGTACTTTGTGGTGAAAAGACTACTGTGAGGTTGGTGGTTGAACTGTCTTGAGCTTTGTTAAGTTGAGAAGCCATTATTGTTCCATCGAAGACGGACCACAAATTAATTGGGATCCGGGATCTTTTTTGGCATTAAGTTTTCGAGGAGTAGTGGTTCTTTTTTACTTAAATTTTGGTTATGTTGTGGATTAGCTTTTGGCTGGCATGATCTATTCGATGTATAGGATCCTTTTGAATCTATACGGGATAATCTTGGAGATTGTTCAGTGGTTTTAGAACTATCGGAAGGCTTCATAATCGAGTCAGTGGTTGGACTTATACTAAGTGCCCGTTGGGATGATGACCGGGGGGGGGGGATTTTGAAAAAAAAAATGGAGTAAATATGAAGACTTCTTTGTGCGTGGTTAGAATTTTTTTTTCAACAGAAAACCATATCACACCTCATGAAGCATCAATTATTTACTAAACGTAAAATTTTCAATAACGGCATTTTATCTCCATTCACATTGACGAGGGAACCTACTGATAACTCGAGCAACCAAAAGGCCCATATCTACTTAAACTCGTGCCTCCCAAGTTCGAATTTTGCTGAACAAAGGTTCCAAAAGTATTTCATGAATATGAAATGTGAACGAACTTCATAAAAGGGCATATAATCAATAAACCATTTTTTGTAGCTTGGAATTTGTTGAAATTTGTTATTTATATTGAAATTTCAACTCAGAACAACTTAAAGCTAACTCGCAATGGATTGTTTTTGAAAAAAGTAAATTTGTTTACCTTAAAAAATTTCGTCCAAATGTATTTATTTACCACAAATTTAAAAATATCAATTTGTATAAATCCAGAATTTGTATAAATTCATGCTTAACAGTTATAAACATGGAATTCCCGTTTTTTTTAAACCGATTTTATTTTAGCGGATGTTTGATTTATATGCCGTTTCGTAATGTTTCTGAGTAACAATTAACATGCGTCTTCGCTGCTGGCCACTGGCTGCCCTTGCGGGTATTCTAGGAAAGTTTATTACAACTTCAAATTTTAGCTTACGATATGCGGAGCTGGAAAAGGCAGTTAAACGAGCTTGTAGACGAGACAAGAGAGCCTGGACAAACTCCCTAGCCGAAGAGGGAGAAAGAGCCGCCGCCATTGGAGATATCCGATTATTATATGATATTTCTCGCCGCCTTAGTGGTGCAAGGACTAATGCAAGAATGCCGCTGAAAAACCGAGCAGGTCAGCTGCTGACAGATCGAACAGATCAGCTCAAGCGTTGGACTGAGCATTTTGATCAACTTTTCCGAGTTACAAATAGCAATGGCCAACAGAACCCGCAGCTCGAGGCGCCCACAGTAAGTCGCATTAATGGCGTCAACTCGGAAGCGCCCTCGCTGGCTGAAATAGAAGCGGCAATCAAGAACATGAAATCCAACAAAGCGCCTGGAATCGATTGCATTCCTGCTGAAATGCTCAAAGCCGACCCTGCCTTGTCAGCACAAATGTTGTACCGTCTTTTCGCTGACATTTGGGATACTGCAACATTCCCGGCCGACTGGATGCAGGGTATCCTCGTAAAGGTCCCAAAGAAAGGAGACCTAACAGAGTGCGGTAACTGGCGTGGCATAACTTTGATCTGTACAACCCTCAAAGTACTCTGCAAAGTGATCCTGAACAGGATTCAGGAGAAAATCGACGCTACACTCCGACGGCAACAAGCTGGATTCCGATCCGGACGATCATGTGTGGACCACATCACAACGCTACGAATCATACTGGAACAAATCAATGAATTCCAGGACTCTCTTCTGCTGGTGTTCGTTGATTTCGAAAAAGCATTTGACCGACTGAACCACGAAAACATCTGGGCTGCTCTTAGACGAAGAGGGGTCCCAGAGAAACTAGTCCATCTCATCGAAGCACAGTACGAGGCATTTTCGTGCAAGGTCTTGCACGACGGTGTCTTGTCCGAACCAATCCCGGTAACTGCTGGAGTGAGACAAGGATGTATTTTATCACCGCTACTTTTTCTCATCGTAATGGATGAGATCTTGACTGGATCGATTGACTGTAGACCAAACCGAGGATTGCCGTGGAATCCTTCAACCATGGAGCAACTGAACGACCTTGACCTGGCAGACGATATTGTTTTGCTCGCCCAAACACAACAAGACATGCAGAGCAAACTCGATGACCTCACCGAAAGCTCCAAGGCAGCAGGTCTCAAAATCAATGTCGGAAAGACCAAGTCGATGGAAATCAATACAGGAAATCGTTCCAATTTCGTGGTAGCTGGACAACAGGTTGAGACAGTGGAGTGCTTCCAGTATCTTGGTAGCCAGATTACGCCTGATGGTGGTACCAAGAAGGACATCGAAACCCGGATCAGAAAAGCCCGATTTGCGTTTGCGAGTCTCCGAAACATCTGGCGGTCACGCCAGATCTCTCTACGAACTAAGATCCGAATCTTCAACTCAAACGTCAAATCCGTATTGCTGTACGGGTGTGAGACTTGGTGCACATATGCGGTGACGACGCGAAAACTGCAAGTTTTTGTGAATCGTTGCCTGCGGAACATCATCCGGGCTTGGTGGCCTGGCAACTGGATCTCAAACGTTGAACTTCATCGCCGGTGTCATCAAAAGGCGCTAGAAATCGAGATTCGGGAACGTAAGTGGAGATGGATTGGGCACACGCTGCGAAAAGATGAAAACGAGATTTGCAGAGAGGCGCTTGACTGGAATCCAGAAGGGCATCGAAGAAGAGGCAGGCCCAAAAGCTCGTGGCGGCGAAGTCTAGCCGCTGAAATCCGCACAGTTGACGAGAACCTTGGCTGGCAGCAAGTGAAGACGCTGGCTCCGGATCGCCAGCAGTGGAGATCTTTTATCTCAGCCCTATGCGCCGGTCAATCGGCGCTGGACCCTTAGATCAAATTTTAGCTACAGGTTAGGCAACACCTAGGCATGGGGTCGTGGCAGCGTGTTTGGCTATCATCTCGAAGGGTCGTGGTTCAAATTAATGGTAATTTTTTTCATTAGGTTGTTTGATTGCTTGAGTAGGCAAATCAAACAAATGTGTAGCAGAACTATGCTGATTAAGCTGTGTTTGACCTTTTCAACGAGACTTTTCGTTGCTTGGGAAGACACGTCTCAGAGACATGAATTTTGTTAATAACTGTAACTACAAAATTTATATAGTTAGGTTTGGTATATCTGTAACTTATTCAAAGAATGATAGACATTTAATCAGTTTTGAGTCCCTACATTGACCCTGACGACGCTTACGGCGTTTGTTCGGAAATATGCCTTGTTCATAATTACCCCACTCCTAAAGTAAGGATGAGAAGTTTCAGACACTGATGTTAATATTATTATTTCTCATATATCCCTTTACAAAATGTATAACAAAATATAAAAAAAAAATGTCTATAACTTCTTTTGTTCAGTCCAAAACAACTTTTCCTCTTCTAAAAAGTTGTTCCAGGACTTGAAATCGTCACTTAAATTAAGTTTATAGATTTTCTAGACTGATAGGGTTACCAATTTAAGAATCAAATCATGGAATTTCAACATATTGTGGATCAAATTTGAGGTATATCGACCTACTGAGCTTTCCTTATGCGAGAACAGTTCTAGCGACGTTGCGATTTTTCAGATTCTCGCTGCGAGTAGTTGCTACTTGTCGATTTTTTCGCTTTTCACATGTTCTCGCATAAGGAAAGCTCAGTAGGCTCATGGGTTGTTACGTTTTTGCTCGTTTGAAGTGTGTGTAAAACCACGTTCTCAAACCACTGGGCTCGCTATACATGGGAATTCTCTTTCTGAGTTTCTCATGTATAGTTAGCTAGTGTAGAGCAAACATCAACATGCCCTCTAGCCTAAAATTTCAACACCTATCAAGCTTTCTCCTATTGGCGCACTAATGCCTGTCTATCCACCTTGCTTTCCAATTTCTATAAAATAAAATTCTCTATAGTTTTTTATTCTGCCGAACATGCCATTAAAATTATAATCATGAATATTAATTGATTATTCAGTAAAAAAACATTGACTTTCAAGAAAAAAAATCAATGTTTTGAAAGTTTTTCATATATTTCCATTTCGGTATATGATATTGGAAACTAAAAATTTGTTTTTTAAATAAATCTTTCTATCAGTTTATATTGAAATTTTATTATTTGAACCGGGATGGTCACTACGGTCTTTGATCAAAACCTTCATTTTTTCCCATTTTATCTTTTGGTTGAATTTTCAGACGCCAAAAAAAAAACTAGAAAACATTTTTTTTTTCTTCATAGAGAGTGAAAATGAAGACGATTCCAAAATGGTATAGTTTATGATATTGACTAAGAAGTTTTGAAGATTCAGCCTAAAATAGTAATCCGGGTCTATATGACCCAAACCGGCAAGTTGTCCTTTTTTCAACCGCATAGGAAGGTTAAAGCAATTGAGCAATGTTGAAGCAATCGATCTCATTCATGTATAAATGTAAACCCATTAGGAATTTTTTTAACTAGTAGAACTGAATACTTTTTTCAAAAAAAAATTACTACCAAGAAAAGGAATTTTTAGTCTGAACAAAAACATTTCATAAATTTATACTTTTATTCAAAATAAAAATCTTATTCCATTTGTCAAACTTCTTTCGCAGGGATATAGCTTGAAGTCCAGTGGAAGTACAGCAATAAGAAATCAAAAAGCAGAAAAACAACCGCGTTGGCAACAGAAAACAATGATTACTTTTTTTCATGATGATCAAAAACTCATCCACTTCCAAGGAATCAGAAAGCAAATATGCAAGCATCCCCAAGCATCATCCGATCCCTTCGCAGGGAGTGGAGGTTATTTTCACAGCGCTCATTTTTCTTCTTACCCCGTATACAATGTCCGTGAGGCGAGAATACCGTTTCGAAAGGAGGTAAGGACACTTTTGAAACTTCGTTCATGGTTAGAGATTTTTTTTTATTTCTTTTGTTTGGATAGGACCTTTCAAGAATCCTCGGAACATAAAGTAACAAAAGGAACATTTATTTGAGATGAAAAAGGAGCTCGAAGATCGTTTTCATCCCCCCTTGTATGGGGGAAGCGTGCGCTTCTTTCTTTAGTGCTGACTTACTTCGACACAAGACGATGTCCTCGTTGGTTTTTTTACGTCTCGAATCTGGTTCGTTGATAAGGAACGCTGCAGCTCGTGTGGTGTGCATATAAACGAATTCTTTGTTGGGGAGCAAGGAGATATGTCATACACACTCTACACAATAACGCTGTTGCCGCGGATCTCCTTTCTTTTCTCTGATGATGGTGCGACTAGGTCTTCCTTGCATGTCTCTGTCGGTCGGTCGGTTCGTCCTTCTTCCCCTGATCCTGGTCCCTCTAGATGCGATCGTGTTGCCGGGATCAAGAAGCTGAAATAACATCGGACAAGAAGATTGCCACACCCGTGGAGAGCAGGAAAACGACGACGACTCCTTTTTGCTCTGCGTGTGATGCACATAAATGTGCCAAAAAAAGATCACCGTTCGTCGTTTTAGTCATCCTCGGCAAAGTTGAACCGTCATCCTTACTAAATAGCTACCCATACAGCGAAAGACTTTTGCGCAAGGAATACCGGTAGTGATCCCATCCCGACTCAAAACCCGCGTGTTGTTGGATCCATGAACTAAAAATAAACCATTCTCGGGCTGTGCAGGGAGCAAAACGGCTGAGTGAGTAAGCGATTGCGCATTTGCGACCCTGGCTGAGCAACGAACGACGACGGTTTCAGAACTTTGCTGTTTTGGTTAGTGGATGCTCGAGTCGAAGTTGAGTTGAGCAGGAGCACAGGAAAATAGCAACAACAACAGCAACGAAGAAAAAAAGAAATAATATTACAATCGTCGCCGAGGAGGGAGGCAGAAGTGTCCGTGTCCGTGTGTTGCTTCGTGGAAGGAAACACAAAAGCCGAGTCATCGCGTTCCTTTACCCTCTAGCTAGGCGAAAATTCCGTGGTAAACCTCGCGGGATATCGTTGCTGTTGCTGTGGATGATCGTGTTTTTGTCGAGTGAAAATGTTAACGTTTTTTGCGGAGATCGCTTTTTTTTCTCGTTTCAAGGAAAAGGGGAAGATATTTCAGGATACAACGTCAGCTTTGGTTATTTCGATGCTTGGATCTATTTTCCTGTTTTTTTTTAGTGGCTTGAGATATCAGCACCGTCAGCATCAGTTTTTGAGTTGGAATGAATCAATCCTATTCAGGAGATGATCCTATGAATATCAAGCTACTGCACTTTGACAGAATTAACTTTTTTTTGTTATATTGAATTTGTGCCTTTTCGGTCCATCAAACATTATTAAGCCAAAATAAGCATTTTTCACTAATAAATTTTTATTAATCGTGTTTCAAATCACGTTTTACATAGTAGCTGAACATTCCCCGACAGTTGGTAAGCCGAAAATGAATTCCATGAATTTCATGCGTTTACCATCAATTACTAACAACCGATCTCAGAACTCCCATCAAACAAGTTTGAAAATTTCTGAAAAAGGAAGGGAATGTGATGAATCATCCAATAGGTTGGGCTTGTGATATAGCTCAGTTGGCAAGTCTGTTGTCTCCTAAGTCGATGTCCGCGAGTTCGAGCCCAAGAGTAAACATCGAACACAGTTGTACCGGATAAGTTTTTCAATAACGATCCGCCAACTGCAACGTTGATAAAGTCGCGAATGCCATAACGATGGTAAAACGACTATAATCGAAACAAACAAAAAATCCAATAGGATGAAAATTTCTGAAAAAAAAATCTGAAAAAAAGGCTGGCGAGGAAGTTATAACTTTTGATGCAATAGCGAGTGAAACAATATTTTCAAACAATATTCTGCAATATTTTATTTAAACCATAAGTATGACTTCTTTTTGTGCCATTCATTTTTAATTAAAAAATTTCATATCAACTTTATCGGTTAGAGTTATTCTTAAATTTAAAAAAATTGAATAAGGGACAAGAGGTGAACTGTAGCTTTGAACAAAATAAAATTTCTATCCAATAAAGTTTATGAAATTTTTTCGAGTAATAGACTATTTTGATTTTGTTTTAAAAAAAGGCAATATAACATAATAATAAACAGCACATATGACTGAATTTTACATGAAATCAAACTTTACATTAAATGTGAAGCTTAGATTTTTATTTCTGTGATGTATCAAACATGCAGTTGAGCTGCCGTGACGGCCTTCAGGAAGCAAAACGGCGCAACAATTAGCAATAACGTTCTGTTTCATGCAGAGCTCTGTTGTGGATGTTTGCTGATTTTTAGTTTGGGACATTTGGACTCTAAATTTATGAAACAGCCGTAAAGAGTCTTCATACATAAAGCTTGCTTCAATTGCTGCAATTGGAACAAACTTTTGCTCGTATTGTGGCTGTCCTGGTGGACGGATTTGGAAATTCTTGGCACCCTTGTGTCGGAAATTTCGTCAGTTTCACGTATGTATTTTTGACATTCTGCAAATCGACTGTACTTTGTAAACAATCAATAAGAAAGCCGAAAAAAAGGAAAAAATTGTGCACAGTTTTTTTGAAAAATCTTTTGAGGTCTGTGTGGTGTATCGGAGCTTTATTCGTCTCAATGTCTCTTTCCATGTCAATCGCAGGGTTGGGGTGAAATGTCCTTAAAATAATAGTTATACTAAGTACACGCTTGATGGGTACAAGTTGACTTAACGTTTTTACACAACTCCATCTTTAAAAACTTGTATTCATTCCGCATTTTATTTGTGCTTCTAAATAAAGCTCCGATACACCACAGTCTGCATCTAGATCAGCTAATCAAACGGTAGAGGAAAACATCAACGACGATTCGGAAGCCTCAAGCCAATCTTCGGAGTGGAACTCTCGACCGGAAACTGCGTGGTTAGGTTTTGAAGACGATCAAGAGGAATTCCTATCTGTCGGACCGTGATTTGGACAGAAAATTCGGTGCTGCCCATAGTACCGTGAGAAGAATTTGACTCCGGGAAGGAATCAAGTCGTATCGAGCTAGCAAACAGCCAAATCGTACCATAAAACAGAATAGTGTGGCCAAAATCTGTGTTCGGAAGCTGTACGACCAGGTGCTGACCAAGTCTTCTGATGAGCGCTGAAACCTATTTCAAGCCTGACTTTGGGCGAATCCCAGGTCAAAAGTTTTACTTGGCAACGGCTCGGGGGGATGTTCTAGACAAATTTTAAATTGTTTTTGACGAGAAATTTGAACGAAAATGACAGGGCATTTGCAGCTGTGACAAAGAAACGAAAGTTTTCGTTACAAATGAGACAATGACGTCGGAACTCTACCAAAAAGAGTATCTCCAAATACGAATTTTGCCTTTCATTCGATCCCACGACCATCCCGGAATGTTATGGCCAGGTTTGGCAAACTGTCATTACAGCAAAGTTCAGTTTGTTCCGAAAAACTTTAAACCATCCAACGGCCCCCAGTCCCGGCTTATTGAAAAACACTGGCAATCATGAAGAGGAGACTCAAGGCAAAGGTTGTCAAAGACATCGATCAGATGAAGACCTGGTGGATTAAGATAGCTAAAACGATGGACGAGGAAGGTGTGTGCCGCCTAATAAGCCGTGTTACAGGATAAAATCTAGAATTCCTTCGAAACCGAGACAAATAATTCCCTCCGTATTTTTTCTTAAAAGTTTGAAGAAATCATTAACTGAAATATAGGCAATTGGTTTTGTTTGAATTCTATCTGAAGCAAGCCTTAGTTACCCAAGCAACCAAAAGTCTCGTTTAAAAGGTCAAACACAGCTTAATTAGCATAATCAATGTGCTGAAGTTCGTTTTATTCAGCCCAAAATTAAAGCTCTTATTGAAACTTTAAAGTTCCATTACAGATTTGAACGGCCTTCTGTTCAGCTCACAAGTAATCGTTTAATCAGGAAAAACAAAAAAAAACCTCTCCTCTCCTCTCTTACTTCGGTCACCACCAGCCCATGTGGTGCAGCCAGTTTCTCGGCATCCATCTTTACTCCTCCCATCACCTCAATTCATCTTACTTAACTGCTTTGTTTTTGGTTTTGTTCGATACATGCCGGCACGCACGCTAGTTCTACTACAAATTCATTTTATTTGCTTACTCAAGCAATCAAACAATCTAATGAAAAAAATTAGTCCTGATGCCAGATTTGATCCGCGACCATTCGTGATGATAGCCAAACACGCTGTCACGAGGTCACGCACGCCTAGATGTTGCCTTACCGGCAACTAAAATTCAAGGTGATAGTAAACTTCCCTAGAATAGCTGCAAGGGCAGCAGTGGTCAGCAGTGAAGACGCATGTTAATTATTACTCAGAAATATTACGAAACGGCATATAGATTGAACATCCGTTTAAATAATATCGGTTTTACAAAAATTGGAATTCCATGTTTATAACTGTTAAGCATAAAATTATAGAAATTCTTGAGTTTATCTAGATATTGATTTAATGAATTGCTCCAACTGACTTTACATGAGTGATAAATTCGTGGTAAGTAAAACAAACACTCTTTTCAAAAACAATCCCTTGTGAGCTTTAAGTTGTTCTGAGTTGAAATTTCAATACAAATTATTCATTAAACAATCTTCAGACTACAAAAAATAGTATTTTGACTGTATGCCCTTTGTGGTATTCGTTCATGTGGTGATTCTTAAAGAGTGATACGGTCAAAATTTAGTCAATAGGTGGTATGAATAAAAAAATAGCAATTGCTTCGATAGCTTTTACTCTGCTCGAACTTTTGAATGGCAACATTTGAAAGCATTTGCTCAGCTAGATATGAAAAAGCTGAGTAAAACATTTACTTTCAACCTGCTCCGGATTAAAAATATGCATGCCATTCGAAGATATTGACTAACAAAACTGCTCGAAAATAGCAAAAGCAATTACTAGAGCTTTATTCATATCAGCCAATATCAATTTGACGTATTTCTTTCAATTTGGCATTTAAAAAACCTGAACACCCCTCATTTTGAAGGTTGTGTGTGTGTGTGTGTGTGTGTGTGTGTGTGTGTGTGTGTGTGTGTGTGTGTGTGTGTGTGTGTGTGTGTGTGTGTGTGTGTGTGTGTGTGTGTGTGTGTGTGTGTGTGTGTGTGTGTGTGTGTGTGTGTGTGTGTGTGTGTGTGTGTGTGTGTGTGTGTGTGTGTGTGTGTGTGTGTGTGTGTGTGTGTGTGTGTGTGTGTGTGTGTGTGTGTGTGTGTGTGTGTGTGTGTGTGTGTGTGTGTGTGTGTGTGTGTGTGTGTGTGTGTGTGTGTGTGTGTGTGTGTGTGTGTGTGTGTGTGTGTGTGTGTGTGTGTGTGTGTGTGTGTGTGTGTGTGTGTGTGTGTGTGTGTGTGTGTGTGTGTGTGTGTGTGTGTGTGTGTGTGTGTGTGTGTGTGTGTGTGTGTGTGTGTGTGTGTGTGTGTGTGTGTGTGTGTGTGGAATGTTGCTCCTATTTTGATTTTGGAATTCACTCTTCAGTTGTCAAAATGCCGTCCAAGGAAGAAGAGCAGCGTATCAAAATTTTGCTCGCGCATCGCGAAAATCCGAGCTACTCGCACGTAAAGCTGGCAAAACCGCTAAATGTTGCCAAATCAACCGTTACAAATGTAATTAAAGAGTTTGGGGAACGTTTGTCAACAGCCAGGAAGTCTGGATCGGGAGGAAATCGAAAACCTGAAGCCGCTGAGACGACAAAGAGAGTTGCCAGTAGTTTCACGCGAAACCCTAACCTCTCTCTCCGAGATGCCGCAAATAAGCTGGGTGTATCGTCTACAACCGTGCATCGAGCCAAAAAACGAGCCGGACTATCGACTTACAAGAAAGTAGTGACTCCAAATCGCGATGATAAACAAAATACGACGGCCAAAGCACGATCCCGGAGTCTGTACACGACGATGCTGACGAAGTTTGACTGCGTGGTAATGGACGACGAAACATACATCAAAGCCGACTACAAGCAGCTTCCGGGACAGGAGTTTTATACGGCAAAAGGAAGGGGAAAGGTAGCAAATACTTTCAAGCACATGAAACTGTCAAAGTTCGCGAAGAAATATCTGGTTTGGCAAGCCATCTGTACCTGTGGCTTGAAAAGCAGCATTTTCATAGCTTCCGGGACTGTCAACCAAGAAATTTACGTGAAAGAGTGTTTGAATAAACGTCTGCTGCCTTTCCTGAAGAAACACGCTTGTTCCGTACTGTTTTGGCCGGATTTGGCAACTTGCCATTACGGTAAAAAGGCCATGGAGTGGTACGCCGCCAACAACGTGTAGGTGGTTCCCAAGGACAAGAACCCTCCCAACACGCCAGAGCTCCGCCCAATTGAGAAATACTGGGTTATTGTCAAGCGGAACCTAAAGAAGACCAAAAAAACTGCTAAGGACGAGCAGCAGTTCAAGGCAAACTGGCTTTCTGCGGCGAAGAAGGTGGACAAGGCGGCTGTACAAAATCTGATGGCAGTGGTTAAGCGTAAGGCCCGGAAATTCGGATTTGGAAAAGCGGAAGCCTAACTGAATATTTTTCCTGAATTTTATACTAATTAAACTTGAAAAAGAAATTTAATTAGATTTTTTAAATAAACGATTTCACCGATTTACACGCGTTTTCCCTTGACCAAATTTTGACCGTATCACCCTTTACATTTTAAGGAATATATAAAAAAAAACACCAACCACAAACCAAATTTAGCCTATTTGAAACTCAAATTATAGGCTTTCAAACGTTAGAAACAGTTTTCAGATATTTTAATTTCAGGCTTAGTTAATGATGATTATCTGCGAAAATTTCATGTTGATCAAAGTAGAAATCGATTCAGTAGCTCCCTAATATTGTATCTAAATCACATGTGAGATCTATGAATGTTAACAAAATCGAAGACTCATTAAACTTTTATACAAACAATTTCTGGCATGGAAACTCTCGGGTACCAAATTGTACCGAATAATACGTGATGGTGTTACAAAGTTAACTTTTTTTTATTTTGAAATATAAGTATTTTTAATCCTTCATATTGAAGATCGAAACAGATTCGTCTTTTCATGACAATTAAACATGGACTAAAAATACACACGCACAACGAGGAGCAGCACTCAAGGAAGCCCGAAGTGCGCATGTCCGCGCGTGGCAGGAATAACAGATTCCGCCCCAGATCCGTACTGGAACGGCTGCCGTTTGTCGACATTCAACGACGACACCAACGAACGGACACGACTGTTATTTCAATCACCGTGCAGGTACACCCTCGCACTCCTTGGATGGATGAATGAAAAGATGGAAGAACTGTTGCTGATGCTGTTGGGGGATCCAGAAATGATTTCACAGCTGGTTTGTGTAAGTGGCCGCCGATTACCGACGGTGGATTTACCACCATCAAAGTAAAGTGCACACTGAATGGAGGAGGATGGCCCGTGGAGATGATTCTCTCTGATGGACTGGACTCAACCAACGCACTGCGGCTCCAAAATACGCAGCCTGCCGAAAATATCTTGTCGGGATTTCGGATACGCGAGATGAGGACTTATTCAAAAAAAAAAGCTGGCGTGGGTTCAGGCCAAGGAATGGAAGAAGATGGTTAACTCATTGTCAAGTGCGTAGGTGTTTTTTTAGGTAGGAAGTATGCTCAAGTGTGCTTCGAAGCTTGAATGGCGCGAGATTCGAATTTATACGTTATTCAGTTTTGAGAGTTCATCGCGAAATATTTTTATCAAGAGATAAAAAGCTTTGAATTCTTGAATTTTGATTAGGAAGTGAAGCTATTTTTTTTCTAATCTATTTCTAGATCTTTCATTTAACTTCTTGCCCAACTTGTTTACAATAAAATAAAAGCAATTGCCCTCATGCAACACTTTCTGTTCTGTCTGATAAAAAGGGAAATGGCATTTCCCAAAAGGCTCAATGACAATCCACCGATGTGTGAACAGTTAATTTCTATAAAAGTAGAGTGGCAAGGTATGATGGCATTGAAGCTACCGTGAAGTGTCTGGCTGTAACAGTAGAGAGGTCTAGAAACGGCCATTCGGCTTCGCTGCTGGAGCTGGAGCTGGAACTGGAAGTGAGCAAACCGGGGGCCATCAGCCCGGTGGTGCGGTTTGTCGATGATGAGCACGCGGACCTACTACAGACAGACATGAAAAAAGTCAACCAACCGGCGACTGCTCTTTGCTGGTGTACAATTTCCCGTTATCAGCAGTTTTGTTGTCCTAGTTTTATACGGACATGTTTTGCCACATTGCTTGCGGCCTGGCCTGGCCTGGCGAGGGCCCTGTGGGTTGTTCCTAGAGGTGTATCGTCGGGTGGTTTGTTTTTCTGCTTCTTCTCTTTTAAGTTTGCTGTTACCCTTTTAGGTATAAAAATTGTCACTTCTTATCCGAAGCCGGGTTCGGTCGAACGATGAGGGTTGGTTTTTCCTTTTGGATGTTTTTCCTCCGATAGAAAGCCAGCTGGAAAATTTCCATAAAAGTGCAGCAGTTTTTTTTGCTGAGGGTAGGCGTCAACGGGATATGGTTACATACTTGCTGTTATCAGTTCCAGTGGGCATATGGTTTTGGGACACTCCAGGATATGAAATGTTGACATTATCTAGGCGAATGGTTTATCGGAAAATGCTAGACAGGTCTTAATTCGAAAACAGAGATATACAGGATATTTGAGGGTGGATTGTTTTTGATGCTTTTTTATCGTTTACGCTCGAGTCTTCATTTTCAGTTCAAAAAAATAATGTACCATAATAATTGGAAATTACTGGCTCCAGAAAGGTGTTTCAAAATAAGTACTGACAAACATGTTAAACAATTTGCCAGCTAAGACATTTAATTCAACAATTAAAGATGATATTGAATTCAATAACCAACTTTGATTGGTAAATTTGAATTGAAATTTCATTAAAATATTGAATCAAACACACTGCGCCTTTAAAAGGTGGCAGTTCAAAAATTATAATCAGACTACCTGTTGCGGCAAGAGTGGAGAAAACCGAGTGCTGCCTGTAGCTGTCATCAGATTGACATTTCGATCTGGCAACATTGACCGTTGGAGCGGGGGCAGAGTGAAAATTTATCTTTGTTGAGAAAGTACCGTTATGATAGTTTTGAGAAAAGTACCACGCGACGCAACAGTAGAAAAGTTTGTTGATTTAGTGCGGCATTAAGAGGTTTTCGGTTGTTTTAAAGTTAGAAGATTTGTGAACCTTTATTGTACCAGCTGGAGGGACAAGTAAGTTGTCTAGATGTAGATTAGAACTATTTCCTTTATTCATTTTGATTGTTCGCACAGATTCGTAGCCAGGACAAATTTAGATTTGCCTTTGATCGAGGTGTAAAGCCATTATTGTTGTTGTGAACATTTAGCGTTGCGGTGAGTACTAAATATTTGAATAACTCCGTAAGGCATTATAAATTAATTCTAAACCATAAAACAGGTTAGGCCAACGGCGAAAATTATAAAGTTGCTAGGTTTCGTTTGGCTTGGGGAGGTCGACTAAATGTAAGTCTAGCTTATCCATTTACATAACCTCATTCTGATGATTTTGTATTTTGTATTTTTAGTCTTGAAGTATTTCTATACACCAGTTTTGTATTGGTACAAATATACTGTCGGAACTCGACCCAATCCTCTGTTTTTACTGACCTACGGCAACAATTCTTCAAGAATTTACACGATGGCCACTGAGATGAGTTCCAGCGATTATTACAACACCATCGATCTGGAAAATGCATTCAGCTGTGTGGCATGTGATAAGCCGGATTCAGCCGACAATGTTGTCGCTTGCGATCGGTGCTCCAATTGGTGGCACTTTTCCTGTGCCGGAGTAGGTGATGATATAAAAAACAAACCATGGATGTGTACAAAATGCCTTCCGACAAAAACCGCTTCTATTCGGACCTCGTCCTCCGTCCGTAAGGCAAAACTCGCGCTGAAGTTGAAGCAACTGGAGGAGGAACAGGAGCTGGAAAAAAGGTATATCGCAACACGATACAAATTGATGAGCGATTTGATGGAGGAAGACGATTCACACAGCAGCCGGTCACAGGAAATAGAATTGCCGAAAGAAAAGTCGCAGCGAACTGCGAACTGGGTGGCTAGCCAAACACATTCTGACACGGAAGGTGCAGTCGGTGGACAGATTTCACGCGACATCCAGAATGTTCCTTATGGAGAGGTGGTCACCAGGAAAGAGGAGCAGTATCAAAAACCGAAAACCGTGCCTACCCTGCAGCAGCAACTACGCGCCTGGCAGGGAAATGAACGACCGTCCGTAATGCAGCTTCAAGAGCTGCAAAATCAATTCAATCTGTGTCGATTGGCATTGACACCCCCTGCAATTGCACAGCAACAGTTGGAAACAGCTTCATTCCCTCCAGCTGAGAAACGAGATGAGCCGATATCTCCACCCAAGCAGCAGTTGGTTCCAACAACAACAACAGTTTGTTCATCAGGTGCAATGGCTCAGTCAGCAAAAGCACCTTTGTTTCCGCAGCCAGTTTTACCGACTATTTCGGAGCGATCCGAGAACAGCGAGGAGCGAGTTAATCAACAACTACCTGAACCTGCTGTTCCGGTTACCCAAGTTGAGTTTCCTGTCGCAAATGTGGAGCGACGAACGAATACTCTTGCGCCAGGTCCATCCAAGTCACAAGCGGCAGCCCGTCAAGTTCTGCCACGAGATTTGCCGCCGTTTTCCGGAGATCCTGTGGACTGGCCGGTATTCATAAGCCAATATAATTACACGACGGAGGCGTGTGGTTTCAGCGAAGGGGAAAATATGATCCGCCTGCAACGATGCCTTAAAGGAGCGGCATGGGAAGCAGTCCGAAGCCGATTGATCTTACCAGCATCGGTTCCTCGTGTCATTCAAGAATTGCGGATGCTCTTTGGTCGTCCGGATCTTTTGGTGCACTCACTAATCGAGCGTGTTAAGGCCACTCCATCTCCGAAAACGGACCGACTCGAGACACTCATCGAATTCGGGACCGTAGTGCAAGCTCTCTGCGATCACATCATTGCAGCCGAACTAACGGATCATCTGGCCAA
Organism: Uranotaenia lowii; assembly: GCF_029784155.1. Taxonomy (NCBI): domain Eukaryota; kingdom Metazoa; phylum Arthropoda; class Insecta; order Diptera; family Culicidae; genus Uranotaenia; species Uranotaenia lowii. Next base: position 283,348,343 of record NC_073693.1, on the reverse strand, counting down.
CCCTAGCCTGCTTAAGGATCTGATCGGAAAACTTCCGACCGAGTACCAGATGCGATGGGCCAGCTATCGAAGGGTGCATGAAGTGGTTAACCTCCAGACGTTTGGAGCGTTTATGGAAGAGGTCGTGACTGATGCCTACAGTGTCACCACCTACAATGCGGAATCAAAACGACATCCGACTAGACGAGAAAAGCACAAAGTAGAACGGAGTTTTGTGCACTCCGATACCGGGGGGAGCTCAGCTGTAAACCCCCGGGGTACGCTCGGAAATTCACAACGAACGATTGCGTGTGCGGTATGCCAAAAGTTGGGGCATCGTGCACGAGACTGTCGTACATTTCAACAGCTATCTGTCGATGAACGGTGGAAGCGGATTCAAGAGCTGGCCCTATGCAGAACGTGCCTGTATGCACATGGTCGACGACCGTGTAATAATAGGAATCGCTGTGGTGTCAACGGTTGCAGTAAACGGCACCATCCTCTCCTGCACCAGTCTGTACCGCCGAAGCCATCCAACAACACACCATCAAGCTCGCCCTCAGAAACTGTCAGCCATCATTCTACTGCTTCATCTTTGCTGTACCGCATAATCCCGATCGTTTTGTACAACGGTAACTCATCGGTTGATACCTTTGCATTCATTGATGAAGGCTCATCATTGACGATGATAGAAACGGAGTTGGCTGATAAACTAGGCTTGAATGGGCGAAAGCAGCCGTTATGCTTGAAGTGGACAAGCAATGTTACGAGAGTGGAAAACGAATCGAAGCGTGTTGGCTTCTCTATTTCGGGAGCAGGTCAAACCAAGCGATACCCACTCGTCAATGTCGGTACCATCCAATCGTTAGATCTTCCGAAACAAACTCTTCCGATCAGCACGATGAAGCAAAAGTTCCCTCATCTTAGAGGATTGCCTATTAAAGGTTTCGAAAACGTTTGTCCACAGCTTCTTATTGGACTCGATAACCTAAAACTTGTTGTCCCTCTCAAGGCGAGAGAAGGAGGTGCTGGAGATCCTACCGCCGTACGCACTCGCTTAGGGTGGTGCGTATATGGTGGTACGCGAGATGACCAGACTCCAACGATTAGTTACCATGTGTGTGAGTGCCAGGACGAAACTCCTTTTGATGAAGCTGCTAAAAGGTTTTTTGCCGTCGAAGAAGAAGGAACCAAAGTATTTCAACCGATTGTCAGCGACGAAGATAAACGAGCGATAAAAATACTGAAGGATACAACAAAAAGGGTCGGAGACAGATTCGAATCGGGGTTACTCTGGAGGTACGACTACGTAGAGTTCCCTGATAGTTACGCCATGTGTTTTGGAAGGCTACAGTGTCTTGAGCGAAAGATGTTGAAGGACCCCCTGTTAAGAGAAAGCATCACACGTCAAATCCGCGAGTACCAACAAAAGGGATATTGTCATCGAGCAACACCTTCTGAGTTAGACACTGCAGATGTCCGTCGTACTTGGTACCTTCCCCTCGGAGCTGTGACCAATCCTAAAAAACCAGGCAAGGTACGGTTGATATGGGATGCGGCCGCCCGAGTCGATGGAATATCGCTAAATACACTGCTGCTGAAGGGCCCGGATCAGCTCACATCCCTACCAGCTGTTTTGTTCAGATTTCGCCAACATCCGGTCGCAGTTTCGGGGGACATAAAGGAGATGTATCATCAAATCCGCATCCGCGAAGAGGATCGGTCGGCGCAGAGATTTTTATGGCGCGACGATCCTGATGTTGATCCTGAAATTTTTGTTATGGACGTCGCCACCTTCGGGTCATCCTGTTCGCCTGCCACGGCACAATTTGTCAAAAATACCAATGCACAGCAGTTCATCGAGGAGTATCCAGACGCCGTCGAAAATATTATTTCCGGCCATTATGTTGACGATTATGTTGCGAGTTTTCGGAGCATTGAACAAGCCCAGCGAATTACCAGTCAAGTAAAGGAGATCCACCTGAAGGGTGGGTTTGAATTGCGTAACTTCTGCTCCAATTGTCCACAAGTTGTAGAGCACCTAGGAGAGATGTCATCGGAAACAATTAAAGATTTGAATCCCGGGAAAGGAGAAGCATCCGAACGAGTTCTCGGAATAATCTGGGACACAGCCAAGGACGAATTCAGATTTTCTATGGTTATGCGTGATGACATGGCGTTCCTGATTCAGAACAAATCTACTCCTACGAAACGACAGATTCTGCGATACGTCATGACCATGTTTGATCCACTAGGATTGTTGGCTCCGTATCTCATTTTTGGGAAAATTATAATCCAAGAGGCCTGGCGTAAGAAGCTCGGTTGGGACGAGCCAGTTGACGACGATACTTGCGAATTGTGGCATCGATGGGTTGAAATGCTGAAGCACATTAACAACATAGGAATACAGCGAAGTTACTTCTCGGAAGCTCCTCAGAACATCGAAATCCACACATTTGTGGACGCCAGCGAAGTTGCATATTCATGTGCAGTCTACTTCCGTTACATCAACTCCTGAGGTGGCAGTGAAGTCGCATTGGTGGCCGCTAAGACCAAGGTTGCCCCGCTCAAACCGTGGACTATACCCCGCTTGGAGATCCAAGGATGTGTTCTAGGCGCTCGTTTGACACAGTTTGTCGTTCAAAACCATTCACTGCGAGTTACGAGACGCTGTTTCTGGACCGATTCAAGCACGGCTCTGAGCTGGATCCTGGGAGACCCCCGGAAATATCACCGCTTCGTGGCATTCAGGGTCGCAGAAATCCTGGAGTTGACCAACCGGAACGAATGGAGATGGGTCCCGTCGAAGCAGAACCCTGCCGACGAAGCAACAAAGTGGGGATCAGGCCCTTTCTTTAAAGTGACGAGCATCTGGTATAGTGGACCGGAATTCCTGAGACTGTCCGAGGATCGATGGCCAGTCAGTAAAGTGGTATCGACGACTGAAGAGGAACTACGGGCGTGTTATTCACATCATGATGTGCCCTTTTTCCAACCTGTTATTGACTATCGTCGCTTCTCAAAATGGTGCCGAATTCTACGAACAACAGCATACGTCCACCGTTACAGTGCCAACAGACAATTGCCTCCTGAACGTCGCAACTTAGGCTGTCTTACGAGAGCAGAACTGCAGAAGGCTGAACGTTCTTTGTTTATGTTGGCCCAACGCGAAGCATATCCCGATGAAGTTGTAACCCTTAAAAGAAATCTAAAATTGCCGAAGAAGGATCAAATACGTATTGAAAAATCCAGTCGAATCTATCAGCTGACCCCGAGTATCGACGAGTACGGGGTTCTTCGTCTCGACGGAAGAATCGCTGCAGTAAAAGGTGTTAAGAAGGACGCAAAGTTCCCGGTGATACTTCCCAAGGAACACTGGATTACCTTTTTGTACATCGATGAATTGCATCGTAGATTTCATCACGCCAACAACGAGACCGTGGTTAATGAAGCACGGCAACGTATTCACGTACCAGCACTACGATCTTTGGTGAGAACAGTAGCGAAGAAATGTCAACAGTGCGCTGTTTACAAGGCTCGACCAGCTATTCCCAGGATGGCACCGCTACCGGTGGCCCGATTGTCGTCGCAAGTCCGTCCCTTTTCGAACGTAGGGCTGGACTACTTTGGTCCGTTAATGGTGCGAGTTGGAAGGAGTAACGTGAAAAGGTGGGTAGCTCTCTTCACGTGCCTTACGGTGAGAGCCGTCCTTCTAGAACCTGTTCACAGCTTGACTACCGAATCCTGCATTGCTGCTATACGCCGATTCATCGGCCGAAGAGGTGCCCCAGCCGAAGTGCACAGTGACAATGGGACGAACTTCCAGGGTGCCGAGAAAATACTTCGTCAACAAATCAACTCCGGTGTTGAAGCCACATTCACGAATACTACCACAACGTGGCATTTCATTCCCCCGGCTGCTCCCCATATGGGTGGAGCTTGGGAAAGGATGGTCCGGTCCGTCAAGCAGGCGTTGTTGGAAGCATACCACGATAAACTGGACGACGAGAAACTGCAAACACTACTGGTTGAGGCCGAATCCATCGTCAATAGTAGACCGTTGACGTATTTGCCGTTAGACTCCGCGGAGAGTGAAGCGATTACCCCAAACCACTTCCTGCTGGGTAGTTCCGATGGAGTATGTCAGCCGATCGTTGAAACGGAATGCAGCAGCAAACTACTTAGCTACTCATGGAGTCAGCTTCAGAAGCAGTTGAATACGTTCTGGAAGAGGTGGACTCTTGAGTACCTGCCAACTCTGACGAAACGCACTAAGTGGTTCGGGGAGACGAAACCGATCGAAGCTGGAGCCCTAGTAGTACTGGTAGAGGGCAGTAGGCGAAATGGTTGGACCCGAGGTAGAGTCTTGCAGCTGATAACAAACCCGGATGGTAGATGTCGCCAAGCGTTAGTACAAACTCGAGATGGAGTATTTCGTCGACCGTTGTCTCGCCTAGCAGTCCTGGAGGTTGGAGATGGTTGCGGAACCGAGTCTACCGGATTCCACCGGGGGGAGGATGTTGCGGCAAGAGTGGAGAAAACCGAGTGCTGCCTGTAGCTGTCATCAGATTGACATTTCGATCTGGCAACATTGACCGTTGGAGCGGGGGCAGAGTGAAAATTTATCTTTGTTGAGAAAGTACCGTTATGATAGTTTTGAGAAAAGTACCACGCGACGCAACAGTAGAAAAGTTTGTTGATTTAGTGCGGCATTAAGAGGTTTTCGGTTGTTTTAAAGTTAGAAGATTTGTGAACCTTTATTGTACCAGCTGGAGGGACAAGTAAGTTGTCTAGATGTAGATTAGAACTATTTCCTTTATTCATTTTGATTGTTCGCACAGATTCGTAGCCAGGACAAATTTAGATTTGCCTTTGATCGAGGTGTAAAGCCATTATTGTTGTTGTGAACATTTAGCGTTGCGGTGAGTACTAAATATTTGAATAACTCCGTAAGGCATTATAAATTAATTCTAAACCATAAAACAGGTTAGGCCAACGGCGAAAATTATAAAGTTGCTAGGTTTCGTTTGGCTTGGGGAGGTCGACTAAATGTAAGTCTAGCTTATCCATTTACATAACCTCATTCTGATGATTTTGTATTTTGTATTTTTAGTCTTGAAGTATTTCTATACACCAGTTTTGTATTGGTACAAATATACTGTCGGAACTCGACCCAATCCCCTGTTTTTACTGACCTACGGCAACACTACCCACTGTCGTCTAACACGCATTGCATACAAAGAATAAGATGACGTTTAATAATTTTATGGAAAATTTTAAATGCAAAAACTTTCTTTTTACAACTCCAAGCATGATGCGGACTTCTGATGACTATTTGTCTTGATTGGGGCTTTATGAAAATCGAGCAGTATAGAAGAAAGTTATGAATGAAAATCCAATACGGTATGGATTTTTGAAAAGGGCCAATACTCCAAGACCTCTGTTTTGAGAAAAATGCATTCGAAGTTCTAGAAAATATAATCAATTGCCTATTTCGCTGTATCTAATCATATTCCTGACTGAGTACCTAAACTCCTTAAAAATAAGCATAATTTCATTCCACGATAGGTAAATACAAGTTTTTCCTTTATTGTTTCGTGAAAAATCGATAAATTGGATTTCGGCCCGTTACAATTGGCGAGTAGGCCCTTTTTATAAATCGATACCGAATATTTTTTCCTTCTCTCGAGCGAAATATCACAAAATGCCTCCATTGAAGCAAGCATTATTGTTACAGTTAAAAATCATAACTTCTACAAGTTTCAAACGATTTCGATAAATGACCTCTCTAAGGAACCTCAATCTTATATATAAAAATAGAGGCGTTTTCTTTGTAACAACATCACGTATGAATGGTCGGTCGGAATGAAGTGAAATTTGGTATCCGAGGGTTTTTTGGGTCAGAGATGGTTTGTATAATAGTTTCAAGAATCTCACTTTTTATGAAAGGGGGGTCCCCATACAAAATTATCTCTTCATCTTCTTATATATAAAAATGGAGGCGTTTTCTTTGTAACAACATCACGTATGAATGGTCGGTCGGAATGAAGTGAAATTTGGTATCCGAGGGTTTTTTGGGTCAGAGATGGTTTGTATAATAGTTTCAAGAATCTCACCTTTCATCAAAGGGGGGTCCCCATACAAAATTATCTCTTCACATCTCTTCTTATATATAAAAATAGAGGCGTTTTCTTTGTAACAACATCACGTATGAATGGTCGGTCGGAATGAAGTGACATTTGGTATCCGAGGGTTTTTTGGGTCGGAGATGGTTTGTATAATAGTTTCAAGAATCTCACTTTTTATGAAACGGGGGTCCCCATACAAAATTATCTCTTCATCTTCTTATATATAAAAATGGAGGCGTTTTCTTTGTTACAACATCACGTATGAATGGTCGGTCGGAATGAAGTGAAATTTGGTATCCGAGGGTTTTTTGGGTCAGAGATGGTTTGTATAATAGTTTCAAGAATCTCACTTTTTATGAAAGGGGGTTTCCATACAAAATTATCTCTTCATCTTATATATAAAAATGGAGGCGTTTTCTTTGTAACAACATCACGTATGAATGGTCGGTCGGAATGAAGTTAAATTTGGTATCCGAGGGTTTTTTGGGTCAGAGATGGTTTGTATAATAGTTTCAAAAATCTCACTTTTTATGAAAGGGGGGTCCCCATACAAAATTATCTCTTCACATCTCTTCTTATATATAAAAATGGAGGCGTTTTCTTTGTAACAACATCACGTATGAATGGTCGGTCGGAATGAAGTGAAATTCGGTATTCGAGGGTTTTTTGGGGTCAGAGATGGTTTGTATAATAGTTTCAAGAATCTCACTTTTTATGAAAGGGGGTCCCCATACAAAATTATCTCTTCACATCTTCTTATATATAAAAATGGAGGCGTTTTCTTTGTAACAACATCACGTATGAATGGTCGGTCGGAATGAAGTGAAATTTGGTATCCGAGGGTTTTTTGGGTCAGAGATTGTTTGTATAATAGTTTCAAAAATCTCACTTTTATGGAAGGTGGTCCCAATACAAATTCAACTTTATTTGTTACGATTTCCATAAGAATCGATTCGCGAGCACGTTGATGTTAAGGACGTGTAGATGAAATCAAACATTTTTAACGATTACATAAGAAGGTAAAACGAAGTTTACCGGGTCAGCTAGTAGAATTTAAAATTCTAAAAACTAGTCTCCATCGGTCGATTAAATTAATTTTTTCCTAAAAAAATGCTTTTTTATTGCTTTCTCGATCACAAATTGACAAATATCAGCAATACTGTTTACACTCGCCAAACATCTTCGAGAAGATACGGGATAGTTTAAGTGCTTTATCAAAACGTCACTTTACCTCGCTTTGCTCGATAGAGGGTAATGAGAAGGCAGACTCTCTGGCAGAGGTGGGAGCGATGGAAGGCGACACGTATCAGCGGGAAATCGCCTTAAACGAATTTTACTTCTTAGTTCGAAGAAACTCTCTTGTCAACTGGCAGCGTAAATGGGACGAGGATGAGTTGGGTCGGTGGCTCCACTCGATTGTCCCAAAGGTTAGTTTTAAAACATGGTTTAATAGATGGAACCTGAGTTGGGATTTTCTTCGTATATTTTCTCGTCTCGTGTCCAATCAATATTCCTTAGACGCAATATTCTATCTGTTTGATATTGCTGGAAGCTATTTGGTGGCCAAGGATCGAAATATACCTACCTTTTCCTTAAAGCTATTGATCTTAGTCTATAATTCTTTTTATTTTCATATTCCCCTTTTTATATTATTTTCTCTTGAAATAATTAAAAAAAGTGAACTACCTAGTAGTAAGCAAATAAAACGTGTTTGGCTCGTTAAAACCTTAAGGTATGAGCCGTTTCAAATATAGAATTTACAAAAAAAAACAATACTGTCAATCCTACGCAAAAGTGAAGTTCAGATGATCGATAGAAAAAAAAAATTTACCTTGAAAATTAAAAAAAAATTAAACTGTTGTTATGTAGTCCAATATATTTGGATAAAAATAGACATAAATGCAATGTAATGATGTAATAATAATAATAATTTGGATAAATTTTTAACTTCTTTTTTTTCTTTTTAAGAAATTTCATATTTTGAGCGTAGCTCAAAAACTGTTCTACAGAGTTTTTTTCATATAATTTTCGTTTAGTTTCATTAAATGTTTTACATGTGATGGCATAGGTTAGAGTTTTGACTCGAAAAACACCAAGAATTTTTCTTTCCGTTTTCGGAAGTGTTTTTAATTGTTTCAATTGAATTTGCTAGAGCAAACCAAATGCTCCTCTTGATTTGAACACCAATGCAATGGCGTGTGCTATCGAAGTGTCAACAATTAAAATAGGGGAGATAAGGGCATGACGAGCACCCGGGGCATAGTAAGCACTCCTCTTCTCCACGAAAGTACGAATTTTCTAAAATAAATTGTCATGAGGAACAGTTTTCCAGTTCCTATTGTATTAATTTTTCAGCAAATCTCCTCATCATCTAAACAGAAATATTAAAAACAAAAATCAACTAGGTTCTGCGACGAAAATACTATAATTTTTGAGCACCGGAGAATAAGCTCTTATGATCTCAAAATCATCTTAATCTATAAGATATCCACTGCAACATGATGTACACATTGTTTCTCAAATTTCACCATCATTTAATTTTGGATTTTTCACTATAATCAATTTTAAAACGCGTTTTCGCTTCAACTTGTTGACTCGGGGCGAACAGAGCACCATTGATCGGGGCACGATGAGCGTTTTCTGCCGCAGAATCTTACAGCAAATTCAATTCGATGAAGCCAACTGAATTATAGAGCTACAGCTGTAAACTAGTCATTACATTTGACGATTTAACCTATTGGTAAGGTGTCGGAGAGGTAATCAGAGCACTCGAGTTCGATTCCTGCTCGAACGATTTTTTTTTTCATTTACCATTCATGATCGATTATTTTGATTGTAGCATTATACGGCTAATAGCATCAAACAAAGCACCAAAAACATAACGTATGAGTGTGTGAATTGTTTGTATTCTGCAAACAGACATACATTATTTTTTTATTGCTTTGTTTGATGGATCTGCGACTTACTGTTTTTTTGCAAAATGCATCGATCATGTATGGTAAAAATGGAAAAAAATCACCTCGACCAGGTATCGCACTCGAGTTTTCTGATTATCTCTTCGACACCTAACCAATAAACTAAATCGTCAGATAAAATTTGTCAAGCTGTAGATCTATAATTCAGTTGCCTTGACAAAATCAATGCGCGGCTTGACGGCATAAAATGCACTGCCCCAGGGGGGGGGTTCTCACTATGCCCCTACAGTTTTATCTACTTTTTCAAGTTTATGAGCCCTTTAGGAAATAGACTTTTTTTGAAGTAACTCACGAATTATAGCTGTTTTCTATGGTTAAATTAGCGTCTTTCTAAAGATGGTCTTAAGTTTGACGGTTTGTATTTTTATTTAGGGGTATCCAAATAAAAAAAAAACAACCTCGGGGATCCTCAATTAATTCACGAAATCTTTAATTTTGCATGATAATTGTTTTTATGAGCACACCTTTAAAGCCTTGACAGAAAAAAAAACCTCCCTAATCAGACCTTGAGTGTCAATTAGATACTCCTAGCTTAAAATCGCTATCCTTCTTGTTTTTCTACCGATTTGTACAAAATTTATAGTTTTGGAAACCTCGTTAAGTAATTCAAATATTCATCTTAACGTTATTTAAAGTCAAAGAGAGAAATCCTAAAAAAAAACCATGCTCCAAAAAAAAAAACTATAGACCAGCAACCAAATGTTTAACAAAAATTTCACTTTATGTCCAAGAATGCTGAAGTTTTTTAAGATCACGAAATCAAAAAATGTAAAAAGTTGTGTAAAACCTGTACTTTTCAATCAATGGACCGTCAAAATTCTTTCAGTCACAGTGGAAAAAAAATCGATTGGAGGATTAAAAAATGTATGCAATTTGGCACATTTTCGCATCTTTAGATTTCCAAAAAAGCGGAATACAGAGTTTTTTCGCTATTTTTGAACTTTTTTTTTTATTAATTTGCAATTCTTTTCACCTAAATTCAACTTAACACTGAATGTCTTAGGGATGATATGCAACCATATGTCTTGTGCGCTTATTAACTTTGCCCCAAGTACCTACACGCTCTCTACTATTTAGGAGGACGCAGCAGTTGCATAGAAGATGCTCTGCAGTTTCTTTTTCGAACCCGCAGAACTGACAGTCATCGTTTTGAATTATGTTTATCCTTTTGAGATGCTTATTGTACAGTACATTTTACTCATTGCGTTTCATATGAAAATTTGCGACCAAAACACATATTTTGAACCGCCATAACTTTTTTGTTTTAAGTCTAATCGAGTTTCAGTCGTCAGATGAAATGTTAGTCTTGGTTGAAATTTTTATAAAATCAACATAAATGAGCAATTGATTGGTAATAAAAGTATTCGATGAAAAACCAGTTTTTTATGCTTCTTTAGAACACAATGTCTCAGAAACCCTTTAATTCTTGAGATTCATCAGATTCAGCTCAAATTTTGACTATGGCCTTCATATAACTCCCTTAAAACATCTAAGTCTTTTCTTTGTAAGTAGTGTGATTTTCAAAAAGGTATTTATTGAGACGAATTTGATAGATTAAAAATAAAATATCCTCAATTATGATTTTTAATAAGGGTTGAACCGTAAATATCTCTTTACACAATGATACAGATGTCGTAACCGACCCTTTTGTATCATCGCAATGTCCGGAATCTCTCCTTCTAACTGGGAACATTACGGACGACAATCCGTCAACTTCCGTTCTTCTGATCTCTCTAACCAAATTTTTCTAGTTTGTACCTGTGGCATTTCAGCATGTTCTCACTCTCATTCTCTCTCTCTCTCTTTTTTTCCTTCATTCTTACTGTCCAAGCTGGCAACCATATTTCTCTTCTCTCTCGTAGTTTGGAGTTGGATTCTCATAATTTTTTCATCTGTTTAACTGATACAAATCATCACATATTTTATATTTGTTTTATATACCATAATTCATCACCTATATTCACTACAACAGACAACATACTTTGTTCAGTAAAGTTTAAGTGCGCAAAAATTCGCATCTTTCAATGGCATTGATTTATAAAAAAAATTACGCTGATTTCAAATTTTGATGCAAATTTGGTTAATTTTTTATTTTTTACTTGTAGTATTTAATCCAAACAAAGTTTATAACATATAAAATATATAAATATTCTGAGTAGTTTTAGACTTTTTTCAAAGATCGCTTTTGCGGAATCTCTAAACATGATTTTGTTTAGTTGGCCTCATACAAAAATTACCCTGAGTCCAGGTCCAAAAACCTCTGCCCCAGTTCTGTTATCCATTTGATCGATCTGGGAGGAACCGCTGGTCCACCTGACTCCCACACGTCCCAATCATTTATAGTTACATTGTATGGTATGTTTAGGTTAAAAATGAGCTCCATCCAGTCTTCATTTTTCACAATAAGTGAGTTTAATTTAAATTTCTTTAGGATTTTGAGGTGCCCTGTAAGATCTCCTTCATAGAGAGTTTTGTGTTTGGAGAGTCTCAAGGCACTACGTTCCGCCTCTAACTCAATGAATTGATTTAGAGGCAGAATATTTAGTAGTGCATTTAGAGCCTCATTCGGTGTGCTTCGCTTTGCGTCAGTTATAGCTAGCGTTGCTAGTCTTTAGAGCTTCGCTAGTTTTTTCTGGGCTGTAATTTGCATAGTTTTGGTCCACCATACTAAGGAGGCATAAGAGATTTTGAGTCTTATAATAGCTGTAAATATCCAGTAGATAATTTTCGGCAGTAGTCCCCATTTTTTCCCTACTCCTTTGAGGCAGACCCATAGAGCTGTTATAGCCTTAGCGATTACATGCTCTATCTGTGAGTTTCATGATAGTTTTGAGTCTAGTAGTATGCCTAAATGTTTCTCTTGTGATTCGAGGTTTAACACTTCCCCATCTAATGTTAGAGGTTTTAGTGTAATTTTTCGTCTCATAGTGAAGGAAAATAACGTGCTAGCACGTAATACAATTAAAGAAAAAATATTAAAAATCATCCTGGTGTATAGGTTGATTTTGGCTGATCCTATGGTAAAATATTGAAGTTGAAAAACATTAGACAAACTCATTCCTGAAGGGTAGCAAAAGATTCACAAGCTTCTTACGACAGTTGATGTTGATGACTTTCCCGGAAACAATTCTCTTCCACGATCGTGGTGCATTTTTCCTCCCATCATATACATTTTGACATCGCACTACAAACATCCCCTTTGGCCTCATCATCAAAAAATGCTCCAGCACGGATTGTTTTTCCCCTGCCGAGCCGCATGTGAAAAACTGTACATCCATAATACTCTCCTCGTTCGTACACACAAGGCAAGCACGCAGGGAGGCAAAAGTCCAACGAATCCATTTTTCCTTCAACTTTAACTAAAGGCCCAGTACGACGACTACGGACGTCAGCTATATGAAAAGCGCTAAAACAACAATAACAACAATCGATACTAACAAAAGGCATGTTATCCGTGGGGTATCGCGTGAGAAAACCTTTTTTTCAAAATCACCACCAACTCACACATACTTCTGCATAGGGCTTGACGATGCCTTCACACAGTCACTTGACGATCGCGCGCACTTGATCTGGAGCGGACCTTTTTCCATGGAACCCCCCTAACTCGACTTCTCCTTCCAGTTATTGTTGCAGGCAGTCAGTGTCTGAATCTCCCAGCCATGCGATTGCGATGCTAATTTATTCCCCCTTTTCGGATTGTTATTGCTGGTGCTGCTGTTAGTGTGGTTTCCCAGTTTTATATTCCTAGTGCGCTTATAGGAGGTATCTAGGTGTACCCCCACGTTTTTGGTGGCGTGTCGATCGCCCCAATCGGACTGGGACCGGGTATAGGGATTTCTATTCTACGAAGTGAATCCCGAGGGAGAACCTGTTCGTCAGATCCAAAGTGATGCAATGGTGTGTGATCCTCGCTATCTGTTCGTTCATTTTTATATTGGTACCTACCTATATACAGATTGGGTGGCTTCCTATCATTTCTAGTTGCCTTGTGATAGGTGCATTTCATAACAGGCAATCGAAATTACATGACTTTAGGCTCCCCACCTGGAAAGGTTTAATATCTATCAGAGGAAATTAGGTATATTACAATTACAGTATCGTTACTTTCGCAATCACGTTTTGGAACCATATGTAAAAAATATTATGGACAACTAGCTGACCCTGCAAACTTTGTTGAGCCTTTTTTTAATTTCTTTATTTGAAACGGCTCATACCTTGAGGCTTTAAGGAGCTAAACTCGTTTTGTAAGTTTACAATTGTTTACTTAGGTCTAGATCACTTTTTGAAGGTAATTTTTTGAAGAGAATAGGAAATAGATGGGTAAATATGAAAATAAAAAGAATTATAGATGAAGATCAATAGCTTTTAGGAAGAGGTATATTTCGAACATGTAATCAATGTCTATCGCAGCTAGTACATCTCTTACTTGGGTGCAGGGTGGTTTTTTTTTTGTTAAACCTTTGAATTTCGCAAAATAAATGTACATGTATATTAGACCGCTGCAAAAAATGACGTTTTGCTCTCATATGTGTTTTCGATGCCTTTTGGGTCACCAAGCATCAGTGTAAAATTTGAGATGATATGATTGATTCCTGAGTTTCAATTTTGTATGGAAATTTGTATGAAAGAAGAACTTTTTGTACATTAAATCATCCAGATAATTCAAATAAGCTTGAAATGGAGTCGATCTTTTATTTTTGGTGTATACTATTCTTAAGCTTTATTTTTTGCTAGCATGACAGGCAGCTAAGAATTTCTTGAAAAAAGTTATAACCATTAAAAAAAAATCTGAATCCATTTAAAAATATTTAAGAATGGCAGACTTTGCTTGCTAGATCTGTTAATAATTGCATGAATTTTTTGGCAAAGGTTATATTGAGATTTTTTTTATCATTCTACGGCTACACAGCTTTCGGATAAGCAGACAAAAACGCAAAAATTAAAAAAAATAATTTTGAAATAAAAAATATTATGGACAACTACAACATCGAATAACTTTTCTGGGGTACAAGTTAGGTTTGTGCTTTGTTCACATGAATTGTACTGCAGAAATAGATTTCATCCAAAGTTGAATTTTTTGGAACTTTCAGTACATCTCTGGGGATTTTAGAATGAAAAATTTTGTTTTCCCACACAAATTTCCATACAAAATTAAAACTCGTTGCGCTAATTCAATACTGAATGGAACGCTAAAAAAAAAAATATTACTATTTCTGGCAGTAAAATCAACCAAAAAAGTTATGGCAGGTGTAAAAATTACAAAGCTTGCAGTCTTATGTACATATATAAGCAGAAAGTAGGTAAATAATAATCTATGTTCATTAAACTGGATTATTGGTACCGTAAATGGGGCGGATCGAGGCGAATCGGGACAGTTTTTTGAATTTCTGTCATATTATATTAAGTGGACAGAAATTCAAAACAGGCTTTTAGGTTGTTGTGTTTGGCAATTTTCCATATATTTTCGAATATTTTTATTTTGCTTTGGAACGTAAAAGTATGTAAATAAAGTTCTAAAATCTGAAAAAATGACCAAACATAGTTTGAAAAATGAAGAATCGTTTGGCATCATTAACGCAAAATCGACCATTTTGTCACTTATACCCCTTTGGCTCTGAGGGTCTCATTTGATATGTACTCTGCATTAGATAATCTACTCTGATTTTTATGATCATCTTTTTTATTGCAATTTTCTCTTTATCATATTTATCAAGAAACGAATGTTTAAGCACTGAACAAAAAAAATAAGAACATTAAAAATATTCATCGAATTTTCACTCACAACAAATTTAAATCAAAGGGTTATGGAATCTATTTTTTACATTATGATCTTGAATTCAAAATCAGAAATGAAATTCAAAACATTTCTTCGCACATCTTAATCATTTTTCATTCTCTCTGTTTTTAATCTTAGATCATAATTTACGACTTTAATAAATAGGTATTTTCCAAGCTTCTTGTGTTCGAAGATGTTATTGAATCAAATATCTGTTTCTGACCTCTGATACTTATAGTGTTGGATCAAATTGTGAGTTTGAGTTCTACAAATTTAACCTTATTTAAATCTTAAATTTCGTTTACTTTCCAAGCATCTGAGCATGAAAGCAAAAAGTGAAGATTATCTAACGTATCCTAAATTTCCAATTGTTTTCTACATTGATGAAATTTTCATGGATTCCCAAAGTTTATATTATTCTGTTATCAGACTAACTCAATAAATTCTTAACGTTAAAAAAAACAATTAAATCAATTTATGGTCTCCTATATTGGTCAAAAATAAGACGTTCTCTTGGTGTCATCATAAATATGAATAGAAGATTTTATAATGGGATATTTTATTTTAATCTGTTTAGTCCGTTTAGCATATGTCAAAACTTTAACAGTCATATCGTAGAATATTATTTTCCTTCAGTTATATGAAATTCTTTCATAATATCCGGAATCCTATAGAGTGTGACTTAAGTTGCCAATCGATGCTAATATCTCTAAACATCGTATAAGACTGCTACACATCTCGCATAAAGGATGACTTTAAAGCTTTAAACGCCAACCGATCGTCGAATTGTTTCAAGTCATTCAAGAGCAATGCACACATCGCAAGGTGGATTATGACTGTCAAACATCCCAGGGTTGTACATGTGTAGAAATCGACTCGTTCAATGTTACGTACAACATACCACCAATGCAGCGTAAGGTAGCAAAGTAAATTAAACATCGTAATGCGATTTTATATGATATTTCCGAAATCGAAAATCAGAAAATACCGAAAATATGCTCGTATATTGCCCCCACTTTTGTCAGATATGTATATGCTTTTTTCTTACGTCATATACGATGATTGTTGTCGACATAGATGTACGTATATATCTTGATATATTTACCAAATTGTTGGAGACAATTGTCTCTTCCTATATTCCCAACCGAAGGCTGGAGGAGTCTCAAATAATCATACACTGTTGGTTATAAGTTTGGGATCACCCCCCCCTAAGTTAAAATCATATAAAGTGAACATATGCATATTACCAAATGCATCCGAGGAAGGTTTAGCTCACGATCTTTCGCATGAGATTAAAAAATATGAAATATGTCATATGATGGTTGAGATATGGCCGAATAAAATTCGCATGATTTTGAGGGGGTGATCCCAAACTTATAGCCGGCAGTAATTAATCAGTTTTGTACCATATGCCTAATTTGGTTCTATTTACTCGATAAGCTCTCAAAAGATGGAAAAAATATAAGAGAGCCCCCTCCATTTTGCTTTATCTCTACAGGAAAATAGAGTGGTACCAAATATCGATATACATTTTTTAGTACTTAAAAACCTTCCACGCCAAAATTTTGTTCCATTTACTGAAATAGTTCTCGAGTGTTGCAATACAAAATTGAATGGGAGCTCTACTTCTCACTTCCTTTTTTCCCAATGGAAGAAGGGCGGGGTTTCAAATAATTATAGAAAAATTGCTCGGATCAAAATGCCCTTCCTTGCCAAATTTGTTTCTGTTTACTTGATATGTTTGAGAATAAGTTAAAAAAGTTCTTATTCTTATCTCCTCACTGAAAGGAGGGATTGGTAACAATAATTCATAGAAACATTTATCGTGTCTTAGAGCATCTGTATTCGTGATCTATTCTTGGGTCTAATTTATACAAGAATTGAACCAAAGAAATTAGATCCGATCCAATGAAAAAACTGGCAACTGCACTCGTGTTTCATTATCTGTCAAACGGTTTAGAACTGCGTCAAATTGGATCCTAATCTCATCAGTTTTGGATCAATCTTTATACCAGCTCTAAAAAAATATAAGTATAATGGATCACCTGTGCGGTTGCTCGGGTCGGAATTCGGGTCTCAACCGGCTGTTTGGACCACGGATACAGGTGCTCTTATGCTCTCAGATACCAAATTGACCCAATGCTATGCTATGCTCTCATGCCCTTCGATGCCAAATTTGTTTCCATATGCTCGATTTGTTCTTCAGTTATACGCAAAATTTTGTGGAAGACTCCCCTTCCGTTCTCATTTCTCCATTGGAAGAAGGGAGGGTCTCAAATAATCATAAAAACTTTTTTCATACCCAAATACCCTCATATGTTAAATTTGATTCGTTTTGCACGATTAGTTTTTCAGTTATGCAAAAAAATGGCCAGTTATGCAAGGTGGGGTCCTTCGCTCTTCCTATCACTCTACTGGAAAAAAGAAGGGTGCCAAATATTTATTGAAATATTTCTTTTACCCTAATACTATCCCATGTCAAATTTGTTCTATTTGCTTGATTAGTTCTTGGGTTATGTGAAAAATTGTAAGGGAGCCCATTCCTCCCTGTTGCCACAAGGGCAATTAGACCGGGAGCTGACGACACCCCAGTGTGTGACAGTTCTCGATGAGCGGGAAAAAACCAAGAGGAGAAAGATGTAAAAGAAGAGATAATTTTAGTAGGAAGAAAAAAAGCGCGTGGTTGATAGTTCGGAAGAGGAAAATTTATTAATAGAGTGAAAATTTAAAAAGAAAGTTTGAAGGTGATAGATAGGCAGATTGAAAAGTGAAGGTTTAGTGGCCGCTGATAGAGAGCTCGCATCGAGGTGCGTAGATACAGCCGGAAGGTACTCAATCCACCGGTCTGCAATATTTGTACGAACCGTAAGTTCAGATTGATTTATTACTTGTGATTAAATATGTATTGTAACACTAAACTTAAAATTATAGGGAAAAATAGGCTTGCAGAGTCGGGCCAGTATAGATTCCTTTGTGGATCCGACCGAACAGTTTCGGTAAAGTTGTATTTTTCATTTGAAAGCGGCATCGCACTTAACCTATATTTTCCCATAGGCATTCCAGTAGCACAGAGTTGTGCTTAGGTTAGTGAGGAGGTCAGCCAAAGTATAGGCCGGTTGACTGAATGTGAGTAGTCGCATAGGTTTGTAGAAAGAATTTTCTCTAATTTCCTTTTCCACCGTTTAGATTTGAAGTTTGTTCATAATAAAGAAGTTACTGTCAAATATAGTTCGCCCCGGCGGTTTTGACTCTCGCTAACACTCCCCTCATTTTCCCATTAAAAGAAGGAACGGGTCTTAAATAAATACTCATAGACATTCCTCGTACTCAACCACTCTTGACCACTCTTGACAGGATCCTCCGTGACGTACTAACTAAAGCCGTGCATAACGAAACAATAAGGAGATGGATTCACAGCTTCAGTAGTCTTGGAGCTAGACGAGCTCCGCAACAGTAATTTTTTTCGCTTTGGGGCTTTAGGGTCAAAAATACTTGCCTGTCAAACTCAGAGGTCACCTACTAAAACATCCCATGTAATCTCGTTTCATGCATTATGTAAAAAAATTGAACTATTGTAAAAACATTTTCGATTTTTGGTATAAATCTCTCAGTAAGAGGTCAATAAAGTTACATTTCCATCGATTTTTTTTTTCGCAACAGATTCATAGTTCATGCAGTAGAGGGCTAATTCTTAGCCTCGCCTTGGTCCACATTCCCATCCTGATCCTAATTCAAAATCTGATCCCGACCTCGAATTTGATATTGGTCATAATCCTGATTGTGATTCAAATCCTAATTCTGAATCTGATCCTTACACGATCCTTATCCAACTTTTCATCCTAATCCTGATTCCAACCCTGATGCTGATCCTGATCGTAATTTTGATTCTTATCCCGATTATGGTCGTAAATAATCCTTGACATTATTTTTATACTTTAGCGTAGTCAGTTTAAGTGAAAGCTGAGAAAGCAAAGTATAAAATTTCATCTCTAAGCTAACGTAGGATTAATACTGAAATTCACCGCAACAGATCCAAAAGTTGTTAAACCTCTATTTTTTTCAATCAACTGCTAAGCAATATTTTAAAGAAAAATTAGATAGATGCTTACATGGAAATAGATGCCAAATTTGGTTTTATAATAAAACTTTTTTCCATAAACTATTAGAGGATCATAGAATTAATTTTCTTGATTTCATCGCTCCAGAGCTTTTTTAATGCCGCACCAAAACCTTCGGCCCACACCCTGTTATTTTGTGGAAGAGATGAACAATCGTATCGTGTGTCGTCATGTACGTAGAACCCCTATATGTACACCCACGCACATACACCCACACGCACACCAACAACACACCCACATCCAACCGCATCAATTAACTTTAGGAATAACTTAGCTATATGATCGTATAACTAGATTGAATTCAATTCCTTTGCGTCAGAAAAACGGGCAGGCAACGTATTCTCGTGTATACAATTAAAGCTATCCGAGTTGAATGAAAATTCGACTCTCCTTCTCCTTAAAATGCCTTTGATTGAATAAAATGTTGAGAGAGAAAATTCTCTCAGAAAATTTCTCGAATAGCGATACGTTCGTGTCGAACAGAACGAACAAAGTCTACAAAAGTTTCCGTTCCACGTCCACGTGTGTATTGTGTAGTTGGTTTGCTGGAGATTCATTCCATTACGCGAGAGAACAGCGCTGAGTTACCGTTGGAGAATTCATTGAAGATATCCCATTCAAATTCCAACACAAAAGCAAAGCAACCCGACCGAATCCGAGCAAGCGAACCGAAAGGAATCCTAATCAATGAACACGAAGCGCCTTGCAAATGTGTGTGTGTATCTCACACGATTAGAAATGAATGAATTTCAAACGGTTTGTGTATTACACACGACACGACCGACGATGAGTTCCGTTCCGAAGCTCTCTCACTCTCTCCTTCTTTTTGAACCGTCCGTAAAGTTATCTCATTGTGGAAAAAGGCTACGCTACGCTATGGGGAATGCGTGTGTATACGAGAGGCGAATCCTGTAAACGCGATTCCTGATTGGGCCCAGCTGGAGCTGTGTGTTTGTGTCCTGTTCGCTTGCCGCGCGAGCCGAGGCTCGCTCAATGCGCTGCGCAACGCAACGCTACGATCTTTTTTGTATGTATTGCCTCGTTTGACTTGTTGAGTTGAGTGTCGAATCGGCCGAATCCCCGTTTTAGTTTAGGGGGTTGTTTGCTCGCGTGAACGGTGCAAGGGAAGTCAAAAAGTTAAACCCAAAGCAAGGTTTTAGTTGGGTTTGTGCCGCGGTTTGAGTAACAACGTTTTCCGCATTAGTTCCCGGTCTTCGTTGTTCCGGTTTCCTGAAAAAGGACTTTTATTGCATTTACTTGACTGCTTTGATTGCACAAGAAAAAAGTGAACCCACGATTTTGTTATCGGTTTTTTTTCCTGGTGATAAAAAGAGTAATAAAACGGGAAGTTTTGTGTCGAGTGCGGACAGATCCTTTGGAGACTGAGCGTGATTTTATTGTTCGCGTTGTAGAGAATCTCTTTTGCCGTTCTGTGCCAGATTGGAGAAAAGAGAAGATTAGCATATCGGTTAATTTTTTTTTTCGGTGATCTCAATAATCGCAAACAACAGTTAAGCCAAGGATTTGAGTGAGTGAGAATCGTCGTAAAAGCAAGCAGTGATTCATAGCAAAAGTTTTGACAAACCAACCAAGAGTAAAGTGCCTAATTTTACCGTCAAAGTTAGCATATCAAAATCGACCAAGTGTAAAGTGCTAATTTGTCGCTTCAGGCAAAAAGGGGCAAGAAAGGCCTACTAATTGCAAGTCCACACACTGCTCAAGTACTGGTGTTGTCGAGAGCAAAAGTCGTTGCGGAAGGGGCCAGGGAAATGTTTTTATCGCCAAACGCCGTCTGAGGAAGTTAGCCAGTCAGCCTGCAAAGGAATGTACAACCACAGCACTTATACCCAGACGCTGCTGTGCTAGAGCAATTGCCGTGAAGAAACACATTGCCGTTAAAAGTATTGTTATAAACCAACAGCAGTAACAACAACAAAACCAGGGGGCGAAAATCAGTGTGTCCTCTGTGAGTGAGAGTGTTATTTTCCTTCTACCCTAGCGCCCCGTCGTATTTAGTTGTGCGCGGACTGTGCGGTGAAAAATATACTAAGTCCAAGTTAAGTGTGAACGACTACTACCAGTACTAGTGCCCACGCATACAGCTGAATTGCGAGCTGCTTATAACAACAACAACAAATAACAGTGGCAAACGGGCCAAATCCCCAAGTAGGCGACACCAAACGACACGATAGCACACAGGAGGAGGCCAAAAAGGAAGAAACCTCCTGCGCGACTCGTGGTGAGTTAGCAGAACACTTCTACCGCGAGTGGAGCTCGGCTCGCCTGAAAAAAAAAATCTGGTTGAATTTGAATCCCTCAACAAACTTGTGGCTGGAATGGAGAGGCAACAGCAGCAGCAAAATGTAAAATAGAGGTACGTGGCACACGATTTTTGCTTTCATTAAAATAAATAACGATACTAGTGAGTGAGCTAGGAAAGGAAGGAGGCGTTCGGCGTAGTCGACGTTGTCGTCGTCGTTCTGCGCAGGAGAGTAGTAGATTCGTTAGCGTTTTCCATCACACATTTTTACCGATGATGATGATGATGATGATGATGGCAGCAAACCGCAAGGAAGGATTTGCATATGTTTTCAATTTACATAGCTTGCTAGATTGAGGAAGAAGTTTTGTTGCCGTTCGTGGTTGCAGAGAAAAATGCAACTTCAGACAACAAAAATGGATGTTCCTCCTGAAAATGAGCAACGGAAGTGCGTTGTAATTTGAATATTAGTTTTTTTGGGATTGATTCAAATTATGGAAATCCTTGCAATTGTTATTATTCGAATCTTATATTGGTAGGTATAGTATAAGTACACAAGTACCAGCAAAATCGTCTCTATTTCTTCTACTGTTTCCGTATTGAACATTTAAAAAAAATTTTAAACTTTCCTGACGGATTCAAAGGAGTCTTTGAGAATTTTCCAACCTTAATTTTTGGTATTGTTTTTAATTGTTAATTCGGGTTTAAACAGTCATATTTCTTTTTTGTGTTATTTTATTCGTCCTTTGTCATTTTTGTTCATTCTACTTTTGACGATTTCATGTAATTTTTTATTTACTTTTGAGTCTTCTTAAAGATAATTTAGGACATTCTTGTGCCTTTTCTAATGTAGAAAATTCTATTTGTTTATTTTTTGTCACTCACCTCAACTTTCATGTTGTTTCTGTGCTGTTTCTATATAAGTTGTATTCTTTAAGAAATCATTTTGCAATACTCTTTATGGATGATTTTTATTGAATAAGTATAGCAATTGCTCATTGTAAGGAGTGTAAGCTGCCTAGTAATTTATTGTTTACTTGTGCAAATTTTTGGGACGTTCTGTCAACTATGATGTATAGGATGAACCACTTTTTTTTCAAATTAAGGCTATTTTTGATTATGTGTTCTATTTTTTGAGGCTGGCCCTTCGAAAATACACAAAGTTTTATATTTGCTCGAATTCATGACAAGTTAAGCGAATTGTTCTCCTTAGGCACAAAAACAACACATTTTACTTTTTATCACTTCATCACAGTTTTCGCGTAATGGCTCAATTCTAGATCCAGAGTTTTAATTTTCTGGGACCTATTGAAGTGCTACGAAGGGAAAACGATCGCATTTGAATGCAGTTTTTTTTGTATATTTAGCCATTCATCGTGTAAATCGTTATAAAACACAACTAGACATAAAATTTTCTCTATTTTTTTCCTTGTTTACCTTACGATATTTTTCAAAATATTTCCCTGCTAGCTGTCCAAATGTTTTGCGCACGATTTGACCGCCGTAGTTTGTTTATATCACCGCTGGGCAACTTCTTTGTTGGGATGAGTTCAGGCCTGCAAAGTGTAGTATTTTTTTCGAATACACTCCTTAATTTGAATAACAAAATCATACAGTTTTGGAGCTGATAGTCTACGGCTTATAACACTCCTAAAAGGTAAAAGGTCTTTGATTTTTTTAACAGCCATAAGATTTTGCAAATTTCTACGAAAGTTGTTTTTTAGTGTAATGTTTGTGATTGTTTGACTAAACATTTTGTTGGAATCTCCAAATCTATGGAAACAACATAGATTTTCCTAAAAAAGATTATCAAATGAGTTTCATTATCTTAAGAGTATACTCAATAGGAAAAAAGTTTGAATTTGTCTCGGTATTTGTGATTTTTCAAGTTTCCTTTGAGGAAGCTTCCTTTTAACCATATGCTAGGGACTTTATTAGTCACTTATTTGTCTATAAAAGATACTTTTCACCTTTAGTATTTAATGAGTTGATCGACTATATCTCTGAAGAGGGAAACATTTTATTAAAAAAAATTATCATCCTTTTAACGAGGGTCAGTCACTTTTTTCCATTTGAAGATTGAAGGAACCAAAACTTTCCGGAAATCGATCCTAATCACCAAACTAGCGAGATCCGTCTTACCACGATCGATCGAGTTCTAAATCATAGAAAACCAATTGTGTATTGCTGCTAGCTCCATCCCCATACGTAGGAACATTTCTCCTCGGTCCGGAACCAATCAACCCAAAACTTCAATCAAAGAGTTTAATGACTCGAAAAAACCGCAACGTGAAGCAAAATCGAAAACTCCCAACCGACCTCCACCCAGTACCGATCGAGAAACCCCCTTACCCCTCAGGGGTGGGTCTCTAGTGTAGTTGAAATAGTTCATTGAGAGTAGCTAGGTACTCGAAACAGTATGTTTTTTTTT
Source organism: Uranotaenia lowii (assembly GCF_029784155.1). Taxonomy (NCBI): domain Eukaryota; kingdom Metazoa; phylum Arthropoda; class Insecta; order Diptera; family Culicidae; genus Uranotaenia; species Uranotaenia lowii. The sequence goes on along the minus strand of NC_073693.1, from coordinate 283,324,676 downwards.
CTTTCCTCTACTTTTTTTTTGGTTTCGTTTGGTTTTGGTTTTCTGTTGAAGCCAAACACACAACAGCACCAGACCCTGGTTTTGCTGCTCTCTAGGATTGGAAAGATTGAAAAAACTATCCAAAGTCCGACAGCAGGAGGAGGAGCGATCGGAGAAGCAGAAGCAGTGGAGGCAAAAATAGAAAATTGCATGCTTTATCACCGACCGTCTTTTCCGATCCGAGTCGAGTTTGTTTCCCGGAGGTTTTTCTGCTTTCCATTCGATTCCTTTTTTGCTTTTCTGTTGCTGCTGCTGGTTGCCTGATCGACCAACCATCAGACCTCAGAGGGTGGCAAAAGGCAAGCGGGTCGGGTCTATGGCCGGGGCACACCGAGAAATGGAGTTTCTCCTTTTTTCCTGTGAGACCTCCTCCTTCTAGTGGCTCTATGGCTTGGCTTTGCTAGGCTAGGAGGTTTGCGGTGGCCAATTCAGTTGGAGCTGGCCGAGATTGTCTGCTGCTGCTCGGTTGTTTGTTGGAGTGTGGAGTACTGACTCCATGTTGAGTGAGCTACACTCCGCTGTAAGCGGTGATTGACCTCCATTGCCGGTTGCCTTTTTCTCTCTCCTTCTTCTTTTCCCACACACAGACACAAACATACACTCCTTTTCCTGTGTCTAGCTAGCTCGTCCGACTTCGAGTCCATCCATCGTAACAACTTCTTCAGCTACTTGCTACGGCATTGCTATCCACTGCTTGCTAGGTTCTTCTATGCTTCTTTCCTCGCCACAAACACCGAACGTCCGTGTTGCGCTCCCCCGCTTGCTTGGCTATTATCTATTTTCTGCTTCAACGATTTCGTCACAGTGTTGTTGTTTTTGCTGCTGCTCCTGCCTTTCTCCTTCTCTAGGTTTCCCAATCCTAGTAGTCCGTGGAACCGCGGAACCAATGTTGAGGAATTCGGATACCAACTTCACGATTTAGGACGCGGGTAGAGGGAGCAGCAATTGTTCGGATGTGAACTGTCTGAAAAAATCCACGTTCACTGTCCTATAGAATTGGTCGCCCCAATAATAAGTGTCGTCGTCGTCCAAACAGTATCGATCCGGGCATCTCTCTTGATCATAATTGAATGGACACGCATTTGCCAATGTGCCAGAGTTGACCGACTGTTGCCGATGCTGATACCGATCATCGTCATCCGACAAAAAAAAACCGACGAAAAATGATCGACATAATAGCAGTTGGAGTTGGAGCCAACGAGCAGCAGATTGAAAGTGGAAAATCGAATTAATCTAACTGTATAATTGACCAAGTTAGGCCACTTTATTGCGCACGGCGGCAGCAGCACCGGATCGCTTGCGGTTGATTGGGTAAAAAGCCAGAGTCGACGTTTCTTTATGGTTCGGTTGCCCGGTTGATTCACACAGAGCATTCGGGGGTATTGTCTCCTGCCCCGAAACCGAACGGATTTTTCCAAAGCTGTTCTAATTTTTATTTATGGGTTTATATATATTTTTTTCTCGGTCTCTCTCGAGTTGTTGTTGGTCACATTACTTTACTTTCGGTCGCTGGTGACGGTATGAGAAACCAGCTGATTATCCACCCCGATGTCTAATGGGTTGGTTTGATTTGGAACTTGATTAAGGCTTTTGTTTCGGGGCTTGAGGCTAACTCGATAGACGGAGTGTGAGCAGCAATCCTGCTGCCACCGAAAGAAACAATTGGACTGTCGATTGACCAACGTTCCACGCCGTTTGAATGGCGTTACGATTGGTTGTTTTTTTTTCTTCTGTTGTCGAAATCGGATCAATCGCTGTACAGTTACAGTTACAAGCTCTAATAGTCCTACCTATTAATTTGTTTTTGGAGACATCTTGTTATCTGGAAATCAAGTACTTTAAACTTTTAAGACACTATAACATTAAAAAAAAAATCTTTATGAAGATATACCAAGTATCTTCCTAAGAAACCCATAATTCTATCAGATCATCATGGATTCTATAATCACGTTACCAGAAATTTATCCCACACATATTCTTTAACTCTCGCTAAGTTATTTGTCAAGTTCTAGAATATGAACAATTGAAAAAAAATCAATGATTTTTTTTTATGAAACCTTCTGTAAGAGGCAGAGACAAGCTTTGGTCTTTTAACTAGTTTATCATTGATTCTTGAAATTTTTTTCCCGGTATGACACCTTCGTGCATTTTTCTGGGTTGAAGTCTAGGATCTGATTTTTTAAATATTTAGTCTAGGTTCGTGTCTAAGATAAAAAAAATCTGGAAGTCTCTCACGCCTTAAAAAAAATCTGGAAGATCAAAGTCAAATCCAGGAAGTTGAAATCACTGCTTAGTGGCAGCTTGATATTAGATTATAAAGCCAGTAGCAATATGCATCACTTGCCGAAAAAGCGATGCTGATAGCTCAAGTTTTTGACATCATTGCTGCCGTTATACGTTGTCTGCAGGAGTAAAGATTTATACTTTGTTATATGAAAGTTGGGGTGAATATTCAAGTAGTTCTGAATTTCATAAAAAAAAACCCAGTCTTCTAATCCTGTCTATAAGGCAAGGAGGTAAAAAGAAATCTAGAATTTTTAACCCATATTTCAACGCAATCGAGACAAACGAAGGTAGCAGCAACAAGGTTGTCGAAATTACAGAAAAATCTATAATTTCAAAGAATTTTGAACAAATTTTCATCACAAATTCTGAGTTACAGAACACAGAATTTTAGAATGATACACAGATTTCACAGATTTTTTAAATTTTGTACGTATTTTCAAAATTCATGATTATTATGTCAACATAAGTTAAGAATTTTTAACTTTGTTTTGAGAAAACTTGATAAAATTGGTAATGTTGATTGATTTTTCTCAAGTTAAAAGTAAAAAGAAAAACTCAATTTTTCACTACTTCCATCACTTCCATCAATTTACACTATTTCCATCACAGAATTTTTTGGTAAAATCACAGAACATCAGAATTTTTGTTTTTGCAACCTTGCAGTTTTTTTTCGGCAACCTTGAGCAGCAACCCCAAGCAGCAAAAGTTTCATAGGCCGACCTCGAAAACGTAATTCTATTATAAGCGTTCCAGAATTTTTCGGCACGTAACTGAGCTGGGCGATTTTGGGCAATTTTTTGTTTTTGAAAAAGACCTGGCTTAAACTGGGCAAAATTTTCTTATCCAAAAACAGAGTAAATCTGAGCTTCGCTGAGAAAAAAATGACAAAATTGAAAAGATTACTAGTCGAAAATAAAGGTATATTCCGAGATCTTCTAAATTCATTTCAGGCATTTCATTTCCTTACAATCTCAATCTTCCGATACTCTTTCTGAATCTATAACAATAACAAATGGAACCCCAGAGTTAGAAAATAGGTTTTTTTTTATTCTTTAAATATTATTGCAAAAGTTCAAGTTCTGGTACTAACTAACAAGCAGTCTGGCCTTATTGATTTTTTCTTCATTTAACTTGGCTTATATAAATTGTATAAGGCTGATGTCAAACTGAGGCGACAAGCAACGCAACCTTCAACTCAACGTTCACCCGACAAACCAGCTCTCATTTGATCTCCATGGAAAAAACGAAGACCTGTCATGCTGAGCGCATTGGAAAGCGCGACAAAGCTAATGCCAGGGTGTTTTGTAGCGCGACAAGTAGGAAATCCAATGGGGATATTGTTTTTTCTCGTTTTAAAACAGTGATTTCGGGTTTTAACCACAATTTTTCGAAGATCCGTCCAAATTTGTGATAATAAACTAAATAATATCTGAATGGACAAGAAAATTTTCATAAATTCTTGGTTCCCGCAAAAAAACGAGGAATTTCATCGGTTCAAATTTCGGCATTCTTGCAATCCGAGCATGATCTGATTAGTTTTTGACGGTTCCCTAAAGAAAGGAGACGATTCAAAGCATTATCAGATGTAAAGAAGTGATGATTTGTAGGGAATTTCAAAGCGACATGTCGCGCCAGCATGACATCCCAATGCGTTGCAACGCTTTCTTATTGGAACGTGTGAACGTGTTGCGTTGCTTGTAGCTTCAGCATGACATCAGCCTAAGTCAAGCTAAATAAAAAAAATATCCACGATGGCCAGCGAACCGGGAATAACCAGATTTGAAAATGGGATCGAAATAACCGAATGATTTTTAAAACACCATTAGTTGGTCTTTTTTCTGAAAAATCATGTTATTTTGAAACGAAACTTGATAAATGAGCAGAAATTCAACGAAAATATTTAAAATGTACGCAGAATCATTTTGAAGAGTCAAACCAAAAAATCGAATGAATTTGTGAACAAATAATACAGCACACCTGTAGTTCAACTTATTTCAATGGAAAGATTTACAAAGGTCTCATTTTAAAAGGTTTAAAGAAAAATTGAATAAATGATTGCAAATAAATTCTTTTACGTAAATTTACTCGTTTTCGACGGTTTTGAGTAAAGTTTACGAAAGGCATCATAACTTCTTTAAGAATTTCAAATTCTTATAAAATTAAAACTTTTTGGTTTGTGTTAAACTATCGAAAAAATTACCTATTAAATCTAATTACTGACCAGTAGCAAAACCTCAAGGAACGCAACTTATTAGTTTCGAATTTTTTTTTACTATTTACTCAATATTTATCTCTTGAGAATCTAGAATTCATAAGGCCAAGCGGGGGAGAATGCCGGAAACAAAAATATTAACTGGGTGGCTACCATATTGTTCATTAATAAATGCACAAAATTTGGAAAAAGATACCAATTTTTTGTGGGATTCTATAATAACTGATCATAAGTGTATGAGTGACAGGGATGCCAGGTGGTTTTGTCAAAAATCCCTTAAAAAAGGATTTTTCGGGACACCACAAATTTTGCTTGAATTGCATAAATGAAGGCGAAATATTGATATTGTATACGCCTTAATTTATGCAACAGAGGCAAGAAGTGTATTGCCTGGCCTGCAGTTTATATGAAAAAACACCATTGAAATATCATCAGAATCGAAGATTACTATCGGTTAAACTATTTTCTTACAAATTTGTTCGATATCCTGATGATTTTACTATAAATTCAATTACAATTTTGATATTTTTTGAAAATCAGGACAATTCAGTACATTTTAAAATGTACTGAATTGTCCTGACCATTTTCAAAAATCAAGAAAGTTCAGGACAATTTAAAAAATCAGGACGGTCTCTCGAAAATCAGGATAAATCCTGATTTATCAGAACACCTGGCACTTCTGATGAGTGTCGGAATCACGTTTGAATACTTGGTTAAGAATTTATAAAAAAAAAAATCAGAATTTGAAAACTAAAAATTCCTTCTGAGAGTTCAAAAGTTTTCAAAATTTCGATTAATATTTTATATTTAAAGTTCGGATAAAGATATACATTTTCGAGCTCGGATTGAAAATTCAGATTCAGAATTTGGCCACAATATATGCCAAATCTAGTACTCAGAACTTAGGCTCTAAAAACACATCACTATTATAGACGAGAATCTAAATATAATTTCAGAATACATACTTCATAAGTATAAGATTCGACGCAATCAGTAGTTTGAACTAAAATCAAAATTCGAATCCAAAAATCAAATTCAAAATTAATTTCTGATTTATGAATCAGTAATTCATCGATCATGGAGCTTAAACCTGAAATTTTCCAAGTATCACAATCTCCATTTTTTTCTCCGTGAAATGTGTGCTTTACGTTCCAATCTGCTAATACTTTATTTTCTTAAAAAATGTCGACAAATATCACCGTTATCTGAATAAATTTTATGTCTTTTCGCAATTTTACGTTCAATTTGATAAACATATTTCCTCTTTATTAAAAAAAGCCCGATAAACATCATTATTTGTATATGTATTTTCAAACCGAAAAAATTTCAAAATCTCGATCGGAAAAACCGGAAAAAATATCGTAAATCTGAAAATGAAAACTCGCTGACCACTGTATAATTCACCTTTTTGGAAAAGTTATTCTGCACTCTGTTTTGCTAGCGTTTGACTCTATTACGAAACATATTTTAGAACTTAAATCAGCTAAATCTGTATATTCAACTACGTGAAAACCAAGACTGTTCTAAAAAGGCGGACATGTAGGAATCCCGCAAAATGAGACTTAGTATCCTCAACTTCTTGATAAAATTTCTTGATTCTTCAAATAAAATCGGATGAATTCCGGGCCGTTTTCCACAAAATTCGGCCATCTGGACCGAGTCGGACTTGTCTTTTTAATTGAATATACGGACAAGCTCGTATAAATCCGAGTAATCTAGAATGCTTACTCTAATAGACTGAGTCGATTTGTGGTCATTTTTGAATTTCTCAATCCCTGGAGTCTTAAAAGTTTCGTTTTGGTTTTAAACTCATTCACGATTTTTTGCAGAATTTTTATGTAATGTTTACCTGAGTAAATTTGAACTCTCAGGTTTGTTTGAGAAAATTGAATATTTTGTACTGAAAAATCAACATCATTTTTGTTTCTTCTGTGGCCTGCTTATGGTTTTTGTGAAAATTTATAAATTCTCTAAGGGAAATTTTCATCTGATCAACTTTGTATAAGACCATAACTTCGTAACTTATTAGGTAAAAAAGTTATTAGCTGTTTAACAGGGATATGTCTTTTCATTTGACATCATTGCTTGTGCGTCGTGAAGAATTGCATGAAAAGTTGTCACGCAATAACTCGCTAGGCAACCAGCAGTGATGTCGATTGATTTTTTTTTGTTATTCAATGTCAAAAAATATATCCCTGTTAAACAGCCAATATTACTTTCTTACCCAATAAGATACGAAGTTATGGTCTTCGACAAAGTTGTTCCTGCTGAAAATTTCCCTTAAAGAATTTATAAATTAGCACGAAAACCATGAGGTTTCATAGAATAAACAAAAATGATGTTGATTTTCAGTACAAAATATTCAATTTCCCCATACAAACCTTTAAGTTCAAATTTACCTATGTAAACGTCACTTAAAAATTTTGCAAAAAAATCGTGGATAAGTTTTGAACCAAAAGGAAGCTTTTAAGACTCCAGGGTTTAAGAAATTCAAAAATGACCCCAAATCGACACAGTCTATTACTTTAAACTTACTACGCGAAAGACATCTGAAGTCAAAACATAAAAAGATCTGTAAATAAATATCTAATCGGCAACCTGAAAATGAACTGAAAACTTCTTAAATTGGGTACCTATGTAGTTTTAAGTATCCTAGAATAACTTTCAAACAAAAACTTATAGAAGCTGTGTCTTGATAAATAAACAAAATAAGCTAAATATCTGCGATTGAAACGAAAAAGGCGCAAGTTGAAAAAAAAAAAATCTTCACTATGTGATAAGTTCAGATTCTTTTCTTTGCAAGTTTTCAACATCGTCGAAGAATTTAGGGAAAAAATGAAAAATGTACAAGAGGATTTCACCGAGAGCACAATTTATATTCGCACATTTGAAATTGTATGCAATACATATTTGAAAAATTTATGATCAAAATTTCGATGAAAAAGCTGAATTGCAAATACTCCTAAAAAACGTCTTTTATCCAGTTGTTTTTGGTCTAAAAATATCAGTTTAACCCAGAGGAGCCCATTCCCTGGAAAAATCTAGGAATTAATGACGACCCGGGGGCGAAAAAACACTCGATCCTCGCGTGATCACGGACGAAATCGTCCTCATCGGTCGCGGACACTACCCCTAGTCGCCCGAACGAACAGAAATTCAATTCCTGGAGCTTTTTATCCATCAATTCTACGAATGTTACGCCAGTCCCAGTCCTATACACATCGTCGAAGCAAACAGTCGGCCACAATCGGTTTCCCCGCATCTAACCGATTTTATGACTTCTACCGCGCGGCCAACACCCTAACCTCAACGCCAGCTCCACATCTCCCCATTCATTGCTAGTGGGTAGGACAGAAACACCGAAACAGAGATTATTGCTGACGTAACCGCGTTCATCGCTAAGTAAGAACGCGAACCGCTCTTTGAACACATACACAAGCTCCACTCGCGTCGCGAGACTCGCGAGGAGCAGCGCCGTGATTCCAAAAAAAAACAGCCGATCCCTTTCCAAGCACGGAGTGCTTGAAAAGAGCTGAGCGTACTCCCGAATAGCCTCGCGCGCGACGACGCGGACGCGATTCTCTCGCGTTGCGCTATGCTAGTTGTTTGTATGGGTGTGGATCCCCTTTCTTTGCTTTGAAAGAAGTAGATAGAAGGAAAAAAATCGGTGATCCTCCTCGGCCTGACTTATTGACTCCGGCTTTCTTACGGATCTGTGTGTGCGAGAGTTCCTTGATTCCTCTCGCTCGCGATCCGCAGGAAGAGGCGTAATTGGCGACGAGGTCGGTCGGAAACGATGGAGTGGAGTAGTGTTTAGGAATTCTTTCACAATCTCGGCCTGGTTGACTTGCGGCCGCTCTACCGCCAGACCCCATCCACAGTGAAGTGCGGAACGGCGGAACGGAATGATGTGAGTCCGCGTTCGTCTGTGTCGCGATCTGCTGCTGTGAAAATACAGAGGAACCGGAGGAAGAATTTCAGTATTCAGAAGGATTCAGAAGAAGTGCGCAAGTAGAATCGACTGAACGGTCTCCAAGTTTTAAGTCGAGGAAACGCGATATCCGGCCGGCCATTTCGTCGTAGAAACATCGATTGGTGAAAATCTTTGTGTGGTGCTCTGTGCTATGTCGTATTGCAACTCGGAACAGGGACTAAACGCGGATTCGATTCTAAAATAAGCACACGAAACGGAACGGACGAACGGCGATTTAACGTTCATTTTATTTCCTACTGTGAGTGTGTTAGTGTTTCTGAGAAGGTGCTTCCAAGGACAAAAAAGGACATCCACAAGGATTGAATATCGTCAGTGTGGCTTTTTTTTGTTGTTGGATGAAATCGATTGGAGCCGAACCGGTCCCGGCGATGTGCTGAAACCCGTCAAGTGAGTTTCGTTTGTTGGGTGGGGATTTTCGCAGAATCGTAAACCGGCGAGGACTCTGCACATAAGGATTCAATCCAATTAAGGAGTGTGGAGCAGTGGACAGAACAGGAAAAATTTCAAGGATATCAGCTTTTAGGCTTGCCTGTTGGTGGACACGTTTTCGAGTCACACCGTTGTTGTTTGTTTACCCAAAGGGTATTTTATTTTCCCATAATTCTTCTGAGCCAGTGGAGAACGGATTAAAATTTACAACATTCCTTCGTCCTACTCGGACGAATGTCTCTCCTCTAAAATTAACATCCTGATTCGAACCGAGCTTGGTCGTAAAAAAAGGCGAAGACTCTGAACAAGTTGAAGGCGATGCGAGGAAAAACGCGAGGATAAATAAATAAAGTCGAAATTAAACTTCTTAGCGTCAGCTTCTTCGTTGAGTCTGCTCCAATGAACATCACGCTTCTCGATGTCGTCCTCCTTCATTCCCAGTCTATTCTTACTGCTAAGGCGACTTCTCAATTGAGCTGAGAATTTTATTCCTCTTGCCTGTTTGCTGTCTTCATAAAGATGTGAATTTATTCTCAAGGACTTTGTGTGGTTTGACTTTACGTGGGTTTGCGGTTTGGCTGCAGCATTTCGGAGGTTTTTTTCGGTTTCGTAAATATTTAGCAACGACCATCAGTCGTTCTCTGATAAGGATACCCACAATTCAATTCATTTGTCAATGCTAGATTCGATTTACCACACTTGGTATAAGCAAACTTTTTTCGATGGATTCCGGATACCGAAATTTAGGAAATAGGGCACAGCGCCACGCTTTGATTGCAAACTCTCCTCCCAAATAATAAAAGCCCATCTAACGAAGCTCGGAGGGGCAATTACCGATTTCCGAGACACCGAAAACCGTTACATCCGAATTTTGTTCGTTCATAGACCCTGTGAGACCCTGTGGCTGGGATTCGACATGACGATGGCCGGCGACGACGTGAGGAATAGCGAAGGAAATCAAACCAAAAAAAAAAAATAACAGCTTTACGCTGCTTGCAGCAGCAAAACGCTAAAGGAAAACTTCCGAATTACAGTTATCCACCACAACCTTCCGAGCTGAGCTGAGCCAAGCCGAGCTTCCTAATTCCCCGCGCACGCTTTTTTTCTGTTGCTCCGGCTCCATAACCCCACTTTTTCCCCCTTTCTTCTATTGCGCGCTTGAAGTGTCTGTGAGCCAAGCTCTAGTTTATAAGAAGCGATAGTTTCTCAACCATTTGGCCGTAACGCCCCACGGGGCGAAAGGATGATGGCGTACCAACTTCAACCGACGATCCAAACAGCAGTGCTGGCTGAGAAGAGATCATAGAGCAAAAGTGATGGTCGTGTTCCGATTTACTGCTGCTGCCTTTCATTGGTGGAAGCAAGAGAGGGGAGGGGGGGCTCCTCCGTTCCGAAATGGGGCAAAGCAGACAGGAAAAACTCCTAGCTTCATCACCGCCAGAAGAAGTGAACTGAAGTGAAATGGAGCAACCGAGCGAGGGAAGGAAAACACAATCCTCCCAACCAAACCGACAACAACCCCTCGGAAGAAGCTAGTGTAGTGTAGCAGCGATTTGCTGCTGGGAACCAGCAGCACAAGAAACGCGACTCGACAAAATGAGATTATTATTTTCTCATGATTTTTCCCCCTTCTCTCCTTTTGGCTTTTGCCTTTATTCTACGGATGGATGGGGTGATCTTCCTCCTTTCGCGGCTAGGCGAACATCGTGGATGGATCACACGCTCTCCCCTCGCGTAATCTACTTGTTTCGTCCCGTTCGTCTTGACACCAAAATGAGTCCAAAGAAAGAAAAATTGTAGTGGAACCGTTTGTGGTGGATGGGGGAAAAGTTCCTTCACAGAAAGAAGCCTGCTGCTTCTTTTTCCTTTCATCTAGTCGGTGAGATTTCCTCTCAAGCTCAAGGAAAAGATCGTTTCCTATTGAGTTCGGAATTGCTGGTACCTACGTCTTTCGATGTTTGCGTGTCTGGTCTACTGCTTTGGCTTCGGGAGTCTGGAGGTAATTATACGTAAGTTGTTCTTGGAGTACTTTGGAACTTTAACACCTTAACCTCAAAATATGGTAAAACAGAATCAGTTTTTGATAACTCGCCTATCGGAACTATCGGAAAAGCGATAGGAGGAAGTCGTCTAAAGACGAACTTCTTCTATGGCCGTAAAAAAGGTCATATTATTGCTTTTCTTCAATTTTGCCGCAAAGTATACGTTAAACACTCAATTACTACAAAACTTTTTAATGTAATTTTTTCTCCGTAGATGAGTTTATAGAACTATTTTGTCTACGTCCTTTGAGTTAAACCTAGTTATCTGATCTTAAACCTACCCATCTTTATGGAAAAACTACGATACACGGCTTTTAAAGGTCGAAAGCGAAATTATTGCGACACCGACACCGTGGAAACCAAGATTTTAGGGCAGTTTTAAAAATACATTTACTTCAAAAATCAAAAGAAAAGTTAATCGATGGAGCCTTGAGTATACAATTGAACGCATTTTCGCTTGATGCCCTCCATCAGAGTCTTTACAGTGTCATCCGGTAGCAGTTACTCAGTTTTTTTTTTCATTTTCTTAACATGTCCTTCTCGTTTTTGACTGTCTTCTTGCTCTTCCGAAGTTCCCGTTCCATTATTGCCCAGTACTACTCCACTGGGCGCAGCTCCGGATAATTTGGAGGGTTAATGTCCTTTGGAATAAAATGGACAGAATTGGCCTCATACCACTCCAGGACACTTTTAGAATAGTGGCATGATGCCAAATCCGGCCAAAATAGCGGAGCTTTGTCGTGCTGCTGCAAAAACGGCTAAAGGCGTTCCTCTAGGCACTCAGATTTGAATATCTCGCCATTTACTGTGCCCTTTGTCACAAAAGGCTCACTCCTCAGACCGTAGGAGCAGATGGTCTGCCAAAAGAGATATTTGGAGGCGAACTTCGAAACTTTCTTCTTAAATTTGTCGTTCACATAGAACTTGCCCTCGCCGGTGAAAAATTCCAACCCCGGAGTTTACTTAAAATCGGCTTTGAAATACATTTCGTCGTCCATCACACAGCAGCCATATTTTGTCAGTATCTTCTCGTACAGCTTCCGTGCCCAAGTTTAAGCCGTCGATTGTTGTCGTTCATCGCGGTTCAGGAAGTTCTGTACCTTGTATGTATGTAGTCCAGCTCTTTTATTTGCATTCTGGACGTAGCTCTGCGACATTTCGACCTTTTTAGCCGAATCACGGCTTGAGACGTTGGGATTTGCTTTAACCATCCGCTTCACCTTTCCTTCCGTCTTTTTGTTCTCTGGTCCCGTTTTCTTCCAGCTCCGTTGCCGTGGTCCAAGTCAACCGTTCTTGGAACCGCTTCAACACTATAGATGGTTCAACATTTTTCCCAACTGCCGGTGCGACAGGTCGGGAAATTTCAGGTGTTTGGAAAGAATTCGTTCTCTCGACTCGCGTTGGTTCACCTCCATTTAAGTTGAATCTAAAATCACGACTTCGAGTTTGACAGCATGTAAACAATACACATCAATGAGGAAGTGTGCAAAATTTGGTTGATTTTTACCCAATGGTAAAAAAGTTATGCCCTGTTGAATGTGTCTCAATAATTTCGTGTTCGCCTTTGGTTGAACACTTGGTTGAACTCCTACAATTGTGAGTCTTATTATAGTTCCCCAATGAAGTTGTTAAGTGTAATATCCATTTGAGCCATCTTTATCATTATGACCAAAAATAGAAAAAGAAATGTTGATATTTAGTTAAAAAAAACGTAAAACCCATCTTTCGAGGTAAATTTAACCTTTTTTTCCATTCACCTTGCAAAAAGGTAAATTTTGCCTTTTTCATTCTCCTACAAAAAGGTGAAGTGTACCCTTTATTCGTTTCACGTAGAAAAAGGTAAATTTTACGTTTTCAAGATTCACTAAGCAAAACCGTAGATTTCTACCGTTTTCCCATTCACTGATTAAATAGGTAAATGCTAGATAAACCTAGTGTTATAATGTTGCATGTTAAAATTGTGGTGGATATTATGGATTTTTACTATCCAGGGCAATATATTGTATTCTATTTGTACAATTCTAAGCTAGGATACCTGTAAGATAGTTTAAAAATTGCTTCCATACATCTGTTTTGCTGGACTTTCACCGTTGATAAGTTAGATACATTAGTGTGTTCCCAGACACTGATAGCGTATGTATATCGACTGTGTACAAAACTATGATAAAGCTTCTGTAAAATATGTTTAGGCATGAAGTACGAAAACTTCCGTATGATTCCGCAGATTGGAGCACAATTTTTTATTATGTATGCTATATGAGGTTTCCTCGATAAACAATTATCTAGGTGAACACCTAAGTATTTAAAGTTAGAAACTTCTTCTATTTCGTTTTGTTTGTGAATTAAGGGTGAATATGATGGAAGTTTGGTTTTGATTCCACGGAAAATTGTAAATTTTGTTTTAGCAGTGTTAAGCAAGTCTTTCTTAATTTCACTTATTGTTTCCACATCTTTAGTGGAATACTCTAGCACCATGTCATCAGCAAAAAGTTTAGGGATACCACACAGTTGAAGCATCGATAGGTCATTCGCGTAGATGAAAAACAATAATGGTCCTAAATTGCTACTTGGGGTACACCTACAGCCGTTATCAGTAATTTTGAACTTAAGGTATCGATTATCTTGACGACTTGTTGGCGATTGTGCAAATAACTTCGCATAAAATCGTTGACTACTCCTTAATACCGTACGATTTTAATTTTTTCAATAGCAAACGATGATCTATTGTGCCAAAGGTCTTCGAAAGATCCAGGAACAAGGTAGCCGGTATCTCCTTATTCCAGCTGTCTTCGTAAAACCACCTTTACGAAATCCATGTTGCTGCACTCATAAAAGGAAGCCTTAACCATCTAGAAATTCGTGCAGTCTTGTAGTAATAAATTTCTCATAAACTTAACTGAACGCAGACAAAAAAGAAAATCGGTCGATAGCTATTGAGTTGTTTCGGATCGCCAGATTTGAAGACTGGACGTGCGACAGCAAGTTTTAAGGATTCAGGATGCTGGCTTAAACACACGCTATCGTTGAAAGACACCGAGAGGATAGGGGCTAAAGATTTGAAGTGCAGATACTGGGAAGCCATCAACTCTAGAAGCTTTAGAAGGATCCAGTTTTGAATTTCTCGGACTGTCGTTGACCGAAGATACGCGGAGTGTCTGATTCGTTGTATTGTGCCATGCTCATTAATGTTTCCAGTTGAATGGTGTTGACTAGCTAGTTGTCGTCCAATTGATGTAAAAAATCGTTAAAAGAATTCGCTACTTCTAATGGGTCACTTACAGATTCTTCATTTATATTCAAAACCAGGTCACTGGGCTTAAAATTCTTTTCAACTTTTTCGTTTATTTGTTTCCACAGTAGTTTCATGTTAGAATTATTCATCAGTTGTTCGTAGTATTCTATTTGTACTTTTCAGCTGCTCAGTAATATTGTGGGCTGGGATTCCTTCTCCATTTTCGCAGGCTATCTCTGGTTTTCGAAAGCTGCCACACTTCGAATGTCATCCAAGGACATATTTTTTCAGTTTTACTCACTCATTTACTTATTCCTAATTGGAATTTTTTTCAAGATAGACGGGGATTTTCACCATTTTATTATTGTTTTGGAATCTATGACCATGCCCAAAAAAGTCATTGTTGGGGCAACACCATTGCTACTTCCTTCCCACGGGCTGGTGGCAAACCGGCTCGGTGATCTGCATTTTGCTCCTTTGCCGGATAAATACTTCTGGCTTCCTTTCGGTCACCTTTTTCGTATTTTTCCACCCTACCATGGCCGCTGGATCTTCCTGTATTAGCACATTCGTGTTCTTTTCCGTTCGAGCCAACTCGATCTATCTGTAACATAAACAATAAACAATATTAGCTAATAGAACTAAATAAAATTTAAACTTATATTTACCATTTTGTTCCGATTCTTGCATATGGCGCACCATTTCAAAACTTGTTTCTGAATGAAAAAACTGATGCGACTCCAGCAAACAGGTTCACAGGAACATTGTTTTAATTTACCTTTTTTCTAGGTGAATTGTACCTTTTTTCCAGCCCAATTTAGGTAGAATTCACCGCACTACGAGGTAAGCTTACTTAGGTAGAAGGTATCTTTTTTGGATTTACCTTTTTTCTAGGTGAACTTTATCTTTTTATTCGTCTCGATTCAGGTTAACTTAACTTGGTAACGAGGAAAGTTTTATCTTTTTTCACCTTTTTACCAGCTAGAATCAGGTTAACTTTTACTCGCGGTGAGGTGAGTTTCACCTCGAAAAGGTAAAAGTTACCTTTTTTTTGTTTTCACGAGCGTTCACCGGTTCAAAAACCGGTAAATTTGACCTTTTTATTATTTTCCGTGTAGATGTCATGGTTGGTGGAGTTTTTTTGGTTTGTGAAGGAGCTTTTAAGCCCCCTGCAGAGATGATGAGAATGACTTCACTTTTGACATGCTTGAGTAGTTCTGATTCTTTCGGTAAATATTTGTACCGTATTTCGTTAAAATAGGTTCAACGAGATGTCTGAAGGACAAATGATGTGGATGGCATCAAATGTTAAAAAATAAGTGATTGAACTGAACAATAAAATAATTTTTAAAAAATATTGAAGTAAAAAAAATTGAATTAAGAATCAGTAACCAAGAAATAATACAATCGTAATAATGGAAAACGGATCAATCGATTCGATATTCCACGGCCAAAGCCCACCAGTTGATGATGTTGAAGCCGATAAGCCAAAGCGCCAAACGTTTGTCATCGACAATCTTCAGCAAGCAAGTGCCGACCGCCTGCCGCATCAAGCGCCATCTGAATTAATGACGTAATTTGAATTACTAGTGCACCGTCGCCGCGCCGCCTCGCGGTGTAGTTTCGGAAACGAGGCGGTGATGATGATGGTGGGCACTCCAGTTTTATGCCATTCCGGCCGGAGGTAACATCTCCCCCTGCGCTCGTGCTCTCGCGGTTTCGTTTCATGTTCACCTTTGCCATCATGTGTGAGTGGAGATGAGATGATGATGGCGATGATAATGTGATGCTGATGCTGAGTTCTGGTTCCGTCCACCCGGGTTACATCACTGCGGGGCGTTGTAGTTGTTGTAGTTCGCTCACTCGATTCAGGCCTTTTTACGCTTACGCTTTGGAACGAGAGAGAAGTTTGTGATCAAGTTGTTCGCATGTAGCGATGATAGATTGCTAGGTGGATTGATCCAAGGCTCTTCCATCAGTGGCAGTATCAGCTTATGTGGGTGGTTCGCTCCCCTGCTCGTTTGTTGAGATCTTCAACGAGATGTGAGTCGACGATTGTTCCGGAGTTCGCTCTGACTCCTGCGTGCTTAGTAGGTAAATACAACAAGCTGCGTGCTCGAAGAGGAACTTCGTCAAATGTCTCGAGCTTTCAGCTACACAACACAACTAGTGACGGACAGGAGAATCATTTCCATGTGCAGTTTTTTTTCTGCCGTTCAATTGTTCGTTCGCTACCGTAGGTATGAGTTTGTACTTTTTTCTGCTTCACTCCTGGGAAGTTACTATACATTTATGTCTACATGTGTGTAGAATAACAGTAATTACTATTCATAAGTAGAGGAAAGATATTTTTTCCTCGCTATACTGATTGTTCAGCTTCTGTGTGGTTTCCAATAATTTCGGATATCAGCGGCTATAAGGGGTTGCGTGGGCTGGAGCAATTCTCTAATCCCACGGGAATTTCCTAGGAAAATGTCCCGAGCCGAGCGACCGCTCATAGGCTATTGGCGGTGATTGCGAAATGATGCTGATTGGTGTGACAGCTGGGTAGTTTACGGCAATATTTGTTGCATTGAAGAAAAATATGGACTTTGAATTGAGGAATAGAAGTTGAGTCAAATGATTTCAGTTCAATAAAATGTTCTTGAGGTAAAGTTAAGATTTACAGATTTTGTATAATTTTTTTCTGAGTTCAGGATTGTTTTATTTTTCTTTATTCTTCACTCCTGTAACTTGTACTGTAACCACTTTTTGACGACCTTAGCAGTATGTTTCGGATCGTTATCCTGCATGAATGCATGAATGAGGTACTCCATGATCTTATCCACCCAATACAGGGGGCCAACTTCGTACCAGGAGAAGCACCCCCACACGATAATATTTCCTCCTCCATGCTTGAATGTCTTCTTGGTATACTGTGGCATGTTAGACGATGAACCCAAGTTTTTCCGTCCGAGCTGATGAGGTTGACCTCCGTCTAATCCGACCGCAGTTTATTTCGCCACTGCTTCTCCTTCTTCGGACCGATCCAATCGAAATGGTCTTGTGCGAACTTCATCTGCGCCTTCAGATGTTTCGGCGTCAACATCGGGACCTTCCGAAGGCTTTCACCACCTAGCCCTTGCTCCACCTGCCGCCTCTGAACTGTTCGGGAACTCACGGACAAATTCGGTTCGTCCCGGATCTTTTTCGAGGCCTTGAAAGGATCTTTTTTGGAGGCCCGCATTATGTCAGAATCATCTTTCGCGGTCGTTTTCCTTGGGCGTCCAATAGTTTCAGATTTTTTGCGGTCGTGGAGAGCATTAAACAGGAAAGCTTTAGTCGTTCCAAGTACTCCACGATTTCGTTTTGGCTGCTGCCTGCCTTTTTCGTTGACTGCAACTAGAATTCGCGAATTAAAACCTTACATACTTTTTGTTTACATTACTAGGATCCGAAAAACACAAAATGCCACCGAGAAACAATCAATTTTCTTCAAAAATCGCTCAAAGCAACACTTGGTAGCCGAAACGAGGAACTGGTCCTATATTTTGTCGCATCGGTTTTCAACTTTTGACAGCTATCGGTGCGTTAAGCTAAAATGGGTTGCTTTGATTGCGTTAAGCTCGCGGTTTTCATACTAGTATAAGTGCTCGTCGCTAGGTTTCACATAATTGATTTTTTTGCATAAGAGTGGTCTTAATGTTTTGTTCGACACTGTATATTGTAATGTGGTCCGAACCGTGTATATCATATGAGATCTCACGAGTCCTCTAGTTACTAGTTATAGCACTGCCAGCTTCGGGTTTCAATTGATTGAAACGGCCATTTTGACAATTGTCATCTCTCAAACGTTTCTAGGACCAATAAAACCATCTCCTAGGTTTGGAACATCTTTAAACAAAAATGTCAACCCACGAGGCATACGTTAGATATGGTAGTTTTTGTCACGAGACCCCGTGGTGCCACACCCAATCCTCCTTCTAATGGCGGCACACACAACACACGAACGAGTGCACGCGTCCGAATGAGTCCATGTTTGCGTGACTTTTTCCCTTGCTTCTTCTTCTTCCTTCTTTACGGAGCATGGAACCAATGCTGCTACTGCGCCCCATCGTGAGGTTGGTATTGTAATACTGCAGTTGATACTAGATGCATCGCCGAGCCAGCCAGCCATCCAGCTAGCAGCAGGTTCATAGAACAACAACCAATACATTGTCAACTGGCTCAAAGGCCTTTTATAGCACGGCACTGTGTAATTATAGGCCTACAGGCTGCTGATTCGGAAAAGCCAAACGTGGCACGGATCGGGCGACCGGTCTCCGGAGGGAAATGGGAGGAAGTGGCCGCGGAAAAGGGCCCGGTTCGCCTACATACCAGCCAGGCGGCCTGCATCGGAATGAGCTAGGGAGAGAAAAAAAACACAGTCATAAAAGCGCGCAACAGTTAGCTTTTGGATCCGGTCGCCCCGCGCCACCGCTACAGCGGAGTTTGTTTTGTGTTCTTCTGCTGACTTCCAGGTCCCCCCTTAACCATCAGTTTTTCTATGTAAGCTAGTACAGCTACTTCTAGTATTCCGCGCACCACGCCAGACGGGCGTGGATTCCTTCCCACCGAATTTGTGAACCTAGCAGCAGCAGCGATAGGACACTCAACCATAACTTTATTCGTCACAGCTAGAGCCAGAGGCCAGGCCAGCGGAAACGCATTTTGTTTCGCTTATTGTTGTTATAACAAAAAGGTTTTTTTTACGCTCTTGCTGTTAGCACAATTCTAGGCATGGGAGCGTGTGTTTTGTGCGAAATCGTAGCACCATTTTTTACCGTTTGTTTTAAGTTGCTGCTCGAAGGAGTATCGTCAGTCTGAATGTGACCCCTTTCGAGCTGGTGGATTGATGTCCTCGTGTTATAGCGGAATTCGAATCTAATCACGCGACTCATCACAGAGTCGATTACGCAACAGCAACTCCGTAAACTGTCAATTGTCGACATCCATTTGCTGTGCGTGTATCTGCGCTCTAGGGGGACAAACGCATCGCCGCGTTTGCTCCCTCCTTTCCTATTTAACAAACACAGCATCAATCCTCGGCATTAGTCGTGTTGGCGTTGATATTGTCGATGTGTACTAGCTAGCAGATTCTTCTGTGTTTTTTGTCTGTTGTAGAGAGCACTCCTCGTCGTTTCCCCGAGATAGGATAGAATGTTATTTTTCCACATTTTTATCGTTTCTGTGTAGCAGTCAGCCAGGCATTCGCTTTTTGTCCTCTAGCTCTGGCGGCGCGGCACCACTCCTGCATGGCAACCCCAATCGTTCGTCCCACTTTGGGAGTTCGGGGGTACTCCAGCTAGCAGCCTAGCAGTTGGGAATAACATCAGCAGCAGCAAAGCTGTAAATAGTATAGACGCGGCAGCAGCAATATAGATGGCGATGATGGCGATGGCGACGCGACCAAATGGATGTTGTTTTTTTTTGGTCCCCATAGTCTCCTCACCATTCGGAAAGATCTCGTGCATGGGGAATGCGGGGCAAGAGGAAGGATTGGGGATGATGGCCCCGGGAACTTAGAAAGGACGTGCGGTACGACGACGGCGCGGAAACACTAGGAGAGAAGGTTTTTATGATGATACTCGTTTTTTTTTTCGTTCCACTCCAGGCAACAGCAGCTCGGTCCTGGCAGCAATGCGGAGACTTTAGCGGGTTTAGGGTTACCATGCTAAAAACAAAAAAAAAGGAATTTGAGAAAATTGTAAAAAAAAGAATGAGAACAATCAACCCTTTATTGAAAAATTATAAATCAAAAACTATTACCGAATTTTGAACGATTGAAAAAAAAAAGTATAGCCGAAAACATGCAATAATGACAAGTGACAGCTGTCAAAATTGTGGAAAATTTTCAGTAAGAATACCAAACATTTGGCTGTCCAAAATTTCAACACTACGACACATCGCTAATCAAACTGTAAAAGGTTGTTTACAAATGTGTTTGGATCAATGAGAACTCGGTAATTTTCAACCAAACAAACTGTCAAAACATGTTACTATCTACTGGTCCGACTGTAATTTTAACGAACTTCTTGTAACTTCTTGTAAGATTCTATGATTACCACTTGATAACTAGAATTATTTTAATAATATTTACTAAAAAAAAAGTATTTTTGTCATTAAAAACGATGATTTTTAAACAAAATTTAAAATGTTTAATGTGGTAATTTTAACCAGACTACCAACAATATTGTTCGAAGCTAGTGATAATTACACAGTAAACGGAAACCGTCCAAACTGGTGCTTCCGGTTTTTCATCAAGCGGAGCAAATTAATCAATTCGAAAAAATGATCAATTTGGCTAGTGAAATGGCCGTTCATTTTTTGCCGAGTTCTCACTAACTTTAACTGAATTAAACATCAAGTTGGTAAATCAAGTTATAAAACAACTTATACTTAATCGAAGAAACCGATAATTTTTAACGAATTGTAAACGAATGAATTTAGTTTGTTTATTTTCTTTTTCTAATGACCAAGTATACTGTAACTATGACAAGTGACAGCTGTCAATACCACGGACATTACTCGGTAAAAATGCCAAAATTTGACTGCTCAAAATCACTCAAAATCACAAATTTGCCGAGAGATACACAGAATTTTTTTTGACTATTGCGTGTCACTGAAACTGCAACCTTTAAAATAAATCAACCTGTAATTAACAAAACTTGTAATTTTAAATTGTTTTCCCTAAAAGTTAAAGAAGATTCATTTATTATTACAGCAAATGTCCTGTAAAGTTGTACACTAAAAATTAAATGTCACGTAATTTGTTTTTCGACCTGTAAAATTACGGTAAATGTCCAGCCCCTTTTTGTTACAGGACATTTGCGTAATTTCACAGGAAATAATTTTTGCTGTGTATGCCGAAGTAACGTACATCCCCTTTATGACAATTTTGACTTTTTGATTCTATTTTATACGTTTTTCTACGAGCTTTTTAATGCTTTGGTTTTTTTTTTTTGAAAATATCAATCCGTTTTTGCAATATTTGAGAAAAACGAAACGGCAAATCTACTGTTTATACGCCGAAGTAACGTATATCCAAACATCTATGGAAGAAATACAGAATGAATCTCGTAACAAAAATAGTTTTTGACTTATATATAAAACACAAAATAACAGTAAAATCTGTTACAATAAGAGTTTTTTTTTTAATAAAATTTGATACAAATGCAAATAACTACTTTTTTTCAAATTGCTGGGTTAAAAAAAATCTTCTAAGTGAATATTTATTTATTTATTTATTTATTTATTTATTAATGATCCTAGGCTAAGCATTTTATCTGAGTCTGAACTTGAAAACATTGACCACACTTTAATTTGTAGTAAAACACTTCTTAATACTAGCTTTAATTTGGTTTCTGGACATATTCAAGTTGATTTTTTCTACATATGCGTTGTAAAGTGCCATGTACAGGATGTACATTGGTTCGTTTCTTGCGTAATTTTGGATCCTGTTTGATAGCTGGAACGGCCTCATGCTGCGCAAACTATTGCGTCCTTCGTTGGGAGATATCTGTGAAAACAAGTACGGCGAATAATACCTTCCACTTGCCAAATCCTTCAAAAACAACGCGTCAATTAACTACCTGCGATCTTCAAGCGAATCCAGCCCGACCAGCATGCACAGGGCTCGATAAACCGGCATTGCCTCTTGCCATCCAAGGTTTCTTAGCGCGTATTTGAGAAACTTCTCTTGGACTCTCTCCAGTCTATTGATGTGAACGTTGTAGTACGGTTGCCAAACAATGCTGCCGTACTCAATTGAAGTCCGCACTAACCCGGCATAAATTGGAACGCTAGAATACGGGTCGTTCAATTCATTACCAATTCTGCTGACCATTCCAAACATTGAATTTGCTTTGGCTACCACTTGCTCTATGTGCTTAGAGAAATTCAGTTCTCTATCTATCTCCACTCCAAGATCTTTTAACGACGCACAGTGGGCCAGGAACCACACTTTTGCGGACAAAATTGACTGCAGGCCAGAGGCTTCGTTGTAGCTCATCGGTGTCTTCGACAAAGTTAATCGACTATATTTGCGCTATCTATTGATGGATTTGAATTAGTTCTATTTTTCTCCGCAAGGTGGCGCAAAAATCTAACTTTTTACAGAAGCAAGATACAGGCATGGTTTCTTCTACAAAGTTGTTTATTATACCTTTGATATCAACTTTGTAGAACATTATTAAGCTCTATGTTGTGAACTTACTTTGCAAAAATAATAATTTAGGAAAACCTTGCAAAAATGGTTTTTTTCACCTATTTTTGTTTTAAGCTATACAATACCTCAAATTTCCACAGTATTCGATTGGAATAGACTCAAATGAGATATTCTAGTGGAAAACTTTTTAGTTTCACAGATTTTTTCTGTCAAAATCGCAAAAAATAGGTTAAAATTATACATTTTTCAAATTGCAATAATTTGCTTGCGAGCAGTTTGGTGCACCTCATTTTTTGAGAAGTGACAGTTGTCATTATGATCTAAATGCAAGTAAAAAATGTCGGTGGGTTCTCGTGGGTTCCTTGCCAAATGATTTTATAAAGTTGGTTAATTTTCAATACAAATTCATACATTTTAAGACCTTTTTCAAATAAAACATCCGTATTTCTCGTAGAAAAGTCGAATTTTCATCGTTCAGTTATTAGATGAATCTATTGCTTGTTGAGTCGATGCTTGAATAAATAATTCAGCACATTTTTCGCACTTTTCGACTTTTCTACGAGAAATGCGGATGTTTTCTTTGAAAAAGGTCTTAAAATGTTTGAATTTGTATTGAAAATTATTCAACTTTATAAAATCATTTGGCAAGGAACCCACGAGAACCCACCGACATTTTTTACTTGCATTTAGATCATAATGACAACTGCCACTTCTCAAAAAATGAGGTGCGCCAAACTGCTCGTAAGCAAGTTATTGCAATTTGAAAAATGTATAATTTTAACCTATTTTTTGCGATTTTGACAGAAAAAATCTGTGAAACGAAAAAGTTTTCCACTAGAATATCTCACTTGAGTCTATTCCAATCGAATACTGTGGAAATTTGAGGTGTTGTATAGCTTAAAACAAAAATAGGTGAAAAAAACCATTTTTTTGCAAGGTTTTCTTAAATTATTATTTTTGCAAAGTAAGTTCACAACATAGAGCTTAACAATGTTCTACAAAGTTAATGTTAAAGGTATAATAAACAACTTTGTAGAAGAAACCATGCCTGTATCTTGCTTCTGTAAAAAGTTAGATTTTTGCGCCACCTTGCGGAGAAAAATAGAACTAATTCAAATCCATCAATAGATAGCGCAAATATAGTCGATTAACTTTGTCGAAGACACCGATGAGCTACAACGAAGCCTCTGGCCTGCAGTCAATTTTGACCGTAAAAGTGTGGTTCCTGGCCCACTGTGCGACGTCTTCCTAGTAATGAACAAGCTGTTTTCGAGGCTATTTCGATGCGTTAATTTTCAATCCATAGTTTTTTCAACAATCGGACAATGAAAATCGGTACAATGCGTTTTGCAGAATCGAACAATCCTTCTGGTGACGAACAGGAAGAATTATTTTCATATCAGCACGAACACGTCGTACAGAACTTCGGGAAACTCGTTCATAACAGTGATGAAAAGAAGGGTTCCTAAGTGACTCCCTTGTGGCTTATCCTTAGAAAATCCTAAAATCTTTAAAAAAAATTAATACTTCATCTGGACTTTCGTTTGTGGCCTTTAACCAAAATTTTAATTTGCACAAATTTATGTATCAATACAATGTATTTTTCTGGCAATGCATTTGATTTTGATTCCCAAAGCAACGTTCTTTAGCAACGTTATTTGAAAATTATAATGAAAACTTTTCACTTTCACAGTGAGATTTCCACTTGATAAACCATAAAACATGGATTTCAGACCCATTTTTTAATCTGCCGAACAAAAACCAGTAGGTTGAAGGTTGCCGAAAAAAATCTGTGTTTTTGAGAAAAAAAAATCTGACTTTCCGTGATTTTACCCAAAAATTCTGTGATGGTTTTCTGTGATGCTATTTCCTTTAATTTCATTGAAAATTCATGATGAATTGGGTCTTTTAAACATTTTAGTTGGGAAAAACAATTAACATGACTTATCTTATCATAGATTTCTAATTCAAAGTAAGAAACCTAAATTTTATAAAAAACTATAATTTTGGAAATCCATTCATAATTCAAAAAATTCTGTGAAATCTGTGAATATTTCAAAATTCTGTGTTCTGTGACGCAGATTATGTGATGAAAATTTGCTCAAAATTCTGTGAAGTGACCGTGAGGTCGACTTCCATCAAACTTTGTACAATGTTTCAATCAAAACTGTGTATTTGAATGTTGATCCGATAATTTTTTAGTGAAATTATCACAAAACATTGAATGGTTTATACAGACCACCCTTTAAGCTGACATTTATTTATTTATTTATTTTCCAACATGTAGTATAAGGTAATTGAATTCCTTTTAAATTCACTACATTAAGTATTTCAAAGTTAAATAACAAGATGTTACATTTGATCAAAATTCGATTTACAGTTCCCCGGAACCCCCATGACCCCATGATTTTTATCTCAGTCCGATGCATAATAAACAAAAACGCCAAAATAGTAGTTGATTAGGATGGTCACCCCTTTTGCACCGACCTCAAATATAAAATTTTAAATCAATTGGCAGTTCTGTTCGTGTGCAGATTTCGATGAAATCCAATATACATATAATATCGTCAATATTGCTAAAGCAGTATTCGGTAAATCGGTGACTTTTTTTAAAAAAACGTCACATTTTCAAAATGGAAATCGTGTTCCATTATTTCTGGTAAAAATGAGCATCCATGCCAAATTTCAGCCCTCTAGGTCATATGATGGCTACACTCCTAATGAACAAGCTATCGACAAACGTCACTTCGTCGGATAATCATTATAAGAAAATCAACGTTAATACGCCGAAGTGACGTACATATGTGTAATCGAAGCTCTTTTTACATAGATTGATCATATTTTATAAAAAGTCCCAGAATAATGAATAATGGAGAAAAAGAGAAAAACCCCTTTATTGGCGAAAACGAAAAATGGGTGGACTTTGGCATAGCACGGCAGAAATAGATTGAATTAAATGTTTTAAACTGCTTGATCTAATCAGCGGTTAGATTAGCTACATTTAACTTGGTATTTTTCTACCGAAAAAAACTGTAAAACGGCGGTAAATTTTATCACATTGCTTGTAAATATGACCGAAAATCCGGTAATTTTCACCGGAAAATTGTGAATGTTTGGCAATTTTTCTCCTTTAATTGGTAAACAGCGAAAATTTGTGTTTTGATACGGTTGAGTTTTATTGTTGTTTACTGGGGGATTTTCTCTATAAAACGTTTATTCTTTTATTTGATTGTTTGCTTTGACAGTGAAGCAGGTCACTCGATCATATTTCTCGTTTTTTGTCTATCAAAATTTGGCAGTGCAGATATTGATGTAGGTCTAGACAGAAAAATACAAATCTCATAAATGACAATTCAATGAAGTTCGATGAAAATTCCTAATTATGTCTAAAGTTAGATACCAAAAAATATGTGGTGTTAAATTGGCAATAGTGTCACCGAGAAAATTGTTAAGTTCGTTAATATTTACCGAACATGAAGTAATTTTACACTAGCAACATGTGTGCAACTGTGCCGAATAAATTGTAACTTTTTACCAAACTCCCTGTAATTTTACCAAAAAAACAATAAAAGAATTGATCTAAAGAAGAATTTCATGTTTTTTCTGGCCTATCTTCTGACGAGTATGGTATCCCTAACACTCTAGCTCATAGATACACCGATTTGGGGGGTGGGGGGAGCTGAAGCGGAATCGGGCAAGCGGGAAAGAAGGAATCAAACACAACTCGAAAAATGGCATCCAGGCTGAACCCCGACACTCAGCAGGAGCAGCACAGCCAGATCGGGATACGGAATACGGAAAGAAATCAGGGACGACATGTACTGAAAAAAAGGTAGCAAACGAAAGAAGGCGGGCATACAGCAGCAGGCGGTGAGGAGAGCACTCTGTGAAGTGGTCCAGCAAGCAGCGCTTAGAAAGAGCAAGAGGATACCCACAGAGAGGAGGAAAGTAGGAAAATAAATATGGCGAATTACTGCCTGGTTGCCTGAATGCGCACATAGAACAGAACACACTTCCCACATTTGCTCATTTGCTAGGGGGATTATTATTGGGTTTGAGGATGTGTGTGTGTGTGCGGATGGCCATGAGATGCTATCTGGTTGGCTGGCTGGCGGTAGACGTGGCCAACGACAGGATAGGCCAGGAGCAGATCCTAGAGTGTGATGGGCAACAAAAACGACGCAAAACCCCCTTCAAGCTGCCAACCAACAAGATCCTAGCGCCTAGTGCGCAGGTCTCGGAACCAGCAGATCCGCTATTCTCTGCTGACGTCGCGTTCGACATCGTCGGCGGACGTCGAGATTGTCCGTGTTCTCGTTTCCACCCAACGGCAAATGCTGCTGCTTTTGCTGTTATTCTTGTTATTATTCTTGGGGGGCGCTGTTGGATGATTATTATTCGAGAAGAAAACAATGGAAAACCCACGTCTCGTAACATTATGGCATAACAGCAACAAAAGAGAGGGTCGCCTCGGTCGATCTCAGGGTGCAAATCGGGGGTGCATATTTTCCCATCATCCGTTTCGATCTCTGAAACCGAGCGGCGACACCACCCTCGCCCAGTTCCCACCGTTTGGCGTTCCTAGGCCATCACTAATCTAAAACATGGCTTCGCCCCGCCGCCATTTGTATCCCAGCAGCAGCATCAGCCTAGAAACTCTCAACGCAGCAGCATCGACCGACCCGGATAAAGGGAGGACGAACAAGCGAACGACGACGACGACGTGGCATCGCTTGGATGCGCAATTGACGCGGCGACCTGACTCCGTGTTTTTTATGGGGCCCCCGCTTCGTTCATGTACTCTGTACCACACCAAATCCGAGAGAGGAGCGCACATCAGCTTCTTCCTGTCTTTTGTGTATTTTTCCTCCGCGTCGCGTCACGTCCTATCGCGTCCACCGCATAGAAAAGCGTATCTATTCACGCGGGGCGGTGGTGGGCGGGCGGTCGTCCCCCCGAGAGTAGGTGAAAAACGATGGAAGGCTGAACGAATACAGTTGGGTCGCTCAATGGTGTTGGTTTAGCCAATATCCGCCACGGCACACATGTACATTGGTATCGTCGCGGCAGCAGCACAGGGAAATCGCCTTCTAATATCATGACAAAGCGTCGTCGGTCGGACGAAGGAAAAAAATATGCCGGGCCAGATAGGAAAAGGGCACCCCACGGGAACTGCCCCTGGGAGGATGCGTGCTCTGGCTGCGAGCTAATCTAAGCTGGTGCCGAACGAACAAACCTCTGCCTGCTGGAAATAATGAGGAGGATGATTCTGCTTCAACCAAGCGAGGCGACAGCAATACGAGGACGGGAATCAGCCAGGAGAACTCGGGGAACGACGACCGCGACGACTACTATAATTAAACGTAGCACTTCCGGAAGTCATCTCATCATCATCATCATCACAGCAGCAACAGCAGTTTCTCTTCTGTCATTCTACTTCCCTGCGGATAGATTTAGCTAGCTGTACATATGTATGTACGAATATAAATACATAGTCAGCCGGATTGATGAGAAATCCGTGGGGATATGTATCTTTGCGCCTCTCGGATTAGCCAGGCCACTGCTGCTGGAATTAGGTGCGCCGGATTTTGTTTGCCTAGAATTTTGCTTCACATCGAAAATGGCTCGTAACATCTGTCAAGAAAAAAAAGTATTTGAGCCTGTTTCATTTGCGCTGTTAAAAACTTTAAATATCGAAAATTTGTTGATTCAATGTCTTCTTTTAACGCCTTTTCACGGAAATGGAAAGGTTGAATGAAAAATGGTCCTGATTTCGGTGGTGCTTAGTTTCTTTTCATTAAGAGCCATTCTGGATGAATTTGCGATTCCATGAAGAAAGTATGACACATTTATCTAAAGATAGCAATTTTTCACCGCTCCTTGAAAGGTACCTCACAAGCTTTTCCCTGTACTGTTGTAAAAACCATGAATATGTATTTTTGGCATTAAATTCCTATTTAAATGTCAATAAAGTTATTTTCTTTGACAGTTATTTTCCTCTAAACGGATTCACAATTTATGCAGTAGGTAGACGGTTTAAAATATCGTAAAAGCTACCAGTGTAACTATATGTTTTTCGTTAATTTGACTGTATTTTATTTTTAATAAATTTTACAAAAGTTATTTTGTTCTATCTTGATTCTTGCGGAGAATATCGAATTTTTTGATAATTATTTTTTTATGAATATTGGCGGGCGTTTGAAAATTAACGATGAAAATCGCCTTAATAGTTATTTTCCTGTTTTCTCTGCAATATTTAAAAAAAAAACATTTTACTTCAAAAAAACCTTTTTTTTTTTTTGTTTTTTTTATTCAAGTTTAATCATGTTTCTTTAAATAAAATTAAAAAATTAATCCATTTTTACTTTTTCATTTATTTTGTGTTTGTTTTTCTACTACATACCAATGTTGCCGAAAATAATTCTTTGTTTTTAAGGAAAAAAAATCTGACTTTTTGTGATTTAATAAACAAAATCTATGATGGTTTTCTTTTATCACGGAGTAGCAACCATTGGTGATGTAGAATTTATTCTACTGAGCCACACCAGCGGTTATGGAATTCGAAATGCTTTAGTACTATTATGATGGAACAAACTTTGGAAAGCAAGAAGTTTATATAATGTATATCCGAATTCATAACGGCATTTCGGTTTCAATGACTTAAGGTGGATGTGAGTAGTCAATCAAGCTAAGCTAAGCTAAAATCTATGATGGTTTTCTTTTAATTTCATTTCCATTAATTTCATTGGAAAGTCATAAAAAATTGGGTGTTTTTTTACGTTAGGAAAACCAATTAACATTAACAATGTTAGCTATCATATTTATAGTTGAATCCATAAAACCAATCATACAAATATAATTGAATATTCAATAAACATTGTTGGTCGTGAATCAAATCACCAATATGATATAATATAGGCGAAATATTGTTGATGAAACATTACTTTTCTCTTTGTGTATTTCCAAGAAAATAGTTTTATTTCAATATGAATTTTGGATTTCTCATATTTAAATAAAACTATTTTTTTGGAAATACACGGAGAAAAAAGTAATGTTTCGTCAACAATATTTCGCCTATATTCAATCAAATCGATGATTGATTCTTGACCAACTATGTTAATTGAATATTCGACTATATTTGTGTGATTGGTTTTATGAATTCAACTACAAATATGATAGCTTCAAATACATTTCTAGGATTGATTCAACTATAAATATAATAAATTCAACTATATACAGACCCCGTTCGTTTTTGGCAACATGCCCGAACATTTTGTGTTGCCATAATCGAATGTTGCCAAAATCGAACGGTTTTTTATCTGATTTTTTTTTCTATTATTTTTACAAAATAACTATTTTTTTTATCATTAACGTTATTTTAAGTCTATTTCCGACCCTTTTTAGAATTTTTATAGGTTTTTTTTCTCATGTTTTTTATGCATTTTGCACTATTTTTGTTTTGTTTATAATCTTTGTTTTTTTAGCATTTTTGCTGTTTTTGTCATTCTTCATCATTTTTAAGTTGATTTTGTAATTTTTAGGCTTTTGTTTGAATTTGTTTTTGATTTTTTTAAATTTTTCATATTTTTGTAATTTTTGAGTGCTTTATAATTTTTAAAAAAAACTTTTGGTTTTGTTGTTGTATTTTATCACCATTTCTGAAAAACGTATTTTTGGTGTTTGTATAAATTATATTGGTCCTGCTATAGAAAAAACTAAAAGGTAATGTCGCTTCTAAAAACCGTTCGAATGTTGCCAAAATCGAATGTTGCCAAAAACGAACGGGGTCTGTATATACTGATTGATGTTTAGCATTCAACTAAATATATTGTAGATTCAACAGCGCTGATGTGGTCTAGTGGATAGGCTGGCGCGAGTCTGGTAACCCAGGCGTACTGGGTTCGATTCCCGGTATCGCCAAGAAAAACTTTTGGGTTCAAATCCCATAAGTTGCCGACGAGATGCTTGGGGAGTAAGTAGAGGCCAGTCTCGAACCCACCCTTGTTCTTCCTCCAACTGGTATCAGGAGGGGTTGGTTTATTATCTTGAACTGCATTCTGTCCATATCCAGCCGGAATGGATATAATGAAGTGCATGATGGTCTAACCATCGTCTCATGATCGCTCACTATTCTACGCTGCCTTCTCTAAACTTTAAAATTTCCTTCTCCAAAAACTATCTCTAATTTTCATTTCCAGCGTCAGCTCCCCGAGCTATTTAAACGCCACAAATTGTGTGCTTCAAAAAAAAAACTAAATATATTGTAGATTCAACAATACAGCTATGGTTGATTTAATTATCAATATGATTAAATCAAATATATTTCTATGATTGATTTTAAGCGTTCAACAATATTTTATGATTGTTTTTTTTATGTAGTTTTCTTACATTTATTTTTATTTTTATTTTGGTTTAATAAATATTTTGTTTATTTGAAAGCACAAAAAAAGTTATGTTTACATCGAATAATATATTAATCGGTCAGCACATCAACCTGAAAGAGGAAAAAATTTCATCTAAACAAGCAAATGTGCTATCCAAATATACCTCCTTTGCTAATTATCTCCTGTTTTGCCATTGGAAAACACGAGCTGCCTAGTTGGATTTACTATATTTATAGTTTAATGCCTAAAATCAATCATACATTTGTAGTTGAATCTATCATATTAACCGTTGAATCAATTATATCATTACAGTTGAATCTATCATGATTTAGTAAAATGTGAGGGTCAACCAGTAATGTATAGTTGAATCTATTATATTTCTAGTTGGATGCAGTCGTCTTTTTTTCTACGTGTACGTACACAATTAAAACAAATCTGTGAATATTTTCAAAATTCTGTGTTCTGTGATGAAAATTTGCTCAAAACTCTGTGAAATTAGAGATTTTTCTGTAATTTCGGCAACCTTGCTACATACCTGATACCATTCTAAGAAATTTTCAAAAAATTTATTCAATAATTTTTTTACTGTTTTATTTTTAAAAGATTTTTATTGATTTTTTTTCTCAAATTTGTTTTAGTGTTTTAAAGTTTCATCTGATTTTCGATTAATATGTATGTTATTATGAATGCCAAAATTGAAAAAAATAATAAAAAAAATTCATACCTCTTGTTATTTTTACACGAATTTTCTATTTTTCTCTTCTTCTTTTTTCTTCTTCTTCTTCTTCTTCTTTCTAATTCTTTATTTTATTGTATCATTTCGATTTTTTTTAAATATTTTTTAGATTTTTTTTTTAATTTTAATTTTTTCATGTTTTTTTTAATGTTTTATATTTTTTTTAATAATCTATTTTATTCATCTTTTCAATGATTTTAGGGCAAAGATTTGAAGAAAAATAAAAAATAACGTTTTGAATATGTACAATTTAAAAAAAATCTTTTAATTTTATTCAACTATTTTTTTATTTTTCTCTGCGATTTTTTTTAATCTAACAGCTTGAAACATTTTCTGTTTCAAATCCAATCGAGTTACAGTCTTCGGATAAAATATTTGTCTTAATTTAGGCTTTAAGAAAATCAACCATAAAAAAACAATCAGGTAGTGATGAAAAAAGTTATTGATGAAAAACCAGTATTTTTCGTTCCTTCCGGGCAAAATACCTCAAAATTTTATTCACGTTTGAGACTTAAGCAACCCCTTCCTATGGTCAGATCTTCCTGAAACTTGGCATGTGACCTTCTGGTAAGCTAATAAATAATTTTGATTCGGAGCGAGTGAGATTTATCATGTTTCATTCTTCCTTTACTATGATAAGTGTACTGCGGTTCGTTAAATTATTAAAAACTCCAAAAATTTCAGTTATGGTAAAGTAGCCATAACTTCTTCAATTTTCAACCGATTTTGATAAATAACAACTTGAAATCTTTGTTTTAAATTGACATTCAAGCGCAAAAGAAAATCAGATTTTTTAAATGAATAATCAGCAAAATAGTTTGACGAAACCGAAAAGATAATTGTGTTAACAGTTTATCACCGCTGGTTTATGATTTTAATTTAATGATTAATGGCATTTCGGTGAATTATACATTCTAATAGGAAGAATTTCAAATGAAAGTAATGAAAATTATAGACGGATAGATTAGATTAGGAAGCATGAAAGGTGTTGAAAATGAGCCAAGAGCGTGATTTGAGAAAACTTCTTGCCGCACAAGACCATTTGTCCCACATCGTATTATTGTCTAGAAGAAGCAAAGTCGATAGGCTGACTTTGCATTGATCTATACAATGATACATGGATGGATCGAAGCACGTGTTTTTCGTACCCCGATCGGACAAAAGGAAATGTACGGCCGGCTCAGATGAAGTTTTCTATTGCGAGAGCTGGTTCGATCGATGTGTAAGCTGTTTTCGGGTGTTCGTTGTTTGCACGGCGACGCTACTACTTTATTGTTTCGCGCACTTTGAGTAACCGTCAACGTCCCTACTTCTTAAGCCATGCACATCAATTAGTGAACTGCATTTTTATTTCCCCATATTTCCCCCCTTTTCTTTGCCAATTGATTTTGTGTTAACAGTTTATCACCGCTGGTTTATGATTTTAATTTAATGATTAATGGCATTTCGGTGAATTATACATTCTAATAGGAAGAAGGTCTTGTGCGGCAAGAAGTTTTCTCAAATCACGCTCTTGGCTCATTTTCAACACCTTTCATGCTTCCTAATCTAATCTATCCGTCTATAATTTTCATGACTTTCATTTGAAATTCTTCCTATTAGAATGTATAATTCACCGAAATGCCATTAATCATTAAATTAAAATCGAAAAGATAATTGCGCGTATTTACTGAGCGCGATTAAAAAAAAGTCATTTTCGAACGTTTGCTCGATAAAATTATGTAAAATTATAGACGTCCATATTCCAGGACAATGGAGGAGCCATTTATTCATGTTACCTCGTTTGATGCTTACTTATCATAAGGAAAAGCAGATGATTCGACTGTCCCACATTAGAAACATAAAAATTAAGTCTCTTACTGTGTCGAGAAACGCTTATACACTAAGAGACAACTCAAAGGCGAGAAAAAACTTACTTGAAGGTGTAGATTAGTGTCGAAGAAACTACCGAGTGAAGTATGCAGTTAACGAAAAAAGGAAATAAAAACATGCCTAATTGATACCTCCGGACAACGCCGACTATGACGAAGACCAGATGAGATCGACGACGTGAAGGGTCGCCATCGCGCGCATAGAGGGAAATTATTTTGCATATTATGTTTTCTTCATGCTTTTTCAATCAAGCTGCTGGGGTTCGGAGCAGCAGGTCTTCTCGCGTAAGCCAAAGATGTGGAACCTCGTGTGAACGAGATAAATATTCATTCATTCCAACCGTTGACGCCGCACCGCCTCCTGACAGATTACCCACTCAGTGGCCAAGGTCACGAAAGCAGAATGGTCCAAGCCATCGTCGGTACCGTTGAGATTGATATCCGGTTTTTTGTTAGCTTCAACTTGTTCCAGGTTGGGTCAGGTGCGAAAGTTGTGATACAACAACAACCCTCCCTAATAGGATGCTGTCAGTTTGAATTATACCAATTTCGCGCAACCGGGCAGGTATCAAACAAATCAGTTGAGCAAACAAAACTGACAGAATTCGTTCGACGATCCGATGAATTCGTTAGCGATTGTTGTTGTTGTTGCTCACTTAATTTCGACGAGGTTGACATACCAAACATGAAGTAATCCTCCTCGATTTTTTCAACAATCGGACTCTCGATAGATCTCATCTCCTGGTGCCACAGGCTCACAAACCGATGCTTTACGGTCCTGTCGCTCTTGTTGATTTGTTTGATTAGTTACGTGGACGTCTCGGTGAAGATGATGCCTGGTATTTGGTCATCTTTTCTTTTGCGTTGCTGTCATGGACACTATTTATCACCTTTTGCTTATAGTTAGCTTATTTTTCGAGTGCTGTGTCATCCTCTAGGTTGTGATCGTCGTCGTCGTCGTCCTCCTATGATGATGATCGACGAAAATCTTCCAGCGTCTCAGTTTAAAAGCTCGATTCCTTCGGGGGTGATTTTACTTATATAAGCGAACAACAATTGTTTGTTTAGTTAGCAGCTCCCAGTTTCTCGGCAGTGGTTTACCAAATTGAGGTGTAAATCCAACAGTGGGGGTAACTTCTATTTGAATTTGCAATTCAAACCTTCAAGGATTCCCCATCTTAGGGCTGGCGCGCACCAATTATTGAAGCCGCACCTTGCAGCAGTTAGTTGCGTCTTACGAAAAAATTCCTCCCAATAGCTTGAGTCACATTTTTTTTACATATCATTAGCATAAAACATGGAAGAATCCTACGACGAGGCAGCGACGACGCGTTCTGCAGAACGCTACAAATTAGGCAGTCGCTCGCGCTTAACATTCTAGATAACAAGTGGGTGTATGTAGAATTCTCGCGAGACGCTTCCAATCCCTGCTTGGTTGGTCGTCCCAAGACTGGTTTTGCCATGAAAGGGACTTTCAGCGTCGTTGTAGTTAGTTGCCGTCGTCGTCGGAGGGCTTCG
This sequence comes from Uranotaenia lowii, assembly GCF_029784155.1. Classification (NCBI taxonomy): domain Eukaryota; kingdom Metazoa; phylum Arthropoda; class Insecta; order Diptera; family Culicidae; genus Uranotaenia; species Uranotaenia lowii. Next base: position 283,289,748 of record NC_073693.1, on the reverse strand, counting down.
AAATTGCGCAACAATTCTAATTCTTGGTTTTTTTTTCTCTATCTCTTTCACAGGAGCAGAACCCAAACGTTCTGAATCGCGTGACAACAAACACACTTCATCAACGGCTGTGGTAGCCACCAGGAACGAAAACGAAACAAACACGTACCCGGATCCGGTTCCGGAAAACAAACAGTTGACAGTTAGCCTTTAGCATAAACCAACCAGAACACAGCAACCATGTCATCCCAAAGATTTTGCCTCCGGTGGAACAACCACCAAACCAACATGCTGTCGGTGTTCGACCAGCTGCTGCACGCGGAAACCTTCACCGACGTGACGCTGGCCGTCGAGGGGCAGTACCTGAAAGCACACAAGGTAAGTTTTTTTTAGTTTAAAATTCAATTATTAAAATACACATTCGGAATTAAAATTTCACGCGAAACTAGAAATCTAGAGCCAAAAATACCCCTTAAGGTAGGCAGTGAGACGGAGCGTTATTTTCGGAGACCTCAACGTGAGAGTCAGGCTGAAACTAATAGTTCTTAGCAAGTATAACTTCAGGGGTATTTTGGGAAAGGAAAAATTTAGAATAATTTCAACAGAATCAACCTCCAGACATACGCTATTTGTGTCCCATTACCGCCAGTTTTTGTGTCGTCCTGTGGACACAATTCCGTCTTATCTAAGTTTGTACCGCGCTAGGCTGTGCTCTTATCTCATCGAGCCGAGAGTTGGAAAGTAAAACGCTAACCGCAGGCAGGCAGTTATATGTGCATTTGTTGTTATCATATTGTTCCTAAGTACGCATACAGCTCAACGACCTGTTTCGATAGATGGTTCGGTCAACAAAGTCCTTTTTCCAGAGCCATCCCTGGACAAATCGAACCGAACCGACGACAACGACACACCCAAAATCGATTGAACTTTCACAAAACAACCGCAACAGTTAGCCAACCATCACCAATGCGGTTGCTTATCTGCTGCGTCGCGGTGCGACACAGCCTTTTTTTTCTTCCTTACTCGTTTTGTTAGCCATCGACGGCGCTCCTTATCAGGAGAATTGATTTTCTCCTGTTACGGTGACGGGTTTCTTTTTCTGTTTGGCTTTTCATACCTCCCTTAAGTTTGAGCCGGACCAACCATCGATTTGCTGTATCAGAAAACGTGCTATCAGCAGCAGGGATTCGTCGTCGTCGTCCCGAGGGCGCCCAGGTCCAATTTTTAAAACCGATAGGATCTTCGAATTGTACACCCGGTGACAATTTGTGATAAGATGTGTTCCAGAGAAAAAACACAATGTTTTAACTGGTTCGAACTAGCTTTGGAAATGGTCATGTGAAGTTAAAATTTACAGAGAATTAGAAATTCTAAAAAAATTTCAACTGGTCAAATCTTTAGTAAATTTCTTTTGACCTGGAAAACGAATTATGGTAGCACTTCGTCAAGCACTTAATGCATAAGTTGAATTAAGCTTAACATGAAGATTAAGGTCAGCTACAAAATGTGTATAAGCTATAAAGTGAATCACGAGTGAATCAGTTCCTGGTTCAGCAGCTGGGCGTTCCCTTCGAGTCGTTAAAACTTCTACTCTGCATTTTCAAGCCTTTATAACATCGGGACCATTCCCGAAACTTCGTCAGCCACTTGCCTTCTCAGCTCCATATAAGCACTTTCGCTTCCACTTCTACCGCCATCGGTGCACTTGAGTGGCGTCTCTACTTTTTAGTTTTAAACAAGGTGAGCACCACTGAATTTAGTGTGTGCTGCACGACTAACTTTTACCCAAAACACAAACACTCAAAATCCAAAACTTCGTAGATACAGTCACATTTTACTTGTACGACATATTAAAAACCTAAGCTAGGCTCAACATTATTACTCACGGGCCCGTTTCCTACCTTTATTTACAAAGACAACATCCAAAACGCACAAACATTCGTATCACAACTCGGTTTCCTGAGGTATCACATAATCTGGCAGCCCTTTCTGGCTGCACTGCTCCACGGGTGCACGACAATGACCCGGAGCAGCTTCAACGTCTGCTTCTGGCTTGGCCATGCGACGGCCGATCGGCTCGCAAAAAAAAACGATTCCAGATCCCAAACAACGGCCCTATAGAAAATCAAACGTTGGTTCGTTGTTTCTCAAGAATTTCTGCAGCACTAATTCTTCACTCACTCAGTGGGGGCCGTCGGTATTGGAAAACTGGTTCTACCTTCTGCTTCGTTTGGTTTGGCCATGACCCGTCGTGGCAGGATATTGTCGCCTTCAACAATACCGTTGCCTGGGAGTTGGGGAGAATTAACGTCCGATTCGTGCTAACCAACCGACTTTTATTCGCTCACCTGCAATCAGCTGAAGCGGAGTGGTCCGGTCCTTTACGGGCAACAGCTTTTGGATGAACGGATGATACGAAAAGGGAGCTAAAACGAACTTTGTCGTACAATTTAGGGCCTTTTCCGACAACGATGTTGTTTTGTTTTTGTTTACTTTTCTGTTTGTGTGCGTGTTTGACATTCCACACTCTTAATTCTTAACACTTCATTTTGGCTCGAATTAACCAAATCACTACACGCTCAGAATTAAACGAGCACAAATACTTAATTATAACGCTACAAGCTTTAGTCGTCCCATCCAAACTATTTATGTTCTCAACTCATGGGAAAGAGTTTGCCTTCGGAATATACGGTCACTTTTCATGGTTTTCAGGCTATTTTGAGGGCCTCACACAGATTTGGCTAGACCCCTTACAAGGCCCGGAAGCGGGCTTGTAGACCTCACCAAAAGATTTACCAGGTTGTTTCCAGGGACGGCAAACAGTCTCTCCCTAAACCACTGACCTTTTTAAACAGATTTCAGAAGGATGACGCAGCAGTAGAAGGTAGCAGTAGTAGTTCTTTATCCTTTCTGTGATTAGAGATTAGCTCCTTTACCCTTAAAAGTACCTCTTGACCCTCTTCGGTACCATTGAACAGATCTACAAGGCTATTCATCATTTTTTTACTCCTTTCGGAGCTATCGAATAACTCGTTGTTCTGTTTAGGGCTTTCGAACACTCCTAAAAACTTCACTCTCTTCTGGGCTATCGAAATTGCCACATACAAAATTGATTCGCAAAATTCGAGTTTTCCTCCGATTGCCAACAAATTTTCAGGGATTTAAAAATAACTATTAAACTTCATTTTACCATTTTACTCGTATTTTATTTACAGTCCATACGCAAATGCCCGCACCTTGGCCTTAACCCCGGCCATAAGATTCTGCACAACCTGCGTATCAACCGTTTTTTGCATGTAAACCCATACTTTCTTCAGTTCCTCGACTGTCTTCACTACCTTAGGTCGTTTAAGAAGGTGCTGCTTCATAATCGTCCAGTAATTCTCGATGGGGCGGAGCTGTCGGGAGGGTTGAACATTTTCGGCACAAAATTGACCTTATTGTCTGCATAACACTTTAGCACGTCCTTGGAGTAGTGGCATGGGGCCAAATCCGACCAAAAGAACGTTGGGACGTTGTGGGCCTTCAGGAAAAGAAGCAGCCGCTTCTGGAGGCACTCTTTCATGTACAGCTGTCCGTTCATCGTGTCCTGGGTCACGAAAGATGTACTACGCTTCCCGCACGTGCAGATGGCTTGCCAAACCAGGAATTTATTCGCAAATTTGGACATCTTCTGAGTGCGGACATGCTCCGGAACGCTGAACTTATCCTTGGCCATGAAAAACAGGTTGCCGAGGATCTGTTTGAAGTCGGCCTTCACATATGTTTCGTCGTCCATGATGCAGCATTCAACTTTCGTCAACATGTTGAGGTACAACTCCACGGGTTTTGGCGAATTTGTTCTGGGGCCTTTTGTACCTTGAACCTTGTAGCCCAGCTTTAGTTTTGGCCTTCTGGACAAAATTTCGGCTTAGGTGCATCTTCTTAGCCACATCCCGAACGAAGGCGTTCGGGTTTCGGTTGAAGGCCCCAACTGCGTGGTTATGATTTTTGGGCTTCCGATCGGTGATCAATCGTTCCTCGAACCGTTTAATCACTCGCGACACCGTGGAATTCGCGATTCCCAATGTTTTAGCGATGCGAGAGATCCTTGTTCTCGTGATGAATGCGCAAGATTTTATCACGCACGAGCTGTTCTTTCGACTCCATTTCCACGAGTTTTGTTCACAGAACTTTAAAACTTGCACTTGCACTATGAACTAAATCCACCCAAATTTTCATTAAATTCTACCCAATGGTTGAAAAATTAAAGCAACTTCATAGTGTGGCAATTTCATTGTGGACACTCTTTATAAGGTTATCGAATAGCTCTTTGCCCTCTTCGATACCTTTTGACGCTTTTGACCCTCTCCGGGGCTATCGACTGTCTCTTTGCTCTCTTCAGGACTATCGAATAGCTTTTTTGCCTTCCACAGGGTAGCTATTTGTGCTCTTAAGTGCAAACGAACAGCTCTTTGCCATCTTCGGGGCTATCTAATAGCTCTTAGGCCTCCTCGGGACGAATACATCTGTACACTCTTCGAGGTTATCGAATACCTCTTTGCCTTATTCAGGCCTATGTATCGAATACCCCTCTGCTCTCTGCGTAGCTAACGGAAATCTGTTTACCTCTTCGGGCTATCGAATTCTCTTCAGGCCTTACATGATTCTAACAATATCAAAACCCGAACACCATTTTTATATTTTTCTCTATCGTAAGTTCAATAGAAACATTTTAGATTCAGGAGAGTAAACTCTATCAAATGAAGGCACCCTTGACTTATTTAAAGGGCGCTTCTACTGAAGTTAATTCTAAGAAATATTTTGATCATACGAAAGCCCAAATTTTTTTTAAAAAGTACTTAGTGTAAAAAGAGGACATTTCCCGATAGAATTCTCACCATTTTTTTCTTATTCCCTCTATTCCAGATGGTCCTATCGGCCTGCAGTCCGTACTTCCAGGCGATCTTCGTCGGGCACCAGGAAAAGGACCCGATCGTGATCCTCAAAGATGTACCCTACAAAGACATGAAATGTCTGCTGGACTTCATGTACCGGGGCGAGGTGTCCGTCGATCAGGACCGGCTGGCCGCGTTCCTGCGGGTGGCGGAAAGCCTCCGGATAAAGGGTCTCACCGAGGTGAACGACGACAAACCCCCGCCAGCGGCCGTCAATGCCGCCGGAACAAACCAAAACCAATCACAGCAGCAACAGAATCAACAGTTGCAGCAACAGTTAGCGGCGGCCGCCAGTCGGAACACCCAGCTGACGACGACGTCCACTAGGGGAGGGGAGCAACAGCAGGGCCAATCGAAGCAGAAATCCGCTGCCGGTCAGAGTATGCTGCTCACGAATCCGGTCTTGGGAAATGCCCTTTCGCAACAGAGAAGGAAGCGGGTTAGACCGCGAAAGCTGTCCGGAAGCGATACAGGAGATGGGGAATACGATGGGTATGAAAGTGATGGACCCCAGGATTCCCCGGAGCTGGTCATGGACGTCAAAATGGGTGGCTCGGACGATGAAAATGTTATCAGCCGTTCCGAGGAAAACGACCACGAGGACTCGATGGATGCCTCCGGTAGCCCCCCGATGGTTAACAACAATAACAACAGCGTTAACAACAAATCAGCCAGCAGCAAAGCCCCCGCCTCTTCTTCGATCTCGGCCACCGGTGCCACCAACAACAACAACAGTCACGCAATGAACAATGCCAAGAGTTCGGCCAGTAGTCTACGGAACGAAAACAGCATGTCAGGTATGTGTAGCAGTGGGTCGTTGCCCACTCGTTGCTTCTTTCCGTCTTCCGCGTGTTGGGTTCGGAGTCTTCTTCCTTTCACCACAAAAATATTCAATCCCATTCACCACTCTGTGTACATACAACAATCTTGTTCCTTTTGCACCCATTCTTTCACACCTATCCGCAATCTTTCGGAATTCACCGTTATCCGATTGTAATCTGCTGTGCTGTTGTATGCATAGAGCGCTGCTCGGAACGCTCGCGCAGGAAAGGAGAAATAGTTTTTCCCCGCTCATTAACCCTAGCACCACAATCATCATCATCATCATCAGCACCATTTTCTTCTTTCTCTTCGCTCGAACTCTCTCGAGGTGCACCTCCCTCCTGCTGGTGGTGTACCCCTGTCTGTCTATTCTATTATAATTCCTACCGCCATTGTGATCCCCCCGTTGTGACTTCCATGTGAACCCATAGTATAATTCTAATTCCGGGCCTTCTCCCCCGGCATGGAAAAAGGAAATCTGTCTTACCTAACAACACGATAATTTAAACCCCCCTCACCTCACTATAACTCTCTATGTATAACAACTGTTACAGTCCCCCCCATGTATATTTATAACAAAAACAATAAAAAAAAACTACCCAACTCGGAACACTTCTCTCATCCTCCTCCTCCTGCAGGGGTGGTAATCTTTACTCTTCTACAACTGTGATATAAATATTATTTTTTTACTTTATTTTATTAACTCCGGAAAAGCTAAAAGGGATTGTTTCTCGTGTGGAAGAAAAAAAAGTCGCGCGTGGTACCGTATAACTGAACCGCGGGGTTTCAAAAAAGAAACAAAATCAATCAAAAGGCCCCTCCCTAGCCCGGTCTCCCTTCGCGTGCTGAATCGAATCGAGGGAAAGATGGGAGGGGCCACGCGTCACCGTCACCTTTTTTGTCCCTCTTAGTCACTAAGTCTTTGATTCAAACTTCAAAATTCGAGTGAGACCCAGGAGTCGAAATCCAAAAGTGCACCGGAAATGCAAATGTATATCCGAGCCAGAAACAAAGACACACAGACACACACGCAAACAAGAAGAGAAGTAACAAGAGAAGTGCCGGAAACAGAAAGCAATCTCTCGTCGAGCCGAGGTGAGTTTCCGGCTTCCCAGGCGCCGCAGCCCAGTCGAAAATTAATGAGAAACCGAAGAAAGCAATCACCATTAATATACCCTAGCAGTAGTAGTACCGTACCCCGTACCCTACCTCAAAAGCTCAATCTCAACCTCAACCCACCGACCTTCTAGTAGCAGACACACAAACTCAGTCAGTTTCTTTGTAAGCTCTTTATAATCACGAAACGGGAAGGCTGAAATCTCGATCGGTTCGTCCGGAGAAAGGCGGGGGGAACTGGAGTGTATTTTTTCCTTTATTTTATTTTGACTTGTCAAAACTAATATTTCTTTCTTGATTTTTCGAAAGGAGGAAGTAATAAACTTTGTTAGTTTTTGTTGTTTTGGTTGATTATTACCGAAAAAAAAACGGGGGGAAGCTTAATCTGGTTGATGGGGGTTTTCTTTTGTCGGATGCATTCTCTCTAGTTTTCACCGCACCTGTACATTTATTCGGTTGATGCTAACACCCTTCTGAAATTTGGTGGAAACTAGAAGAAACGGTTTTTACTCGATGTGCTCCGAAAGAAAAGCTTCGTCAATCACGTGCAGCTTTATCCCCTAAACGATCGAATGTTTAGTAACCATTTGATGTGTGCTTTCAAAGTTCCATACTAGCTGAATAAAGGTTCGCAATAGGAATTTCTATTAAAGTTCCTTAAGTGCGATTCAATAATGGACACGATATAATGAGAAACAAACATATACAACATGATAAAATAGAAAAGGAAATTCCAAGTGTGTTTTACGTGACTTCTAAAAACTATAAAATGGGATAAAAAAAAATTTAAAAAAAAAATCTGAACAAAAGAAAAATGGGATAAAAAAAAATGAAAAGAAATTCTGAACAATTACAAAATTAAAAAAAAAAGTTAACCAAAAAATTTTTAAAATGTTTTAAAAATAAAAAAATTTATCAAAAATTCAAAATAATTGAATAAATTCAAAAATATTGATACAAAAGGACTTTTAACATGCATCTCGTGTAATGAGCCACTGACAGTGGCCCATATAATCGGACAATGTAGGCGTTATTCGAAGGAAAGGCAAAGCAGTGGTATAGGTCATGACATCGCAACAGCATTGAACACTGCAAATGAAGATAAACTTATAAAGTTTTTAAAATGTGCAAACATACTAAGTAAGATTTAAATTTAAAAATAACTATGTAACCTTCTTTTTCCAAGAGGAAGAATGACCAAGATGGTTAAAATCCTCTATAAATAAACAAAATCCAATCCAATCCAAAAATATTGAACAAATTTTATTTTTTTAAATTTTTGTACTATGTGTGCCGTGACCGGGATTCGATCTCATGGCCGTTGGCTTAGAAAATTTGAAGGCTATCCTCTGAGCCACGGCCTGCGGCTTATTGAATAAAAGCTTACAGAAAAAAAACAAAATGTTTAGAAAGGGACATATAAATGATTTAATAAAACAGGAGAATTTCAAGAGCGTTTCACGTGACTTCTGAAAAACAAAAAAAAATGAATAAATGGTCGGGATTCGACCAGACCGAACTGAACGCCATCAGCATTTTTTCAAGACACTTGAACTTCATGTGCAAATATTTTCATCTAGAAACAAAACCTTCGATGTTTATGAGCTAGAATCAATAGTTTATAATTCAAGGAATTCATTTTAATCATTCGTATTCGGTTTTGCGATCAAGGATATGAATAACTGGAGAAATAGATTCTGTTGTTTTCAAATTTTCTAATGGCGCTCAGTTCGGTCTGGTCGAAGGCAGGCCAAATACAAAAAATATTCTGGACAAAATGTAGAAGACAATGTAGAAAAAATATAAATATAAAAACAAAACTCACACATAAAAAATAGAAAGATACTAGGTAATTGAAAAAAATAAAAAAAAAACTAGATAAAAAAATTAAAAAATGTTTTTAAAATTAAAAAATAATCAAAAATTTAAAAATAATGAAACAAATTGAAAAATATTGAACGAATTTTAACTCTTGATCTTAAACGATTAGAAAAGTTCGAATTTGGGACCGCCATTAAAACTAAAAAAAAACAATTTTTAAGCTTTTGCGATTTCAACCGTTTTCTCGACATTTATTTGGATTTTTTTCTCATGGTGTATTAAAAAAACTCCTTGTACCTTTTCTGGATTCAAAACAATCCTTTTTCCTGAACTGCCTTGGACTCATAAACTTATTTCTATAGAAAGAACACGTCGCGAGTTAAAATGAAAAATATCAGCATTTTTTCCACCCAAACTTTATGGAAGTTCCAAATTGGTGCCAATGTGACATCCAATCAACTTTAAATGTCCTATCAAATTTGTAATTATGTACTTGAGATGACACTAGAGTTCCCCAAATGACCCGACATTTGAAAAAGTTATGCGCTGCAGGCTTAAATTGATCCTAGGCCTAGTACAAGGTCTCATGCCAAATTTGATTTGGGCCATATCGGATCACGGGAAAGGGTCGCTCAACCAGCCTGAAATTTGTATGGGATTTTGAGACATTTTGTTCGGCAGGAACACGAAAATCCAGTTCTTCATGAATAACTTTGGTCCCCTTCGGCCGATTTCTTTTGAAAAAGGTTTTTCTTAAAGCCTAAACTATGAAAAATATTTCATCCGAAGACTGCATTTCGATTCAAGTTAAGACACAATAGTTATTAAGCTTCAAATAATAGTTACCTTTTTAAGGGTGATGTTCATCACTATTAATGAGATACACCGCTTTGAACATTTTGACGCAGCATTAACAGTGATGAATATCACCCTGAACAAATGTACCCCGTTTTTGAAGTTTAATAACTTTTTTATCATAAGTCGAATCGAAATGCAGTCTTGGGATAAAATATTTTCCATAGTTTAGGCTTTAAGAAAAACTTTTTTTTTAAAGAAATCGGCCGAAGGGGACCAAAGTTATTCATGAAAAACTGGATTTTCATGTTCCTCTTGAACAAAATGTCTCAAAGTCCCTTACAAACTTTAGGCTCGTTAAGCGACCCCTTCCCGTGATCCGATCTGGCCCAAATTTGGCATGTGATCTTGTACCAGGCCTAGGATCAATTTTAGCCTGCAGCGCAAAACAATTTCCCACACAAATTTGGGGCGATCTAGTAGACACATACATAAATTCTCATATTTTATTAATTTGGTCATTAGAACTTTTGAAGTTCGTTTGAGGGCCAAAAATAAGCCCACAGGAGAACCTGTGTTAACTCAGCCAAATTTCAACTTTGAACGCTTCTAATTAAGTTCTATTTGCTTTTTGTCAATTGAGTACCTACTTTCACGAATTCATCACCATGATCATCAGATAAAGTAGAAAGAATGAAAGCAACATAATATAATTTGAAGGGACTTCAAAAATGAACACAATAAAATTAGAAAAAAATCCAGATCATTTGTTTCAATCACTCAGTTCTTCACCCCTCCTGCAATGAAACGAAACCGATCGATGCCATCTCCATCGTACGTAATGAGCAGTCTAATAGGAACACCATACAAAAATCGTCTCCAATCAAAAAAAAAAAGGAAGTGATCCCTTTTAGCTTTTCCCCGATGATCGTTAATCTGCTCTATGGCGCGCGGCAAAAACAAGTAAGCAACAGCAGCAAAACAAAACCACACAGGATGTCGTTGACAATTTATGTTAAAAAATAAAACAACTTTCGAAAATCATCGTCTAATAGTTTTTAAGCTCACACTCGCAAAAAAAAAACCTGTACAGAACAAACGAAAAAAAAAACATCCGTGTCTAATTATTACTGTTGGTGTTGGCAAAAACATACTCTTGTACCTACTCTCAGATCGGAACCATTTTTGATATTAAAACCACACACAAAAAAAAACCGGAACCATTAATTTTTTGCTGAAATGCGGCCTGGGAATTTGGAATTATTGATATATTTTCTACCGATACCGATACCGACCTCTTGGACTACTAATTGGAGTTGGATTTTTCCCTTTTTTCTCTTGTGTCTTTGTAGATTCCAAAGATTCATTCAACGACGAGGACGCCCCGATGGACGACGAGGACGAGGAAAATATGAACTCGGACGAGGAACGGGAACTGAATTCGAGCTTGATGGAACCGCAGCTACTGTTGGACGAGTACGACGAACCGGTGGAGTTCAAGTATGATCCGAAGAACAGTGAGGGTAGTGGTGGGGTAGATTCGATCAGCAATAGTAGCTTCCCGCCGCCACTGCATGCCAAGCCGGGAAGTCAGGCGGCGACCGGCCGGATGCCGTTGATAAATGTTGTGCCCACCATGTCCCTGTTGAACACCCAGTTGCCCAAGTTGGCACCGTTGACGGCGAGCCAGGCCGTTGCCGCAGCCGCAGCCAGTATTTTGACCTCAAAGTCTCTACCAAAGCTCCAGAAGCGACCACGATTGATGGGCAACAAGCTGCAGAATGGGATCACGGCGACGCAGACCATTTTGAACAACTTGAACAACAATCGGCAGGAAAGCTTGATCTCGACATCCGGCCCGACTGCTATGAACAGTGGTGCCTCGGGGTTGCACATCTCGAGTGTACTGTCTGGGCTGAACTCGTCCGATATGTTCGACATGTTTTCGAACAGTGTGCTCGGATCGCCCAACGCTCGATCGAACTCAAACTCACCCTCGACGAAGGGTTCCGGGGCCGGGGGCGAGGGCAGCCGGACGCACAAATACACTGTGATCGACGATACCGAGGGAAGTGTGCGGGATTTCTGTACCAAAGAGGGCGACCACGTGTATCGATGCAAGGTTTGCTCGAGAGTCTACACCCACATCAGCAACTTCTGCCGGCACTATGTGACATCACATCGGCGGAATGTTAAAGTCTACCCGTGTCCGTACTGCTTCAAGGAGTTCACTAGGAAAGATAATATGACCGCTCATGTGAAGATTATCCACAAGCAGGAATTCACACAGCATTCGAATACTAGCGAAGGAACTCCCATGAACGTGAACACCAACAGCAATAGTAGTACGAATGGGTCAACGACACCGGTTCCACCCGCTACTCCCGTTACGCCAGTGTCCGCCGGATCTGGAGCCTTTCCATGTGCAGCTATCATAAATGCCGTCGCAAATGCAGTCGGTCTGCAACCAAAGAATCCTAGCGCATCTGCCAGCCTCCGAGTTCTGTTCCCTCCGAACAGCAACGGCTCACCTGCCCCAACCTCCAACAGCAGTAGCAACACAACCACGACTACTCCGACAACCGCCGGAACCATTACCATAAAGAAAGAATTCCAAGAGAAGCCTAGTAGCCCCTCACCACCACCCCCCACTTCGGACGGATCTCCGGTTTCATCCAGCACCCCGGTCACTTCACCTAGCTCCACGACCACTAGCAGCAGCAGCGGCACAACGACTGCTTCCCCGGTCGTATCCTCCGTCGTATCGGCACCGACGGCCACCGTCGGTAGTCAATGATATGACGCTCGGAGCGAAGGACGTCGAACTTCGCTGCGACTTTCGCTCCGAGGGCACGAGGATTCCAACAGTAAAGCGAAGCAACTGACCACGAAACATGAAGAGGCTAGCAACACTAAAGCAACAACAGTAAAGTCCGGCACTGGCCGGACCGCACAAAAGCCCATCAACTCCACTTCGTCGTCGACTGCGACGAAGGGAACAACCGGGCACTGAGACAGACACAGAGAGAGCTGCAATAATTGTTTTACTATTATTATTTTTATTTTTTAACTGTACACTTTTTTACATGTTCTGTTGTTTAATTATTCTATTGCTTGGCGAGCCCGCGTGCGGGCCAAAGCACACAAACGCAACCACACACATGCATACTAAGGTACGACACACGGAAAAGAAAGATCGTTATCATTCCTTCTAAAGGGTATTTGTAATTTTAAGCATTGGAATTGTACAGAGCAACTGCAAGAGGAAAAAAAAACAAACGGTCGCGTATCTATCCCAAACTCTTAGGATAGAAGTTGAATCAATCAGCTGGATAGGAGAGAAACATTAAAAAAATGAAAATTTGTCCCCTAAATTCTAATCTCATTAATTAATGCACACATACTACAAATCATCCTTCTAAAACATGTGTCAAGTTCGATCGGTTAACCTTTTACAAAAGTAAACTTTATTTTATTATTTAAAATAAACCACTTTCAAGTCACTTGTCATTATCAAAAGAACTTTAGTTAGCTAACTAGACAAAAATTCACCGATTTCCCCTCACAGACACATACGGATTCCTTTCAAGGCAGGATTGAGACCATGGATTGTTTCAGGTTTAAAAGCTAAGTTGGAAAATTCGTTATTTTAAGAATTTAAGTTTTCATGTCCATTTTTTACCAATTTTCGAATCGTTTTTGAGACTGCATAAGAGCAAGTCCACTCGTGTTGCGAAAAAGTGGTAGAAAATTTGACACATGTAGTACATTTTGAAAGTTTTACCATGCAGAAATATTTTCAAGATCTGTGGCCTTCAAGTTTTTTTAACAACACGTGTTGCAGTTTCGCATGCTGTGATGAAAAAATAGCAATATTTCTATCACATACGGCTGAAATAAAAACAGTACTGTAAAAAAATACAACGCCCAAAGATCTTGAAAACATTTTTGCTTGGTAAAATTTTCAAAATGTCAAAATTTCTACCAATTGGTGTTGAATTTTTTTACAACACTGTTTCTATTTCAGCCGTAATCGAACTAAACTGGCATCACAGAATGCGAAAATAGAACACGTGTTGTGTTAAAAAATCTTGAAGGCCGCAAATCTTGAAAATGTTTTTACATGGTAAAGTTTTAAAAATGTGCTAGTGTCAAAATTTCATCAAATCACTTTTTACCAACACGAGTGAACTCGCTCGAAGTGAAATCCAAATAAAACAGGAGACCAGCACAGTAAATGGAAAATCTACCAAATTCTTAACATGCGAATAACTGGCCAGTTCAGAACGTTTTGCTTTTTTTTTTACATAGCATTCGGTAATTTTTACCGTAGAATCGGTTATTTTTCAACGAAAGACTAGCTATTTTTAACGAGCAACTGGAAATTCCCACCGAAGTTTCGGTAAACAACCAGTCGGTAAAACAGAGAAAAATTGATTCGTAGTTTTGCGGTTACTCTGTAGCACTGATTCTAAAAGAATTAACTTTTTTTTTGTTTATTTGTGACACTTTACCAACGCTTTGGCATTCGTGTCAAAAAAGAATTAACGTTTAAGGCAAACAGTATTCGAAAATGTCGGTCATTGATTTAAATTCACATGATATTTTCATAACATTATGCAGTGTTGCCAGAATTACTAAGAAGTTTTGATAATCGATTTCTATCAGAAGCTGATAGGAAAAAATAGTTACATTTTTTCCAAGATAACTTTCTAAGCACCTAGAAAAAAGTTTTTGAAGATCTCTGTTATAAATTTTAGAAAAACTTTATAATTACATTATATTTTCTCCTGAAACATCCTGGTCACAATTCTTTCACCCACATATCCCTCTTTAAGTTAGAGCGCGTTGCCCATACGCAAAGCAATGTTGAAATATGAAAAAAAATATAACATACACAACAACCACTTCACGCAAGTCTTCCCATACAATCAATGCCGAGATAGTTCGGGGCAGGTCCTTCTTTGCTCAAGATTTCATTCCCAATGGGAGTGAATTTCTCGGCAAGACGAGATCCCCCACTTCCGGATTGAGACGTTTATTTTTAGTTATACACTTACATAGTAGATGAAAAAGTTCCCCATCAAAAGAACAACCAAATAACCAAATGAATCGAAGAAAAGGAACAACAACAACAACCAGACAGCCAGCATATTTAATTAGTGTATGTGTACAAAGAAGCATCTTAAGTCTAAAGTTTCCCATTTCTTAGGTTCGAGCACCGTATTTATGTTTTTTTTTAACGAGCGACGTCCTTTAAGATAAAAAAAAATCAAACCGCAAAAGAAGTTGTTAATTATTTTTATCGCGTCTCATTCGCCGTTTTTTTTTTTTTTTTTCGTCAAAGGTAGAGTGACGCAGATCGTTACTCTCATTTAAATGTTTTTCTGTTTTAGTTTGTTTTCCATTAAAATTGGCAAGCTGCTACCGGGAACATCCTTTCGCTCCTTAATTTATTATTACGGGAAGTCACCGTTAAGAAGGTTTCTCTCGGTTTTTTTTTTTCGAACACAAATCAAATCTCCATTCCAGGAGCATGTTGCAAAAAGCTTGCTTGCATCCGTACTCAAAGCTTTTAAGTTGATTTATGTAACTAGCAATTGGAGAAAATATAAAAAAAAACCTTAAAGGTTTATACACATCCTCATTGTCACATCGTACTACTATTGGAAACAGAAATTTCAACTAAATTTTCGTTGCTTAACCGTAAAAAAGATAAATTAGTTAAAATTAGAAATTCAATCCAAACAATCCCTATTGATAGTAGATGTAGAATAAAACGGCAGAAGCACACCTATTCTGTGATTGTACTTTACGTTTTATGTTATAGTTTTTTCAAATCTTGGTCCAAATTTTTCTGTACTTTAAAAATTAACTAGCTCATTTATTTTATGTTTGTTTATTTTGTTGTTTATCTCCTCCCTAGTTTATTTTCTTAAAAGTTATTTCTTGTTTCGGATTGATAATTTTTTGTTTCCCACATCAACAACCATAGAAGTGTAACATTTAAAAGTCTGAGATACTAGTAGTTTTTATCATCTTCGTCTCTCAACTTCCTTTAAACCCATCTGCCTCATCCTGATGTTTCAAAAATTGAAATTGGTTGATGAAAATTTATAAAACAAAATAAACCAACTACTAACAAAGTGTTTGGCATTTTAGGTAGGATACCAAGAGTCTATTATTATACATACATATATTTTAAACAAAATTTTAATCCTAGAGAAAAAAGAAAAATACGGTTTAACTAAGTAAGCACACTAACTAGTACTAGTAAAGGTTGAAATAACACACAATGTTTGTTTTGTGTGAAGAAAAGGATTAGCGTTTAAGGACAATCAGAGGAGCAAAATGTGTAAAGCGGGAAGTAGCCTAGAGATAATATTTATACCAACAATTACAAACGATGGAGAAATGAAACCCCTTTGAAAACGGAATAAAAGTGCTGAGCCCATGCGGCTAAACACTTGCTTTTAGTGAGCTTATAATCAAATATTTAAACTGGCATTGCACCGTGCTTTTTATCGGCATTGTGCGAATAACCAGAATTCTAAAAAAAAACACCTCACATGTGTTGTTGTTTTTTTTTTATAAATGTACCTACCTGTTGTATTTTTTCTTCTATTGTTTAACTGTGTACTACTTTCCTCACCCCACAATTTAAAATGTCCCACTGTACATATTTAATAGTTTGATTTAGAATGGAGAACTAGTACTGCAATACATATTAAAAAAATATTATTATTATTATTTGTTATGGACAAACGCAACTATTTTTAACTTATGTACATGTAACATTACTAAAGCTCTTTTTTTTGCGAGCACCGATCCTCACACCTCCGCACTAATCAGATAGGAACACAACAACTAGGCTATTATAATATATTGAAGAAAAACCCCACAAATAAAAAAAAAAACAAAAAAAAATCATGCAAAGGTAGATAGTGCAATTTTACGTTTTAAGGCTTTCACACACACACACACACGTTCGCACACTAGGTAGTTGCAATTTTGAAATGCAAATCCTAATATTTTATTCCAAACCTTAATTTCGGAGGCACCCTAGGACCAATTCGATCACAAAACTACTAGCAAAACACCCACCATACACACCTTTTGGCACGCGTTATTCATTTATACTATTTAGTTGATAATTTTGCAACTAGCGCTCAGTAAAAGCAGAAAAAGGGATGAAAATTGTTTTTCGAAACAACCAAAAAAAAAAACACAAGTATACCGACCCGACGTTTTACTGAAGAACAACAGAAAAAGTTTTATGCAAAAACAAAAATTTATAAAAGAAAAACCCTAAAAAATCAAATACAAATTATCAGTGGTGAGCTCGAAAGCCGTGAATGAAAGTACATAATTACTATGTTTTAATCGTATTAGAGTGAGTGAGCGAGAAAGTGGGGAGAGTGATTATATTTCTTTTAAATAACAAGCTGTGTATTCTTTATCGAATAATAATAAATGGTGAACGAGAGAGCGCAAAAAAGCGAAAGTTTGGAAGGGTGCGAATGTGTGCAAGATAAAAAGGGAGTAATTATGAGAAAAATATTATATATGTTATTGCAATTAATATATGAAAATAATAACACTTACACAAAAACCACACACACACCCTATGGAAGTTCACCCCATACACATACAAAACAAAAAAAAAAGGTAGAGAAACAACCTTTATATATTTAAACTGAAAAATGGCATACAAAAAGCAAATGGAATAAAGAAAAAATTTAAAACAAAAAAAAAATCTTTTTTATTACTGAAGTGTCTGGAGGAATAAATTACAATTACACTTTTTTCAGATTTTCAGGTTGAATTTTTGGCAGAAAAACAAGCTGTTTGCTTGTCTGATATCGATATTATGATACATTTCATGTTGGATCTGAGAAACATAATTTTTGAGAATCGAACGTGGTTCAAAGTCAGCGTATGTAACTTTCACTCGAAGAGTTGCGGATATTTAAAAAAAAGTCGACGTTCTCTATCAATCTCACAGAATTGCTAAACAACCTTCTTTTAGCACAGCCTTTTTCAGTCATTCTTCTCACCTCAGAACGCAAGACTGTTTCTAGCAAACATGTCTTTTCGGAACAAAAAGTGGTCAAACTAAATTGCATGTAAATGTATTTATTATTCGTTTATTAAAAACATTAAAGTTCTTTTTTACGTTCATTATGTATAAAAGACGGACAAATTTCCAGTTAAGATTTCGGTCGACCTAGTCCAAATTGGCGAGACTTTCGTTTGATGCCCGCCATACAATTTTTACAGTCACCTTATCCACTTTCTTCGGCACAGAACGTACAAACAGTACAGACAAGTCATTTTTCTTTAGGATTTGATTTTTGATCACCCATAAAGCTTTTATAAAACATGTTAGCAACATGGCAGCAAGTAAGGTGTTCTACTCTATACTCGAATTTTTAAATTCTTAATCATTATTGAGTAAGGTTATTCAAGATTGCCAATCTTTACTCAGATGCCAAAATCTTAAAAACTAATCCTAGGTTCAGAATTCGCTATAGATTTCCAAAATTTGTTATCTCGATGATAGCAGGGCTAGAAGTTGGTTACTTTTTAGTAACTTTGACACTTTTTCAGAATAGTTACTCAGATGTTACTTATTGGGAAACTTGGTAACTTTTTTTAAATATGTCTTTATTCGTACCAATTCGTATCATTACATTTATATTACATTATTACATTAAATTAGGTGTTCAGTTCAATAATGAACTGTCCAGAGCCCTATAGTTTATTGACTACTAAAATTTATTTATTCGACTTAAATTTGCTGAGCACAATCAAGTATTTTTTGTAGAAGAACATCCTGTAATGTCAAAAATTTTTAAAACTTACAACTAAACACTAAAACTATCCTAAAATTAAACTAATTGTAGAGAGAACGAATCTCTCCGATGGAAGACTGCATCGATTTGCCTCTGGAGTTGGAGATGATGTTGTTGGCCATCTCTTCGATAGATGCCATGCCCGCAATCCGATGAAGATCTTCGGTGCTGTGCCAAGGTGGAAGCCGCAAAATCATTTTCAGAACCTTGTTCTGAATCCTCTGGTTGGCTTTCTTCCTCGTCGCGCAGCAGCTAGACCAAATCGGAACTGCATACATTATCGCTGGTCAGAACACCTGCTTATAAATAAGCATCTTATTCTTCAGGCACAGTCGGGATTTCGTGTTGATGAGAGAATAAAGAGATTTAGTGTATTTATTACATTTAGATTGAATTTCTTCAATGTGATTTTTAAAAGTAAGATTCCGATCAAGTGTAAGTCCCAAGTGCTTTACGTGATCAGACCATTCTAATGAAACCCCATTAAAAGTTATGGAATGATTTTCATTTGGTTTTAAAAATTTAGCTCTTGGCTTATGGGGAAATAAAATAAGTTGAGTTTTGGAAGCGTTAGCAGAGTTGCAATCTACTGCGTACCACCCGTAAATTCCGACCTTTGGCTGAAAGCAAAGTGTCATCAGCAAATAATCTTCTACCTTTTCCTTCTGGTACATCAGGCAGATCAGAAGTAAAAATATTGTATAAAATTGGCCCAAGTATACTACCCTGAGGGACACCAGCTCTAATAGGTGTCCTTTCAGAGCATGAATTTTGATAGCTTACTTGTGAGGTTCGGCTAGTAAAATAATTTTGGTGAGATATACAGGAAAATCAAATCGAGCTAATTTAGCTATTAAACCTTTGTGGCAAACACTGTCAAATGCTTTTTCAATATCTAGAAGAGCAACACCAGTTGAAAAATCTAATCACTGAAGTTACATTTTTACTTCACTTTATAAATGAGCTAATTTTCAAAAAAAATTCTAATGATTTAAAATCCCGTTTTATTTCAATGGTTTCAATACTCGTAGTAAGTACATTTATCAGGTTTAACCCCCCTGTCAATTCGACATTTTGCTTTTTTACCCCTTTTTTCCTGTAGGGGAGTGCCCACTGCGACCATTAGTTGATCTATTGTGGTGTTTACCCCGCGTTACTATATGCTGTCAGGTTCACCTGCACTATTGATTGGAGTGACAGTTGATTACTGACTAAGCATTTTATCCCAATCGGGTATGATATCAAAGATGTATGATATAACCTTCTTAGGGCTGATATGTAACCATATGTCTTGTGCGCTTATTAACTTTGCCCCAAGTATACGCTCTCTCCTATTTAGGAGGGCGCAGCAGTTGCATAGAAGATGCTCTGCAGTTTCTTTTTCGAACCCGCAGAACCGACAGTCGTCGTTTTGAATAATGTTTATCCTTTTGAGATGCTGTTTTGTTGGACAATGTCCGGTCAAGAGACCTGTGTAAGTACTTAGTTCGTGCTTACTTAAGTTCAACATGTTTTTGGAGAGTCGTGCGCTTGGTTCAATGAATCTTTTCGCCTGAGCTGCTCCGTCTGCTGTTCTCCAATTGGAGACAATAGTAGTGCTTTCCCAGTTCTTGAGTTCCATATTCAAGGCACTCCTCGATACTCCGCAGAAAGGTTCAGGTCCAATTAACAGGCCCTGAGATCCTTCCCTAGCTAGCTGGTCTGCTTCTTCGTTCCCTAGGATACCGCAGTGGCCTGGAACCCAGAATAAAAATACTCTGTTCCGTAAGGCCAGATTTCTTAGTGCAACTATACACTCCCAAACTAGTTTGGAGTAACATGTGAACGTACTTAGTACTCGGAGAGCAGCCTGGCTGTCAGAGAACATGCAGATACTTGTGCACCTGTATCCCCTTTTCAAACAGTCTAAAGTGCATTCTAGAATTGCTTGAATTTCAGCTTGGAATACTGTTGGCCAGTTTCCCGTAGGAATTGAGATCCTGAGTCTAGGTCCGAAAACCCCTGCCCCAGTTCTTTTATCCATTTTTGACCCATCAGTGAAGAATAGGATCGATCTGGGAGGAACCGCAGGTCCACCTGACTTCCACACGTCCCTATCATTGATAGTTACATTGTATGGTATGTCTAGGTTGAAAATGGGCTCCATCCAGTCATCATTTTTCACAATAAGTGAGTTTAATTTAAATTTCTTTAGGATTTTGAGGTGTCCTGTAAGATCTCCTTCATAGAGAGTTTTGTGTTTGGGGAGTCTCAAGGCACTACGTTCCGCCTCTAACTCAATGAATTGATGTAGAGGCAGAATATTTAGTAGTGCATTTAGAGCCTCATTCGGTGTGCTTCGCTGTGCGCCAGTTATAGCTAGCGTTGCTAGTCTTTGGAGCTTCGCTAGGATTTTCTGGGCCGTACTTTGCTTAGTTTTGGTCCACCATACTAAGGAGGCATAAGAGATTTTGGGTCTTATAATAGCTGCAAATATCCAGTAGATAATTTTCGGCTGTAGTCCCTATTTTTTTCCTACTCCTTTGAGGCAGACCCATAGAGCTGTTGTAGCCTTAACGATTACATGCTCTATCTGTGGGTTCCATGATAGCTTTGAGTCTAGTACTATGCCTAAATATTTCACTTGTGATTCGAGGTTTAACACTTCCCCATCTAATGTTAGAGGTTTTAGTGTAATTTTTCGTCTCCTAGTGAAGGCTATCACAGTAGTTTTGGAAGGGTTTATGTTTAGTCCCTCTTCCCTGCACCAAAATAGTGCGTAGTTGAGTGCAGTTTGCACTCTATTAGACAGCACATTCTCATGTTTTCCCCAAACTATAATAACTACGTCGTCTGCAAAGCCAACAACTTCGAATCCCATGGATACAAGTTTGTTTAGGAGGTCGTCCACTATCAAGGACCACAACAACGGTGATAGAACCCCGCCTTGGGGACATCCCTCCGTTGGTGTGGCTTTGATTGTAAGTCCTCCCAAGCTTGCATAAATGGTTCTGTTTATTAGCATCGCACTAGTCCAGTTTACAATTGCCGAGTGGCACCCTCGTCTTTTCATAGCTGTTTCGATTGAAGTGTGAGATGCGTTGTCGAATGCCCCTTCAATGTCTAAAAAAGAAGCGAGTGCTATTTCTTTTGCCTCTACAGCCTTTTCTAGTTTTTGTGTAAGGGTATGTAAGGCCGTAACCGTGGACATACCTTTTTTGTAAGCGAACCGGAAGTTGTTTAGCTTACTTATGCTAAGATACTGCGATTTAATATACTCGTCAAGTATCTTCTTCATTATTTTCAAAATAATGGACGTTAGACTAATAGGGTTTACCCCTTCCGTTCGTGGAAAATTCACACAATCTAAATTCGATAAATTATTCAGATCCAGTAAGAAAGTTGATTGTTTTGCCTTGATATATGGAAAATGTGTTTGTTCTTTCGTAAACCTAGTGTTAATACTTGCTAAATACAAAGCACATCTGTGCAACGTCGATGCTGTTAACTTCGCAAAGCAACAAGCATTATGAAAACTAAATAATATTCACCACTTCTAAGTGCAAAAAGTTTCCAAAAATATGTATACGCAATGATGACAACGAGTGCTGTATCGGAAAATTGCAAAAATTTATAGAACTTTTAAAAATGGCATGGCTGGTAACATTTGCTATGCTATTAATACATTCGGTTGAATTGATGTGAGGTAAACTTGTGAAAAGTAACTTAATTGAATAAAAAAATCAGTTAATTTATTTGAAAATTTGTATATTTATAGACATTATCCTTAAATAATAGCTTGGAATAAATTGATGATTTCAAAACATATTTCAGTTATCTCTCCAGCTTTTTGGAGGTGGCTCATGGCATTTACAGTATTCTGAGGTACTTCTTTAATGTTTCCAAAAAAAATTTATGCACTTTTGTTAAAGTTTACGAGGCATCCTAAAACTTCATAAAACCTTTTCAATTTTTAATGACTTTTTTTTTAATTCTTCTTGATGTTTCATTGTTATTAGCTAATGTTCTTCGAGTCAGTTTTGAATTAATAAATTATATTCTACGGAGAAGATTATTCTAGTTAAATTTGTACGCTTTTTTGTGAATACCTAGAATTTTTCGATAATTTTCTACTAAGCTTCTGTAGGCAAGGTTGCCGAAATAAATTCTGTGTTTTTGAAAAAAATAATTCTGACTTTCTGTGATTTTGCCCAAAAATTCTGTGATGAAATTCTGTGATGCTTTTCCCATGAATTTCCGAGAAAATTCATGAGAAATTGGGTCTTTCACACATTTTAGTTGGGCAAAATCAATTACCATTACCAATCTTATCATACTTTTCCAATTCAAACTAAGAAATCTAAATTTAATACTGTCCAAAAAATTTATAATTTCGGAAATCCATTAAAAATTTAAAAATTCTGTGAAATCTGTGAAAATTTCAAAATTCTGTGTTCTGTGACACAGATTCTGTGATGAAAATTTGTTCAAAATTCTGTGAAATTACAGATTTTTCTGTGATTTCGGCAACCTTGTCTGTAGGTCTTTTGTCAATCTTCTGTAAACATACTGTTGTTATCTATTTTCAATCTTGTATCGATGTGTTGTCACTTTTCTAAGACAGAGGATTTTCCTTTTTTAACGTCATGACTTTTTTTTATTTTACTGTAATTTTTTTTTCAATATTGAGCAAATCTTTACTTAACCTCAAGTCTATTCTTTAAACTTTTCGTCAAACAAAGTTTTAGGATTCTGTAGTCGTTATTCCTACATCATCAAAACTCATTTAGGTAAAATGTACCTTTTTGTCCAACATATCCCTTCTATAAGTGGGGTCAAGAGCCTTTTAAAAACCTTTTTTTTTTCAACAAGCCAAATTGCCCTGGAATCGTTCTATATGAATTTTTGAAATCACTATTGAGTTAGTTTTAACTTGGTTTGGTCACTTTTTTTTATTTAAATTTTACCTAAAATTAACTATTTTGCCCTACTTCTTTGCCTCATGGTCGCTTCTAGCTCTGTGATAGAAACTTATTTCTGAATACTAGTTTTTAATAAATTCAACTCATTCCATCTGGTTCCCAACTATTAAAATTTAAATTGTATTTCTGTTTTCATATTTCGCATTATGTATCTAGTTTAAGATACTTGACTTTCAGTTCGCATCATCATTAGAAAATATAACTGAAAAGGTGTCTTGAAATTGTTATTCAAATTTGGTTTTGCACTTCCTTCAAAATTTTATTATAGTTTTTAAAACTCAAATTCATTAAAATAATTATTTTTCGAATAAAAAAAAACACAATATTAAGTCTATGATCATTTAGAATCCGGGCAGTTATAAACGCGTGTATTTTTAAAACTATTCGTTTGATCAAAAAACGTGAGCATTCCAGTGAGTCTTCTTTTACAAATTATCTATTTCGGCCAAAAAGAACAACAGTTCATGAGTTTTTCATCCGACAATGAAAGATTTCCGAGATGATAGGGCAAAATATTTTTATTATGTCCTCTTTCATCGTAAATTTCTCAAAAATACATCAACTAAGACATCTGAAAAAATAGGCAAGGTTAGTCCTTTTCATTACGTTGCCAAAATTTGACATATCCGACTCTAGGAATGTAGTTATCGCCGATATGAAGTGTCCGGTCTCTAAATGATCGTAGCTTTAGAAATCATCTTGAGATTTTGTTTCATATTCAGATACGAAGTTCTTTAACTTATTTTTTTTCAGAATTCAAATTTCAAATGGCGAAAGCTCAAAATGATCCTCATAATTAGAATTTCATATTCATATTAATTCAGACTAAAAAAAAGAAATAATGAATTCTGATAGAAACCCCAGACTTTCACTGCTTTCATTACATCTTATGAAACATCTTAAGAATTCACAGAAAACTGCTACAAAAGTTATCAAAACAACTTTAAAATTTGTATTTCACATATAGAATATGTTGTCCAGACTACAAATATTCTAATTGGAAAAAGTTACGACTAGTTTATGTCAGTTTTTGTATTTTTTTTTGTAATAAAACTGTTGGTTTACATTTTGTTTAATACGACGTAATGAAAGTTCACGCGAAATATAAAAAAATAGATTGATGATTAAAGGCTCTAAAAAAAATTTCAATTCTTGGCTCATATCAAAATATTGACCTGGAATCTAAAATCATGAATTGTTTTTTTTTACATTTCAGAAATCGCATTGAAACTCGTAAAAAGCTCCTTAAATTCAAATTTTATATTTAGTTATCTTGATAATTTTAACTCATTTATGAGCTTAATCTGAATTTTGAATATTGATGTTGTATGATGTATCTGAGTTCTGAACCTGAATTCATATTCAGATTCAGAATTCTGATACAGAATTCGTTGAGGAATTCAAATTGCAAGAGTTCACAGACTTATAATTTTGATTATAATTTCAATTTCAAAATTTCAAATTTGTAACCAAATTCAGACAGTTTTTATTTTAGAAAAAAAAAACACCCACAGGCTTTTATTTAAAAAATTCATTTTTACTAAAAAAAAATCGGATAAGGATAAGGATAAGGATAAGGATTTAAAAGCCCGTTAAAAAATTTAATACATAATATTATTATTTCAGTTTTATCGAGAGCCAAATTTCAAATTAAAACTTGAATTTATATCGCAATTGGAAGTATCAAGTTTGAACAGCAAAACTTCAATCAATTAATTTTAGTTTTGACTTAAGTTTATTTTATTTTCATTAATGGTTAAAATCTTTGAATTTTCAAATTTTCTCGAGAGTTTGGTAGTGGTAGGTTTAGCTTATTTGATTTGAGCATAGAATAAGTTTTCTTTAAACAAAGCGAAGTCTTTCTGATAAAAACTTATCATTTGTTCAAATCAAACAAGCTTAATTCACAACATTTTAGAGCAAATTCAAAGATTTTAACCATCGATGAAAGTAAGTTCTCTGATTTGTTAACAAATTTGTTAACGGATTTTCGGATGTATCTTAAAAAATTCATAAAAAATTTTATGTAAAAGAACGTAAAAATGGTTAGTCAAAAAGTAATAAGAAAATATTTCTATGATATTTTTTAATTCGTGCATGGTTTGAGCAAATATATCATAGAAAAAAAATAGATTACCAAACCTCCCCCCCTGGTTAGCATTTATTTTTGGATTGCGTGAGTTATTCGGGTTTTTTTTCAGCAACCATGATGGTTGATGAATGATGATTGCATTATTGAGATATGATCTGGTAAAAGTAACAACCAAAAAGCATTGTTTAATCATATTATGAGCATCTTTTCTACTGCCAGTCAAGATTTTACTATGCAAAATGTGTATGAAATAATATCTTAACACATTGTGGACATTGGTGCTCTTAGAAGCATAACTCAAATTGTAAAAATTGGCCCAATTTGGTTTGAGATAGTGAATGCCGAGTTTCGGTGTTTCTCGCCTTAGATTTCGCGGCCCTTAATGTGTTAAAATAAATGCGCCTCGTCAATTCTTCAGAATAACGAGATTTTAATGAAATATTTATTTTTATAGGAAAAATAAAATTACATACATTTCGCGGACAACATTTTTCAATAAAATTAATTGTAAAACATGACATAATGCAATTGATTGAAAATAATCCCGAAAAAATATTCAGAAATACAGACTCCGTTCGATTATGGAAACATGCCCGAACATTTGGTTTTGCCAAAATCGAATGTTGACAACTTTTTTTGTTCTCAACTTTTTTTCATTTATCACTACAAAAAACTTTTATTAATACCATCAACATAAGTTTTATAAATTTTTTCTATTTTTAGATTTTTTTAAATTTTTTTAACATGTTTTTGATCTTTTTAGCACTTTTCTTGTTTTGTTTGAAATTTTTGGCATATTTGCTATTTTTATCATTCTCCATAATTTTTTATATAATTTTTTGTCATTTTTTGGTCATTGGTATTATTTTTTTTTAACTTCATCATTTTTGAGTACCTACTTTATATTATTTTTTTAAATTTATGTTGTTATATTTAATCACCATTAACGTATTTATGATGTTTGTCTAAATTATATTGGTCCTGTTATAGCGAAAACTAGAAGGTAGTGTCGTTCCAAAAAAATGTTGCCAAAAACGAACGGGGTCTTTACTGTGAATCCATAAACATGGCGTCGATTCAATGCTTAATAACTTTATTATGTCATAAAAATGGCTGGTAAATACAATAACGGTTTTATGAGAGCCATATAAATAGCTAAAATTTGACGTTTCTCTCGCAAGCCAACCAAGAACATGCGTAGGATGAGTTCCTCATTTCTGAGTTGTTAATAAATAGTACAGAAAATGAGGACAGATGTAAACGACTAAAATTGCATGAATATGAGTACTGGAAGAAAAGGCTAAACTCGCTAAACTAGAAGAAGTCAAATTTCACTTTCTGACGCCAACTTGAAATACAAGATGGCGGCTTCCGATTAAGTTTAAAAAGCTGTAAACGACTAAAAATCACATGAAAGCCCTACAATTTGGGTATTGGGTGAAAAGGCTGAACGAGTAGGAGTCAAATTTCGCTATCTGACGTGGTGGTGGTGACTTCCGCTTATCTTTAAAAGGCTGCAAATGGTCGGAAATCTTATTCAAATTTCATACGATTTCCAGTTATTAACAGCATTTTCAAGTTGAGCGGAAGCCGCCATCTTGGATTTAAAGATGGCGTCAGATAGGGAAATTTAAGTTCTAGTCGTTCAGCCCTTTCGTCAAATACTTATATTGTGGATGTTTCAGTTAAGCAAATAAATAAAATAAATAAACGATCTACAGCATGATTTGCAGTGAAAGATACAAGGATGCTTTACTAAAGACTAAAGTTTATGGAAATTGCACAACTTTTTCAACATTATTGTTGTGTTTTTTTAAATTTCATTTGAAAAATTTGGCAAGTCTGTTATTGTTTAAATGGTAATAATAAATATTCGGTCTATTTGGTCGAATAGGTACTTACCTTAGCTATTCGGTTAGCCGAATATCCGG
Organism: Uranotaenia lowii; assembly: GCF_029784155.1. NCBI lineage: Eukaryota > Metazoa > Arthropoda > Insecta > Diptera > Culicidae > Uranotaenia > Uranotaenia lowii. The sequence continues at coordinate 283,262,439 of NC_073693.1, read as the reverse complement.
CTTAATGATTTTTGGGTGCCAAATATTGGACCGGCCCCAAATTTTCGCAAGAGTCTAAAATGATTTTCAATATTACAGACTTCTTTCTGTAGTACTTCTCAGTGCTGGACCTTAGATTATTATTATTAATTTAATTTAGGACATTTTACCAACTTTTGGCATTCGTGTCCGAAAAAGAATTATACAAACTAGTTCTTAAGTCTATTAAATTTTGTTCCACAAATCAACACTTTTTATGAATCGTAGAAGGGCTTTTTCTCTATCTGGTTCGTTTCTAAGAATATCACAAATGTCACCGGTAAGATAGTGATCTATCCTAGCTTGATCATAACCTCTACAATCAACAAGTATATGCTGGACTGTAATTTGCTCTCCACAATACTGGCAGACAGGTGGCGGACTCTTTTCGAATAAGAATGAGTGGGTCAAACGAGTATGACCTATTCTCATTCTACTTAGGCTGGACCTTAGAGATATTGTCTTATTGTATGTGCTTCGGGATATTTAAAAATTATATTGGCTTGAATATCGGTTGATCCTTCTGAACCAGTCTTGTTCTGGATTTTGGAAAATGGTAACAATAACCACATGGTATCTTAGGGTATAATTTTGAAAATGCGTGGAGCCAAGCTGAGATATGGTGCCTTCTTGGCTTGTAACGCAGATTTACACTGCTTTAATTTTTCAAAACCCCAAGACCTCAGACATCCAGAGCTCATGAAAATTCCTTACCTTTCTTTTTCAGCTCTCGCTGACAAGCCGGAAATCACCGTCATCCCTCAGCCACCGAAACCTCTACCACCGACACCGAACGCAAATGCTAACGAACAACAACAACCGGACCAGCAGCAGAGCATCTCCCTGATGGAAACTACCGAAGAACCTATCACTACTCCAGGAAACGATTCGGCAGACGACGAGGATCAAGCGGACAGCGATAGCGATCTTGAGTTCATTGTGCCACCGAAGAGCGTCGGATCCGACGATTGTACCATCGTTGAAAATCGGCAACCCTTGGAACGGGAGAAACTGAACGGCTATCAACAACAACACGAATCTATTACTCGAGGACCTGACCAACAGCAACAGCAACTGTTTCTGCAACAGTTGCAGCAGCAACATCTGCAGAATCTACACCTACAAAATCGCTCTCTGGAGAAGATGAGAATGACTCAAAGCGGCGGAGACAACACAAGCGATGCTAGTTTGGTTCTTGGTAGCGATCCCGAGGATCAAGAGATGGGTTCACCTCAGGGTGGTTTGCAGGACTCGTACGACGAGATGAACGGTCACAACAGTAGTGGCTACGCGCATTCTCGGCAGGCTCCGAAGCGTCGTGTAAGAAGGAAGAACATTTCACCGGACGACCAGGCGGAAGCACTGACAGAAATGTCCGTCCGGGGACTGAATCTATTCCGCTACGCCAGTGTTAGCGACGGCGTCTATCAGTGTATGGAGTGTGCCAAGGAAAACGTTCAAAAGACATTTAAAAATAAGTATAGCTTCCAACGGCACGCTTTCCTGTATCACGAGGGAGCTCAGCGTAAGGTTTTCCCGTGTCCGGTTTGTAACAAGGAATTCTCGCGGCCGGATAAGATGAAGAACCACCTCAAAACGACACACGAATCATACATGGGCAAGTCAGCCGACATGGGCTATCCAATGAGCTATCTGGTAGGAGCAGCAACCGGGGCTCAAGAAGTTCCAGTAGGCCAAATCCCACCACCAACTCATGCTACGGCCAAAATCGAATCGGTTCTCAATGCCATCCAGCTGCAGCAACATCTACAGATGCAGAAAGAACTGCACAACCAACAGCAGCAGCAGGTCAACCGATTCCAGCAAATGATCTCACCAAAACTAGTAGAAAACGGAACGCCGGCCATCGCAGTCGTTTCGAATGCAGGCTCTCAATAGCAAGAAACAAACCTCAAATCATTAGATTTCCTCAGCATTTAATTTGAAGAATGTCGACTTTTAAAAACGTAACATTTAATCAACCAATAGAACAGAAGCACTAGTCTTCCGCACAGAAAACAAACGCAATACACAATTTCGTTGCGTCGAACAATTTCTCGCGCCTCCAAAAGCGCACAATAAGTTAAAGTAACATGCATTTATTCTCGAATCAGAACCATCTATTTTGGTACTAACTGATCGGGAGCGCCATTTTTGTTTTTATTTGATCTTATTTTAAAGCGTAATATTCACAGCGGTGCTGTTGATGAACACTGAACTGCTATTACACCACGTGTGCCTTAATCTCTAATAATAACACAAATAACTTTTTTTTCTTCTGCATAATCATGAGCAACATAAGACTGTTGATAGAATTTGTAAAAACTTTAAAACAAGCGAACAAAAAAAAAATAGAAAACTTGATTTTTGTTCCATCAAATAAACTTTTTCTCTCTCAATGAAAAAAAAACCCTCCAATCAACACCAAAAATCGAAGGACATTTTTCGCATTAAGGGAGACCATTTTCCGATCTCGTCATACACTAGCAAGTAAGTTTTACCCAGTAAGAGAAGCGCTACAAGCTAGCTCACGGACCTAGTTGATCCCATTCGTAGTTTTTTTTTCTCCTTAGTTTTGTGATACCACGTAGTCGTCGAAGATTTTCAACAACAACATAAACAGTGCATTTTCTGCGTAATTTCTAATCAAATACAGAGTAAAATCTAATCTTACCTAATTGTAGATAAAAAAAATAAAAAGAACTGTAAATCGCGAAGCTAGTGTTAGAAAGCAAAGATGATCAAAAAGCCCTCTTTAAGAAAGAGCGTATCCAACAGTCTTCATAAGAACTGATGAAACAACTAAAGTTAAACGGTTTGGGAGCAACAACCTCCCTCAATCTGTACACAATGAAAATAAAACGTACTAAAATTCAAAATGAATCGAGTACCAGCGATTAGGATTTTAATCATTGCATTTGTTAGAATGCTTTCGTTCGTAGTCTTAACTGAACAGAATACAATATACTTTTGTAAGCATTTAACAAACAAAAAATCAAATGACCCGTCATTTCGACAGACGAACGTACTACCTACTACTTTTTCAAGGTGTGAATTTTTCACCTTTTCTCGTTTATAAAATATTGAAACAAAAAGCACAAACAACTACACAAATGGCCATCATTTTTTTAGTTTTAATTACTACCAAGCACAAGACAAATAATCGTAACTGTTTTTACACTCGTAATAAGACTCGCAAATGTTTGAGGTACTGTGAAAGATAAAACAAAAATAGGATTTACTCTAAGAAATTGACACTGACTATAACGTTTTGGTGGATTTTTCCTGGCTAATAAAACTGTTACGATTGTCACTGAATTTTACTTCTTCAGAAATACATTACGTACATAATTGATTGAAAGAGGTAGACCGATTATTAACTGAATATCCGAAATCCATTTAGTTTCGCCTATCTTTTCATAGCCGACAAACCTTCTCTATCATTACTTTGCCTTGCCTATCACAAAACAACGCAAAACCAAAAATCCTTAAAACGAAAATAAACACTAATAAAAACGCATCCTAAGTAAAATTTGCGAGTTTGATGTGGTCTAGCGGATACCAGAATACCTGTCAGTAAACTAGCCCAACTGATTGACCCGTTCTTCCAAAATAAACTTACATCAACACAAAACATTCATCCATAACAGTTCATACGAAGCCATGGGGTCCCGGTTTGCTGTACACGTTGCATTGGAGATTTGTCGAGCCTAATAATCTAAGAATGCATGTGAGCACATACTTAGCCCGAAACTGCGGTGATGCCGTGCACTCATGGTGGATAGCCAACACACACATAATATTTCTTGATTTTTAAATTTTGTTTTTTTGTTATTTTTATCGTTTTAGTCGTTTTTATTTTCAAATATGTTGGATTTGTCATTTAGAAAAATCAAGCCTTTAATTATTTTTGAGGACCACCCCAGAGGAAAATTATGTTTAAGATATCACATAAGCATTCAAATGCGTAGTAGGGGAAATTAGGGCAAGATGAGCGCCTTTTGCTAACGCGTGGTTTATGAATAGAAACTGAGTAAAAACCTGAGACTTAACTAATAGATGGTCACAGTGGGATGTGGGACACTTGAAAAACATGACACTTGAAAACAATTACGTACACTAAGCACTAACAAATCTGATGGTTTTCCGATCTACGGGGGGAGATGAGCCCTTAGTTGTTGTTCTTCGTTTGATTAATTTATTTTTTTTCAATCAAAGGTTTGTTTATTAAGACATTTCACTTATAATGTTTCATTTCTTTCATGTATTACTTTATTAAATTATGTTAGTAGAAGGGAAAGCCGTAATAGTCACGGCGACTCAACTGTTAGCTTTTATATTAATTTGGGTGAGGGAAGGGTGAGGGACCATTTAGGGTTTACTATCGAAAACGGTTTGATTGTTGTTTTTTTTTGCATTTGAATTGGTATACCAAATATGAATTTTTAAACTACTTCTAAGCTGTACATTATTCTAACAAAACTTTCATCAATCAAATAATCATTAGGTTAGTTAACTGATCACATTTTCGAATTTTTGTCTTCATTGGTTATAAAAACCAGACTAAGTTGTTCGAGTTGTGTCCAAGGTTGCCGAAAAAATTCTGTGTTTTGAGAAAAATGATTCAGACTTTCTGCGATTTTACCCAACAATTCTGTGACAGATTTCTGTGATGCGATTTCCTTGAATTTCATAGAAAACTCATGATAAATTGGGTCTTTTTCCAATTTTAGTTGTGCAAAATCAATAACCATGACCAATTTTATCATACTTTCTAATTCAAAGTAAGAAATCTAAATTTGATACTGTCCAAAAAAAAAGATTTCGGAAATCCATTCAAAGTTTGAAAATTCTGTGAAATCTGTGATAATTTCAAAATTCTGTGTTCTGTGACACAGATTCTGTGATGAAAATTTTCTCAGAATTCTGTGAAATTACAGATTTTTCTGTGATTTCGGCAACCTTGGTTGTGTCCCATTTTTAGTTGATTTTGTTTGAGATACCTAATTTCACTTCATTCCGACCGTCCGTTTATACGTGATGATGTTACAAAGAAACCGCCTCCATTTTTATATATAAAGTTTATAGTGTCTATATGTAACTCTGCTCAAAAACGTCTCACTCTACCGAAATATTTGGCTTTTTGCATAAGATTATTTTAAAAAACCTGTATCAAAATCTTTCCTATAACATTTTTGCTCTAACTATATATGCATATAGAAAAGAAAGAAAAAAAGGTTATTTCTAATTATTCAGGTACAAGTAATTTCACATTAAAAGTTATTTATTTGAAATCCTAACTTTCAACAATAATTCTTAAAATAAGCTTGCCAGATTGCCCGGTTTTATCCGGGTTTGCTCGGATATTTTTATCAAAATTTGGGAAAAGTCCGGTCTGACCCGGTTGCCCGGATTTTATTGAAAAAACCCGAATTTTGCCCGGATTTATTCACTGTAATTGACAAATCAAACAAAAAAAACTGATTGTGTTTTTTTGCGTCAAACGAAATTTTTTGAGCAAGTTTTACAAAAAAAAATCATGAAAGGTTTTTTTTAAGCATGCAATCTGCTGATGGATGAAATGAGTTTTGATGAATTTTTTTTTCATGATATTTGTTGAGTTACTCCTCGGTTTTGTCCAAATATTTATGCCCGAATATTGCCCACATTTTGGTCGACAATTTTGAAATTAAATGCCAGGATTTTTCCAGGTTTCTAGATAAACAAGACCGGATTGACCTTATCCTAGAAGCTACCCATTTTTTTATGACGTTTAGCTTAGCTTAGCTTAGCTTGGTTGACTGCTACCTTAAACCATTGAATTCGAAATGCTGTGAAGATATGTTTATACACCAACCAACAATCAAAAAGTGTTCAGAAAATGAACTAAATAAAAAAAACATATATTATCGCTGGCGTGGCTAAGCAGAACAAGTTCTGCTTTGCCAATGGGTGCTACTCCGTGATTGATCGAGGCCATCAATTTTGTGCAAGGGCCAACATAATGGTGCTTGGGATTAGCATTTCATTCACAATGCACAACACTCATTCATGCTCTCCATTTGAAAAAGATTAATAACGGCGCCGGCCACGTCCTAGTAGTCAATGGGGAAAAAGGGAGGAATGTTAGTATCCATTTTTTTTTACTTTTAAAAAATAAATAAGGGATTTTGAAGGCTTCAGTAAAAAGATTTTTCTTTGTATTTCATTAAAATAGCAGATTACAATCTAATTATTTTTAACCACACGCATTACCATTTTAAGTGGTGAAAATGTACCGAATAAGTTTTTCAATAGGTGTTCGCCAACTGCATCGTTGATATAATTCGCGAATGCTATACAGATGGTAAAGCGATATGATCGAAAAAAAATGTAACTACAAATCACTAAAATATATTTTCAGCTGAATTTTCACTTGAAGAATTAAGTACAAGTGCTTTGACCAACAAAAATTTTTCATTTCCAACCTTTCCAAGCCGTCCACAAAATTTTAAACAAATTACCTATCTTCCGATCATTCAACTAAGCGAATAGAAGATATGGGCATTCTTAGGTGACATCTTTTTCGGGATTTTTTTTCGTTCGGAGAACAAACCAGACGTTCGGATAAGTTGCATCGACTGAAATTTTATAGGTTCAGAAACTGGAATAAATTTCCTAAACACTGAATCTTATATCTTCAGAATTGGTTAGTATATGTCATCAGAGGAACGCGCGAACACTCTCTGGTCATATTGACTCGAACGGCAATTGTGTAAGTTTTCTTTCGACATGCCAGTAGGGGCACTTCCGGTGGTCACCGCAAGTTACTTTTTCTACAGATTATGTATCTTGTTTCTCTTCTTGTATCTCATGATTTTAGTAATATGTTCCAAATTTCATATTTTCCGATTTTTTCCAAGAGTAATGACAATGACGATTTTAAATATCGCTTCGGGTCATATTGACACAAATGGCGTGGAAAGGTTAATTTAGATCATAATTAGAATCCTGAGAGAATAACTTTTTTAAGTTTACATCTAGATTTATTCATAGAACGAAATCCTCAAAATAAATCCAAATTTTATTCTATATTTGTGATTTCTTCTTTTTTTTGTTGGCATTAACTCTGAGAGAGTATGAAATTTTAATTTATAATAAATAATCAAAATTACGGAACAGCAATCTCCTACACGAACATAAAACTATATGAGTTGTTTTTAGAGTTCGCATGGTTGGCTCTTCCATATCCCAAATTTTTGTTTGAACCCGTAATCATCGATATCGACTAACAAATTGACGTTAATTCGCCTGTACAGGATTACTCATCTGCTTTTCTAATGCCATTGATGCTTGACTAGACCTCGAATATTTTCAGCTTACTTAGATATCCGAGACGAACGAGCAATATCTATATTTGTTTAGGAAATTAAAAAAAAGTTGAAGAATAAGGAGATGTTTGAGTTTTTTTCTGGAAAAGATGACGGTCCCCAAGTAGCGGAAAGGTAAAACTAATTTTTTTCAAGTTGCTTTTTTGTAAAAAATTGTCACTTCGTTTCAGAAACACCTATTTTGGGCAATGATGTCGCGTAGGTTATTCCAATATTTACATTATACTCTCGGTCAGACTTTTAAGGGGACCTATTTTTCTTTCAGGGCCATGGTGGCTAACTACTACCAGCTTAACTCGAAATTTCCATGTAAGACCTCAAAAATCGAATTAATATATGCGTTTCATAAAAAAGGAAGATTTTTGCCTAAATTAATCCCTTTCATATTTAAGATTCACGATTTTCTTCATTCAGGGGAAATATCTGTTACGGCTAAAACAGCCATTCTATTGGATTAAGTATTGCTAGTTCAGACATATGTATGTCTGTTCGTGGCATCGCATAATCTGATGGTTGGTTTAATCGAATTTTCGGGTTAGAGCCCAACAATCATATTTATGTTCCTGTAGACGCGTAATCTAGCGCAAATATTTTTCTCTGTGTATTAATTGAAATTCTCACATTGTTATTTTGACCTATAACAAAACTGAACTATGAACCAAAAAGCTCAATTTGTATCAGAGCCCTCACCCGGAAATCTCTTATTCTAATTCCGAGTTTTTGGTTTTCAATACACGCAGAGAAAACTTGGATTTTGAAACAAAACAAAACTGACTTTGATTCAAAAAATTAATTTTTTCGATTCAATCTCCTGTTTTCTTTGAATCAATGAATTATGGTTTTGTTTTAAATAAATAATTTTTGAAAGAAAGAATTAATTTTTTGAATCGAATAATTTTGGACTTTGATTTTAAACAAATTCTTTGATTCAAAAGACATTTGTTCAATTGCATATTTATTTGGAAACAAAGTAAATTTTCTTTCAACCAAAGAAAAATGTATTCAATGCAAAGGAATAATTTCTTAAAATAAAAACTTCAAACTTAGAAGGTTTTTTGCATTGAGTAAGAAGAATTTAAAACGAAAAATCGGTTTGGCTGGTCTTGTGAAAATGTGAATCAGAGTTAGCTTAGTTAGGAGGATTCAGGATAAAGTATGGTAAGTTTATGTATTAAAGAATGAATATTGAAGATTTTCAATAAGTGCTTGAAATTTTACAGGACCACGGCCGATAGATGGTTTTCCAAGTCCCTGAATTCCTCAACCGAGGTGACACCGCTCCAATCCAGCGATCAGGTCCACGAAAATTTAAACCGGATGATTCGATTAAAGTGAACCATTGTGTGACCCAGTGTTTCATTTATTTGTGAATAAAAATAAATTTTAAATTTGAAATCCTTTCTTTTTATTATTTGAAATTCTTGATAGGAATTTCAAAACAACAGAATATGACGCTTCCAATTGGAATAAATAGAAAATGGTTCAATGGATAAATGCTTTTAAATCTAAATTAAATTACCTTGTGGCAAAAGAAAGCAACTTTGAATCAAAAGAAACGGTTTTTTGTTCCAAAGTATCAATATTTTGAATCAAAGATTTTTCAAAAGACAAATACTTTGAAACAAACGAAAATGCATTTGAAACAAAGAAATTTTTATTTATCCCAAAATCAAAGGAAATTTTCCTTTGTTTTCGCTGCACTTTCCTTTGAAATAAAAAATCTTTTCGCTGCGTGTATATTTACTTTTCTTCAATAACGAATGAATGCGTAATTCAACTCATAAATCTAAAAGAAAATGGCGAAGGATGGAACTTAAGTGATTCCAATTCTTAATATGAATTAAAATCATAAATTTCAAATCCAAATTTAAAAATGGTTTGTAATTTATTTTCTTTTCATATTCCGAAACGATGAGTTCAAATATGCAAATTGCATCTTATTTAAGTTTGAAATACAAAACCGAGATTTGTCCCAACCGGACAAAATCCGAGACTTTTATTTAAAAAATTTCCTGAAAATCCGGTCTATATTCTAGAAAATTTGAAAAAAAATTCAATGAAATTCTTGCAGGAAAACACTTGAAAAATTGTTTTTAAAATTTATAATTATAAAGACTCCATAGAAATTTTCGTTTGATTATGCAAATAAAGTGAAAGAACTTGGACAAAATCTTATTGGATTTTGATATTGAAGACTAAATTTTTATCAACAAGTGAGAAATTTTTTGAAAAAGTGTAGTAGAATTGATACCCGGGAAAAGATTACGAGGGATTCGCTTTAGTCCTGTTTTTTACTTAGGAAATTGAAATTATGAGTTTAGAAAAACATTCCGCTTGGCAGTTTTCTATCTTAAGAGGAGAGGGGTTTAACCCCAAGCCCCCCCCCCCTTCGTTTTCTACGGCCATGTGTTTATTAAACAATTCATCATTTGACGTCAATAACGAAGCGATTCGAACTTCGTTTGTTTACTAATGAATAAAAATAAGTGTTAATGAAGTGATTCAATACTGTCGAAAACTATTCTTACATTTAGAAATAATATCTTTTTTTCATCTAAATTTGTTGTAGTATTTTTTACACCTAAATGTATGCAGAAACGTTATGCTTTTCCTTATTCAAGCATTGTTGACAGAAAAAAGTAATATAAATTCGAACAAAAATAAAAATTACTGCAATTGGTTTTTTATGCATTATGTCATCACAAATTTATCAAAAAATTTTTCTGAATAAAGTGAAAGCCGCGTGTTATTAGAAAATTTAAAATAACTGAAGAAATCAATATTTTTTCTGACTGCGTCAATTTGATGTCCTATCAACCTTAAACCACTGACCAAAACTTTTTCATGCATTAGCGGTATGATTATCTGTGAATATATATTTTTTTTAAAGAAAGGATTGAAGATGAAAAGTGTTTGATGTTACCCCAGTTGACGGTACTGAATTTATTTTTGATTGAGTTCTAGATATTGGGTGGTATGAAAAAAACCTAGTAATTGCTTTTGCTAAACTAAATCGAGCAGTCGAGCAGTCGCTTAAAGCAATTGCTTCGGTTGTTATGAATAAAGTTTTTTTTGACAGCTGTTTTCTCAGTCAGGAGCTTTTACTTTTAGAACAAGCTAGTTTGGTATGAATAAAGCTCGAATCTAAAGCAATTGTTCGGCAAATCTCCAAGCAATAGCTCTATTTTCGAAGCATGCTCGGTAGCAGACTTTTCCAATAAAAAAATCGTTCATAACGTTATGAATTTATCAAATTAGCAATATTTCACTTCAAAACAATTCAAAAAGGCATTTTCAACATGGATAAAGAAAAGTCGAAGTGATAACCCAACTTTTTTCATATTCTTGTCGTTGTATAAAATCATTCGTCTAAGATGAAATTAAACAAATCAATTAGTAAATATTTCAAATTAAAAAAAATCCGGCTATAGTGGATGAAGTCCCAATTGGCTCAAAGTAAGAAATAAATTGTAATAATTTAAAATATTATACAGATCTATCATTTTTATATAATTTTGTTATAATCCTAAGATTTAAAAAAATCTCAATTAAAATGCGCGCCTATTGCTATTTTTTTATACATCGGATTATCCCGATCCGAATACATGTGGAAGAGCTAATGATAAATATTAAAGTTTGGCAATTTTTTGTTTGACAATATTCGAATATGTTTTCATTTTTCTTTAAACATCAACATACGAGCACGCATTTACCAAAAAAATTCCGGTCGTTCTTACACCCACCAACCGCTTCGTTGACTTCAAGGCTACTTTAGCCGTACTTTTCAATTTTCTGATCGTCTTCTTTTATTTTACTTTAGAAAACTTCAGATTCTGCTGGTTGGATAGCTCTATTTTTTGAAGCAAAAGCTATGTTCTAAGACTTTAGTACACATCCACTAAGCAAATGTTTATTCATACCAAACTAAGCAAATGCTTTGGACTTTTGCTTTAATTGATTTCGAGCTAAGTAAAAGCTATCGAAGCAATTGCTAAACCTTATTCATACCACTAATTGTGACGTATCTGCCTTTTTCTTTTTTCTTTTTCACTCTTCAGATTTGAATCCACCTACCAGGTAGAATCGGTCGGCTCAGGTAATTTCTTTGGCTACCGTGTCCTTGCTCAAACACGCATCCGATTTTGGCCCGGCTCTTTGCACTGCGGGTGCAGCCGGCGACCATCCGCCCATTATTTGTGTTTTGTTTTTCCTTCCTTTAACTTTGAAATTATATCAACGATAGCTGATTCCGATCCGGCCCCCAATTTTGGCTTGGGAATTTAAGAAAGCAAGAGAAAAGGAAAATAATACTCAAACTTGCCCTGCATTGAAGGAATTTGTTCAGCGCATAGCGCTGGCCCTAGCCCTAGGATCAGAAGGTCTCTCGAAAAAGGCAGCTCAGAAAAACGGAACATCTGGGAATTTCCCGGAATAAAATTTTCGAAACCTTTTCGGTTCGGGTCCATGGTCGTTGGCACAATGAGGGCTCACTAGACGACAACAACAAAAATAGGACCCAACACCAAAGACCGACATCGGATCAAGTTGCTCCAACGGTCCGGGGATTTCCCGAAGCCCTTCGGACGGTTGAGGGTTTGTCAGCTTCCCAATTCTATAGTATTAGCATGGAACAGGGACCTGCTCTTTAGGTTTTAGGACTTTGAATTGCGGGAAATTCCACGGCATATCCTAGTTGATTGCCCTCAAAGCTGCACTTGGCAAGATAAACCAATTACCTAAGCCTTTCGAAACTTACGATGACGGTAGGTTTTGAGAACCCGCTCTCGAGTTACGGGAACACTCGAATTTCGAGATCATTGGTTGGTTTAGTAGGTACATGATCCCGAGGATTGTTTCTTAAAGTGACCAAATAAAATATGCAAATAAGACTGTTACGTACTTGCTAACCTTGAAGACAAAGGATCTAAGAAATTTGCCTGTAGAATGCTTATGTAGTTTTGCTTGTGTTTTTATGGGGTTTATCAAAAAAATCTTGAATATGTCCTTGTAAATCGTAAAATTTTTATTACATTAAACAAGTGTTTTGCTTTTGGTATCAACAAAGCACAAGTTCTGCAAGTGTCAACCTGCTGTCGTCGTTTTCAATTGGGGTGACCCAAAATTTTGAAATCGAACGTTTTATTATCTTTCATCTTGAGTTCAAACTCTCACTCAATGAATACGAAATTGTAATCTGAATTCTACACCAGAATCCTGAAAAAATGTTTAACTGTGAAGTCTTATTTTGAATTATGATTCAAAATTCGAGATTCTAGATAATGAATTGCACTCTGAACGATAATTTGATTTATCCTTTTTCTTGGCTGGATATAAAAAAAAATGATTGTCTAGTTCTAAAATGGGATTCTGGTTTCTTCTATTGATTTTCGTTCTGTTCTGGTTTTCTCCGTTTAATTTTCTCGTTTGTTTTTTATAGCAGTTAATATTCTATGGTTGTATTTAATCGTAAATTTATTGTAGAACTCTGCAAAGACAATTTAAGCTCATCTAGTAGAATCACATTTACGTTAATGAATTCCTTTCTAATGGAATTTCCATAATTTTTTTCATTTATTTTTCCGTTAATCTATCGTCATTTTACTGTCATTAAATACTTTCATTTGATATTATTTAAAGTTTTGATGGAATTAGAAAACGCGTAAACAAAAAAAGCAATGGCTTTCTCATAGAAGAGTTAAAAAACATGCTTGAATCTAATGTTTAAAAAACCTCGAAATTTCATAAAGTAAACAAAATAAAAGTATAAATTAAACTGTTAATGACTCGAGGAAATCTTAAATTCGTCATAGCCAAAGTTGTTGCGTACAAACATTAATCGGTTTAATCCTCAAGAAAGGAAGATAAATAAAAAATGCATAATTTAGTAATTCATGTATTTTATGATGTATGAACATTAGACCGCTGCAAGCTTTGTATGAGAATTTCAAGTTTATACATTTTTACACCTTCCATAATTTTTTTTGTTTGTTTTTACTACTACAAATAGCGAAAAAAAAAGTTTAAGCGATTCATTTAGTCCTGAATTAGCACAAAGAGTTTTAATTTTGTATGGAAATTCGCATGCGAAAACAAAATTTTCATTCAAAAATCACCGGAGATGTAATGAAAGTTTAAAAAAAAAGTCTTTGAATTTTTAAATATTCTTTGACGCTTGCAAGGACATTTCTTGAAAATAAATCTTAAACCTAACTTTTACCCCATAAAAGATATTCAATTTCATTTAAAAACAAATTTCAAAAAATATTGGGGAGTGTGGGGTATCATGGGTCACTTTTTTCCTTTGTTTCGCAAAAAACTGCTCTGCAAAAAAAACATTGACAAAAACATTTCTTGAAATTTGTGAAGGCTCTAGCCAGCAAAACCAGCCATTTTTAAATAATTTTCATTTAATTCAGATTTTTTTTATTTTGAAATGGTTATAATATTTTCCATGAAAAACTTAGCCTCTTCTCATGTTAGCAAACAATTAAGTTTAAGAAATACAAACTTCATTTCAAAACTTTTTGGTTTTCAGGATGAATTATTACGAAAAAATTTCTTGTTCCATAAAAATTTCCATATAAAATTAAAACGCGTTGCGCTAACTCAGGAATCAACCAAATCATCTCAAACTTTACACTAATGTTTGATAACCCAAAAGGCATAGAAAAAACATATGGGAGCAAAAAGTCATTCTATTGCAGCGGTCTTATGAACATTCTTGTTCTCACGCTTCATGCCAATATTTGCCAATATTTGAGATTTTTCAATGAGGAACTCACGTAATTTTAGCAGCAGAGCAAATTGAAAAATCTAACAAAATGTGACTTGAAGACCTGTTTTTATCACTTCAAAATGTTTCCCACACGAAAAAAAATATAATTAAAATATCTTTTCCAATGTGTCAATCGTTAGAGTATAATATGTATTTTTTAACGCCATATTTTTAAAGCAATAGTAAACTCTAGGAAACTTGAAAGAAAACTTTTAGAATTCTGTTTGTCTGACACTTATTAACTGTGATACTTATATGGCCAAATAAGTCAATGGAACTTGTATCTTTAGATTTTGCCAAAGCTTAAGGCACCTTGATTAAAGGATCAAGTAAGTCTTCTTTAATAAAGATCAAGTCTCCTTTATCTTTGAAAATATCTTTTTTTTAACTCCCACAAAAACGCTTCTAGTTCATTTACGGGTTCATGTATCGATCTAACTTTTGCAACATATAAATTCGAAACTACACGCTGTCAGAAAATGCAAAAGACAGTGATTTGCAAAATTTTTACAAAAAGATATGGAAGAAAATAAGAAAAAAGAGATAAAGTATCCTATTTTCTTGTTTTCATTTCATCTTTTTGATAAACAAAATTAGCAACTCTCCGTCCTTTGCATTTTCTAACAACATGATACCAATTTAATATACTCCAAAAATTAGAACGATACTTGATGCTGAAAACGTAAAAGAAACATTTGAATCCGATCATGAAAGGTAAATGAAAAAAAAATCGACCTCGACCAGGAATCGAACTCGAGTCGTCTGATAACCTCTCTGACACCTAACCAATAGGCCAAATCGTCAGATTGAACAAGTCAAGCTGTAGCACAGAGAACAGACGTACAAGGTCGAACAAAAAAATCTCCAGAAAAGTGAGTAAAAATTTAAAAGCTATCATCAGAAAAATACGTTAAAAATTGACTGGAAACAATGCCATCTGTTGCGCCGTTCAGAAGTTACAAATCAACTCTAAAAAAGCTCAGTTTTCGAAACGGCGTAATCGTATATGAAATCATGAATAAATTAACCAATATCTCAGTAAAACGAACGGCTCAATTTTTTTAAAAAATTAGAATTACTTTTAAATTGGAAAAATTTTACTTTTTTATTTTAGTACTACTGCGGCAGAGAATAACTGACAAGTTTTGGATCAAGCTTTTGAATTTCTTGAATAGTTATCGAAGTCAGAGGAAGCATCAACTATGTCCAGTCAAACAAGAACATTCTTGACGATCATTTTCACTCAGCAATACTGGTTCTAGGCATCTCAAAGCGGGTTTCATTCACGTATCTCATTTGCATCCCATTGTTTAAAATTTAGTGTTTTTTGCTAGTTTGAAGAAAATAGCGGCAAAATTTTAGGACACTTTTTTTTTGCAACGTGATGAATGTGAAACGAAACTCCAACAGCGAATTTCTGACATGCCAAGTTGCTCATACGACCTGTTTAAAACTGACTTAAGTTTTGTTATTTGTTTCTCAGTTTTGTTTTGACATCTCTCTTTGGTGTGTTTGGAGACATCTGATGGCCCAGCCAAAAAACAAATATTGGTTCAAAAAGGGTGTTGGAATTTTTACACAAGTTTCGTGGGCTAGCTTGTACGTCTGTTCTCTGTGGCTGTAGCTCTATAATTCAATTGACTTCATCGAGTTGAATTCGCTGCTAGATTCTATGGCAGAAAATGCTCATCGTGCCCTGATTAATGGTGCTTATACTGGGGGTGGGGAGTGGGAGTTTTCATTATGCCCCTACAGTGACTGATTTTCAGCTTTCGACAAAAAAATTTTAAAATGCCTTTTTTAAAGTTTTCATCTACTTTTTCAAGTTTCAGCCAGTTGAGAAATAGACTGTTTAAGTGTCTGAACACGAAACTATGAAACTCATATACTATAGCTATGGTTTCTATGGTTAAATTAGCGTCTTTCTTAAGGTGGCCATTATGCCCTTATCGCCCCTAACTTGATGCCAAGCTTTTACGGAAAGTTCAGTTTGTCAACTTAACGGACCAAAAAACTTGGAGCGCCTCACAGTGGTCAATCCGAGAACTTTTTTCTCAAATAATCATGACTTTACATCAAAAATCAATTTTTTTTTATGATATACACACTTCTGCACACCAAAAATCCCTTAAGGCTCACAGTTTAGAATATAGATAAAAAGTGAGCGAAAATTGTCCATCCTGTTTGAGTTATAAGGGTATAAATTTTATCAGTCATTTTGACTGGTCACGGTCTGAGTGTCCGTGGCGGAATTTATTTTGGTTATCAACCCTCATCTGTCCCAGAAATTTTTACCCGTCACAGTCCCTGGAGTGTCAAACACTCCCGACTAAAACCACACGCTCTTTTTTTTTAACTCAAAATTAAGTATGACCGAGGTTCAAAACATAGTTCGATTCTATGAACTTAAAGTTAAGTACCCTTTTTTCCTCCTTGCGATGGATCAAAACGGAGTTCGAACTGCGAACTCAAAATGTATCCCTTTTTTTCCTTCGGCGAGGGATCAAAGCTGAGTTCGACCTTATGAACTAAAAATTGAACTCTCTTTGTTGGACTGAAAACACACAGAACAGCAACCAACGAACACGTCGCAAAATTATGTCGTTCCGGAACAATTACCGGACGACTATGAAGGAACTTCATAATGAATGCATGTTCACCGTGTCAGCGTAAAATTCTGTCCGTCATTGTCATCATACGGTGA
This sequence comes from Uranotaenia lowii, assembly GCF_029784155.1. Lineage (NCBI taxonomy): Eukaryota > Metazoa > Arthropoda > Insecta > Diptera > Culicidae > Uranotaenia > Uranotaenia lowii. The sequence goes on along the minus strand of NC_073693.1, from coordinate 283,245,572 downwards.
GCGGCTTGGAATGTCCGGAAACTTCCGGATGTTGTTTACTTCCCGTGGGAAGTAACATCCGGAAGTTTTCTTTGACCGGGAATGTCAAAACTTTCCACCGCTCTGTAATTGCAATGCAATGTACCGGAACAGCAGCATCCGGGTACGACAAATTTTAATCATCCTTTAATTCCCTGAAAAAAAGCTACCCTCGAAAAAAAAAGGATAAATTCGAGTTCGGCTGCCGAACTTAGTATTGAGTATGCCTATCAGAACTTAGTTTTGCTATTGCCCAGTCAAACTCAAAGTTGAGGGAAGCCACCGAAGTGCTGTTTTGAACCAAAACTACTTAATTTTGAGTTTAAAAAAAAGAGCGTGCAATATATCTCTCTTGTTTCTCAATCGAAATATCGAAATATGTTACTGAAATATGTTTCTCAGACAATATTCAGCTACTACACTTCAGTTTTCCGTTATTAAAAGTCTAAGAAAAAATCCAAAAAAACATGCTTTGGAAAAAATACTAAGCAACAAAATGCTTAAAAAAATTTACTTAGTGTCCATGAAAGCTTAAGTTAGAAGCTATGTACGTTGCATATGAGGATATATTTTTTGAAATTTTTTAAGATCATGACCACTAAAAATATAAAAAAAGTGATGTAAAACCCGTTCTTTTCAATCAATGAATCATCAAAATTGTTTAAATCACACCAGGTTAATTTTGAAAAGAGGATTGTAGAGTAATTTGTAGAGTTCCCCAAATGACCCGACTTCAAAAAAATGTTATACGCTAAAACTAATCCCATGCCTAGTACAAGATCTCATGCCAAATTTGGACCAAATCGGATCACGGGAAGGGGTCGCTCAACGAACCTAAAGTTCGTATGGGATTTTGAGACATTTTGTTCGGGAGAAACAAGAAAAACCATTTTTTCATCAATAACCTCGGTTTACTTCGGCCGATTTCTTTTGAATATTTTATCCGAAGACTGCATTTGGATAAAAGTTAAGATCAAGAAGTTATTAGGTTTCAAAAATGGTTTAACTGTTTTAAGGGTTGTATTCATTTCTGTTAATGAAACGTCAATAAGTTCGACCACCTTGACTCATTAACAGTGATGAATACCACCCTTAAAAAAGTTAGGCCATTTTTTAAGCCTACTAACATCTTTTTCTTAACTCTTATCGCTGTAAAGAATTGTAGCGCTTATGTAACTACACTACTAGAATCGCTATGAAATTGGCTTTCTTGTGAAAATAAATTTATTGCGGAAATCTTACGTTTATATAGACACTCAAAATCCAGTGCAAAATTTTAGTGCAAAAAAATCTGACAAAAAGTTCTAAAAATAGCTAGATTTGGAAATTCGTCAAAATTGCTGTGTTTCGTATTTTGTCAATCTAAAAATGTAAAAATGTGCCAAATTACGTCAACTTTTCAATGCTTTCTGTGAGTGAGTGAGCTGCCGATTTCCGTGAGTTCGAGCCCAAGAGTGAACATCGAGCACTGTTGTCCGAATGCCATAAAGATGGTAAAACGACTATAACACAAGGAAACAAAATTTACATTTTTCCGAGGTGCAAAAAACTTAAGAACTAATTTAGACTAATTTGGAGTCGCGAATACCATAAAGATGGTAAAACGACTTTAATCGAAACAAAAAAAAATCCTTACTGATCCACAGTCTCTTCTCCGAAGCATATTTTTTCGGATTTTTTTTCTTAGACTTTGAATAACGGAAAACTGAAGTGTTGTTGGTGAATATTGTCTGAAAAAAATATTTCAGTCGCATATCGAGGTCTAAAGCTATAAAAAATGTAAATATCGGTTGAACAACATGAGAGATATAGCGGTTTGAAGCGAGGAGTGTCATATTAACATGGTATGATTGGGGTTTTTTCCCTAAGCTTTCAGGGTGCGTCCATAAAAAAGTAATGATTCAAGATTAAATATTTCAAAAATTCTTCCTCCTCCCCCGAAGAATTTTCATATTTGGATGCACTCGAATAAAGTTACAAGCCGTCAAACTTCCAATAGTGAGTGTCATATTGACACTCAAGAGTAGAGATGTACCGAATAGTGGTATTCGGCGAACGGCCGAATACCGAATATTGACCTTTTCAACTATTCGGCCAAACGAATATTCGGCCGAATATTCTATTGAGTTTTAATGAAAAAAAACTTAGCGATTATTTCCTATTTCTTCTATATTAATGCCCTCGTGTTTTTTAGTCGATTATTTTCAACCAGATGATATTATCGGATGATGTATTACAAGATAGACTCCTACTATCTGATTTTTAAAATGTCACCAATACCTGAAAAGACATTAGATGAAAAGTCGCTTCTATGGCGTTTATAACCAAAGAAATTGCGTTCCTATGAAATGTGGGATAAAACATGTCGAAACAGGTGCCAAGATATTTGAAATTGCTTCTCTGATACTGAATTAGATGAAGGTCGAATTTGAGCAAGATATCTTCAAAATAGTTGTTGAAAAGATAGATAATTTTTTTAACTTATGCATACCATACTTTCAACCAAACGTATCCACACGGTCTTGCATTCAGAACGATTTTTGGAAAAAAAAATTAAAAAAACGGCACAATTTATGTATATTTTGGATTTTTTGAAAAATCGTTTTGAACAAAAAATCTTAAAAATTTTGAAGAGGAATTTGAGTTTTTTAATTGATTTTGCTAATAATCTGAATAAACCCGAGAAAAACTCGGGAAATTTTAAACAATATCCGGACATCCTGGCCAGATTTGACTTATTTTGACTCTTTACTGGATTTATGGGCAAGCCTGAACATTTCCAGAAAATCTGAAATTACCTTAATTAAAGTTTAAAGCGATACCGTTCAGCATTCCCCTGTACGATCCACAGTGAAAGATACGCGGATACACCTCAGATGTTTTGGTGAAACCATATTTTTTTATTGATTGTGTAGCTTTTACAATATTACTTCTTAATATTTTATAAATTATCCAAAATTATTTGAAAAATTTACAAGTCTGTTGTAGATATTCGGCCTATTCGGCCGAATACTTAGCTCAACTATTCGGTGAGCCGAATATTCGGCTTAACGGTTTTTCGGCGGTATTCGGCGCCGAATATTCGGCCGACCGAATATTCGGTACATCTCTACTCAAGAGCGAATTAGGGTTACTCTATTAACCCTAATGCGTTTTTGAGTGTAAATATGACACTATTGGAAGTTTGGCGGCTAGTGAAATATGAAATACATAGATTTGTAGAGCTTCGAAATTCACGAAAAGTCCTATTTTCTGAGAATTTTATAATTGTAGTTAGTATGTAGATTGTTAGAGTCGTTTTGACCCTTCTTCCCTGCGCTAGCTTAACAGGGGAAAATGATCACCGGAGAAATTTTACAACAATAACAATTAAAACTGTGATTCATGGGCGGACTTTTAAAACCTATTTGAACTTTACAGAAACAAACAACAAGAAAGAATAATTTTGAATTTGAGGGAATGCACTTTAAATTAAGACGCTACAATTTGGATGAAGAAAGACCACACAGTAAACGAAAATTACCGAGTTCGGTAATTTTATTTTACCGAAATCCTAACATGTGGAGTTCGTTAAACTGTTCGGCAATTTTTTCGGTAAAAAATAAACGAACATCGGTAAATCGATTCTTCATTTACCGATGTTCGTTTATTTTTTACCGAAAAAATTACCGAACAGTTTAACGAACTCCACATGTTAGGATTTCGGTAAAAAAATTACCGAACTCGGTAATTTTCGTTTACTGTGATACATAATTTTTATTAAGAAGACTTTTCAACTCACTTTTCTTTGTGAGTGTTCTTCAATTTTAGGGGTTAATGAACCAAGAGAAATTATGATAAGATTTTGGGATTTAATTTTGTACTTGCGCATTTATTTTTCAAACTCGACGAACTCGTTGCGGCCGTTTCTCGGTGGTCGACTCGTTGGGGGACTACTGCAGGAACGACGTAACGGGATCCGGATGAAAACAGGAACAGGGCAGTTTCAGGAACAGGTCGGATTGCACTTCGGGCAATCCGAGCAACTACTCGGCCTGTTGGGCGTAGGCCTGTCGTTCACTACACGGTCCGGGGAGCTATAGAGTTCGTGCACGATAAAACCACGCGAGTGTCTCACGACTATCGAGGGGCTTGTAACGGTTGGTCGGCACTGGAACTCCCAGAGGGAATTCCCACCAGGTCTCACCACAGCCTAAAGTGCCCCTTAGGAGTTGTAACGTAGTCGGGGCACTGTCACTTGCACGACCTAATGCACTCACGGGTCACCGGTGGTCTTTACCAAAGGGCTGATGGTGATTAGAGACACTGGGGGAAAACTATTGTTCTGGGGTTCCCTTCACTAAGTCACCTCGACCGACCAGCCTGGGGAAAAACGGCGTGAAGTCTTCCAACTGGCCGTTAAATAAAACTATTCAGATCACCACTAATATAACGTGGGAAGGGGGTCAGAGCCACCCAATTGCGGATTCGAACACAGTAAATGAAAATTACCGAGTTCGGTAATTTTTTTACCGAAATCCTAACATGTGTAAATCGTTAAACTGTTCGATAATTTTTTCGGTAAAAAATAAACGAACATCGATAAATCGACTCTTCATTTACCGATGTTCGTTTATTTTTTACCGAAAAAATTACCGAACAGTTTAACGATTCACACATGTTAGGATTTCGGTAAAAAAATTACCGCATTCGGTAATTTTCGTTTACTGTGAACGTTATTCACGTTTTGTATGTGACCGCGCAGTTGCTGCTCTCACGCTCTTTTTTTTTAACTCAAAATTAAGTATGACCGAGGTTCAAAACATAGTTCGATTCTATGAACTTAAAGTTAAGTACCATTTTTCCTCCTTGCGATGGATCAAAACGGAGTTCGAACTGCGAACTCAAAATTGATCCCTTTTCTTTCCTTCGGCGAGGGATCAAAGCTGAGTTCGACCTTATGAACTAAAAATTGAACTCTCTTTGTTGGACTGAAAACACTTAGCGAGTTCAGTCAGAACCGGAACAGCAACCAACGAACACGTCGCAAAATTATGTCGTTCCGGAACATTTACCGGAAGATATGAAGGAACTTCATAATGGAATGTATGTTCACCGTGTCAGCGTAAAATTCTGTCCGTCACTGTCATCATATGGTGAGCGGCTTGGAATGTCCGGAAACTTCCGGATGTTGTTTACTTCCCGTGGGAAGTAACATCCGGAAGTTTTGTTTGACCGGGAATGTCAAAACTTTCCACCGCTCTGTAATTGCAATGCAATGTACCGGAACAGCAACATCCGGGTACAACAAATTTTAATCTTCCTTTAATTCCCTGAAAATCAGCTACCCTCAAAAAAAAGCATAAATTCGAGTTCGGCTGCCGAACTTAGTATTGAGTATGCCTATCAGAACTTAGTTTTGCTGTTGCCCAGTCAAACTCAAAGTTGAGGGAAGCCACCGAAGTGCTGTTTTGAACCAAAACTACTTAATTTTGAGTTTAAAAAAAAGAGCGTGCTACCTCGGACCGGAGCTTGCATCAAAAGCCTCGCGTCTTGCGAGCTCCTTCTATTTATCCATTTTCTGCCTCTCATTTCAGCCCTGTTCCCATTTCCCGTCTGTGATGTTCTCGTCCCCTTCTATGACAGCAACATGACAGGAACGAAACAGGAACTTGACATGTAGAGGGCTGGTGTTTTATTTTCTAACATCTCTTTTTATGGCGTGCATTCCAGAACAAATTATACTAGACTACACAGTAAACGAAAATTACCGAGTTCGGTAATTTTTTTACCGTAATCCTAACATGTGGAAATCGTTAAACCGTTCGGTATTTTTTTCCATGGCTGAGAAGTGACAGCTGTCAAATGTTACAGACCTTTTTCGGTAAAAATTACCGAAACTCGACTGATCCCATCTTAGACCATCTGTCAAATTATTGACAGTTGTCAACGTGACAGCTCGTTATATTACTGAACAATCGGTTAAGAAGAACCGAAATGCCTGTAATTATTACTGAAAGACCGGTAATGTTTAGCCGAAAAACTATAAAAGCTTGGTAATATATCCTGAAATATCTGTTATTATTACCGAAATACCTTAAATTATTACCGAATATCTGTAATTATTTTCTAATAGTCTGTAAAAATTACAGAAATACCGTAATTTTTTCACCGAAAAACTTTAAAAGTTCGGTAATATTTACCGAACAACCGGTAATTTTTTACCAAACAATCGGTAATTTTTACCGAAAAATCGGTGAATTTAACCGAAATGTCTGTTATGATTACCGAAAACTGTAAAATTTTCCGTAATTTATACCGAAAATCGTAAAAATTCGGTGGTATCAGCTTATAATGAATGCACATCGTATTATAAGCTGAAATCACTGAACGTTTTACGGTTATCGGTAAAAATTGCGGAAAATTTACCTGTTTTCGCTAAACATAACCGACATTTTCAAAAGACGCTTCAAGCGAAAAATTTCAATTTTGATAGGCTCAGATAAGTTTTACAGGCTCAGTGAATTCGATGTTTTTGCCTGAAGCACCTTCTGAAACGAAAGTTTCGACTCGTGGCTTCCCAATCGAACGTCCAATTAATACACCTCATCTATATTTTATTTATTATCAACAAAATGTCAACAAACCACACCCGGAAACGGATCCTTGAGAATCAATTTTCCAAAGAACAGCAACACAAATCCGACGGCATAACTACAGTCCATGGACAATAACCTTCATTACCTCGAAGTTTTTTTGGTGGCGCTGGGGCAATCAGCTGCTGTTGTTTTTTTGCTTCTGCTGGACGATTGTTGTGACTGTAAATTAAACGACTGATAAAGATACCGATTTTGGTGATGGTGAACTATTTGATACTTACCAGCAATTCGATTTAAACCATAATAAAACACCTAATTATTATTCACAAAAATAAATTCCGAAAAAATGGCGAGGGCTCAACCATGGTCACAGCCTACTTTCCCACTGCAAAGGAAAAAAAATGGCGAAGATGTCTTGACAAGTTATTGGTATTCCACTCGCGTACAAGATAAAACTGCAAGAGTGAGAAGGTAGACTCGGAATAAATGAACTGTCATCAAATGACAAACAAATTTTGACGCTTGTCTTGCTCAGCGATGCTGTTTTCAGTTAAACTTTACAGTTTTCGGCAATTTTTTTTACCGAAAATGAACTGCGAAGAGATTTGTTTACAAATAAATGAACGAGCTTCGGTAAATCGAAAACAGGTTAACGAGGTTCGGTGGATACTAGACGTCAGATTGATCAATTACCGAAAATTTTCATTTACAGAACTATTTCTGTAAAATAAATTACCGAACTCGGTAATTTTCGTTTACTGTGTAACAAAACTAATTCTTAACAAATAACTAACTAAATAAATAATGAACGCGAAAATAAATAAATAAATAAATAACGAAAAATTAAAACTAAACAAATAAATAAATAAACGAAAACTTTATCCCTAGGTGACACCAGCCGATTGCTATTAAAATTAGGACAAGACACCACACAAACATGTAGATATCTTATCCTGATTTTAGACATTTACTAACAATAATTTTTATTTACAATGTTTACTAAGTTTTCATCCAAACTGGCCAAAAAATCACAATTTTTATTGTAACCATTAAATGAATGGTTACAAGATATCCTACATATACAAAGTGTCTAACCAGTCATTCTGAATGGTGCAGTCTTTTTAGTGTTGATTTTTTTTTATTTCAATATACCCGATATGACAACATTTCCGCGGTAAAAATCGGGGTGGTCGACACTCGAGATAAAAAACACTAACATGTAACAAAACCTTAGCCCAGCTCCCAAAAACGTCCAATTACCGAGCGTGTCTGATTAATAATCCTCCGGTTATCAAATGAGTAGTTTAATATTCCATTACAAGGACTTTTTTCGTGAATTTTTAATAAAAAATGTGGAATCATATTTAAATTTGTGATTTTTTAATCAAACTTTTATTCAGAAAAGGAAGGGATAAAAAGGATTGCCGACAGGTAGACCGACCTGTCAAATCATTCCGATTAGCATAGACTAAAGAGAAGTCACTGTATCTATGAGCTAAACGTTGTGGTTCGTTGTAATTAGAAGCACCACCCCTTGAAACTTAAACCAATCATTGTTTTCTAATAGAAATGTCCTAAAATCAGACTTTCTCGAAGAAAGATTTGGGGCTGGAGCTCACATATCCATTCATGAAACCAGCACAATTCAAACATGGCTTGTTGATAAAACAAACGAGCATTTTTAATAGCACTTGTTTTTGTTCCTTTCTGGGCACAGGCCAAAATCGACGTCCTCTGAATTCCGGCTGCTGATTTTTGTGCTGTATGTATTTCTTTACAGAAAAAAAATGCTTCAGAAACGAACATTTACTGGAGGTCGTAGCCTTTGGGCTACGCCTTATTTTGGCAACTCGAAGCGTAACGGTTTTGAATTTTTTCGGTATCTACCTGGTATGTTTTTTCTTTTCTAGATTTTCGGGAACCATAGTATGGGTTGCATTATTCTGTACCTGTTTTCTCAGGACAAATTATTACCCAAGGAAGTGGAAGGGACAGAAAAACTTCGGTATAAATACTTTTGTCGGGAAATCCTAAAGCATAGTCATCTCGAAGCATTCCACAAGTCAACATCCTATCTAAATTAGGAAATTCCAAAAGTTTTATCCGAGTTTAGAAAAATCTAGCAAAAACCCAACTAGTGAAATGGATTCCAGTAGCAACCTTCAACGACGATCTTCCATCCTGCGTCGATCGATTCGGGGATCGAAAAGGCTAGCTCGATCAACATCCGGTATTTCTCCGCTGGCCAGGAATCTACTCAAGAGCCTACACGAGCAAAAAAAGGCCAATCTAGCAGCGAGGAGAGCCGAGCGACGGGTCACTTTTTCCTTCGTCAATCAAACATTCTGCGACGATGATGACGAAGAGGAGGAGGAAGTGTTCGATGATCATCAGGATCCCTTCGAGGATCAACAGGTTCCGGACAACGACTACGAGCTGGAACCGATGTCCCTGACTCATCTGGATGAATCCTTCATGAGCAACAAGTATAACATCCAGCATCAGGAGGGTAAGAAATCCCGATCCGGTGTTAAGAGATTCCGAGCAGTCAGAAAGCAAGTTTCCAAAGTGGTCTCCCAGTTGTTCCGACGAAAATCCAGTGAAAACCGTACCGAGCTGGAAATTCTACCGATTAGGGCTTTCGTGGAACTGAAAACCTACCGTCGGATACCGAGCACTGTCCTGTGAAGTGGATAATTTTTATCATAATCATCTTTTTGCCTTTCTCGAGAGAGAAATGCATTAAAGATGGTTTTGGAGTTAGTATTAGGTTAATTAGTTTACATGCAATGTGCAATAGTGGAATTATATGTGATCTGAACGTGATCAAATAATGATCGCATTCTTAATTTTAGGATTTGAAAGTATAAATAAATTAATGAAAAATTGAAATTTATGATTTTTTTTTCTATTGAAAGCAATATCACATATTAAATGAATATTATATGTTACCTCTATAGCATTTCATCAATCTTAAAGAAACAATCACATCACATAGAAATGCATCCCAAGATTTTTCCGGTTGAAAAACTGTTTTGGATCAAATTAAGTTTCACAAAGCTATGACTGTTTATTTTTCTGGATGATAAGGGCAAAATAAACCTTCACATAGATGTGTCCAGTGACGGCAACTCGACGGCAGATTCGAATTCCTGAGAAAATTGTACGTCAGATAAGTAATATTTAGGCTATATAATAAGTAGACCTTCGACTTCTAGTTTTTGGGATTAAGGGTCGTAGTTTTCCTCCTGTAGAATATTCTGAAATTATTAATAACAATATCAAGGGGATCGCTGTTAACATGGAATAAAATTCTCTTAGATTTGTCGTCACGAAATAAGAGAAACAGATTTGTTCAGAACAGCTTTTAGATTATTTGCATAAAATGTTGAGTAAATGGTCGGGATAAAGGATTTCAAAATGAATTTGATAAAAAAGTAGTCTCTCAAAGCCAATGCAGTTGAGTTGACTTTGACACTTTTCAGACAGTGCAAATTTCCCGACTTTCATACATACATAAGTTTTTTCAAAGAGTATAATAATTTCAAAACTTCAATTTTAAGATTTGATGGTAGAAAAAATAAACTAATGGATATATAAAGTGTCTTTGAATTATTGAATTAATTTTTAAAACTCATATTGAGTGCAAAAATATGAAAATTCTGAGTGGAAAATAATTAATTAAAGCACAGAATTAACTAAAATTACTAGTTCAACATAAATATCCACTTATTCATAAAAAAAATATGTCATATCAATAGACAATTCGAGTTGTTTTAGTTGCATATAGTCAATGAACGTGTTCAATTTTGTATGTCAATTTGTATAATTTCAGGATTTGCTTTCTGAAGCTTTCAATAATTTCATGACATGTTTTTGCGAAAGTTTTAAATCATCACACTTATTGGTCATGCAAAGCAGTATAATGCGATTCTTATTTTCATCCGGTTAACCAGCTTTTAAATTACCTGTCAAAACACTAAACTTTAAAAAAAATTACCTCTTTTGAATTTTTTGTATGTCAACGAATATCATTTCTGGAGTACAAGTTAGGTTTAGTTTTTGTCCACATGCAATGTATTGTAAGAACCAAGAAATATTTTAAAAATACAAAATTATGTTTTTTGAACTTTCGCTGATGGTTTTTGAATGAAAATTTGGATTTTTCCGTACAAGCCTCCTTACTTATTCAAAACACGTTGTTATAATTCCGGACTCAATCAATCGCTTCCAAAGTTTTTATTTGTACTTTTAGCTGTAAAAACAATCAAACAAAGCTATTGGAGGTATACGAATTTATAAATTTGAAATTTTCAAACAAATTTTGCTGCGGAATCATGTACAACAATGGGGCAGGAGGAGATTGAGCGGACCAATTGTTGCACGATCCAACATATTTTCTGGTAAAGTATGGATCATAATTTTTTTTCAAAATCATGGTGTTAAAATTGTCCAACAAACGTTTCGTATAGAAAAGTGATACAAAAAATGTTTTGTTCTGACGTAAAACCTTATTTGCCGTAGAAGGATTGTTAAGGTTTTTGTTAACAATTAGCACAAAAACCGCGCGAAAAAAACAAGAAAAATTCAAACTTTCGTAAGATACACACTTACCAGCAGAAAATATCACAAAAGCCTCATTTCATCAGAAAACATTCCGAATTACATGATTCAGTATTATTTTTGAGGAAAAGTTGAAAAATAGCTGAAATATTGACAATTTAAGTCATGCTGTGCAACAATGGGTTAGGGGACAACGATTGGCAAATCACCCTATTAAATGAATATTATCAGACTTCCTTCAAAACCCCAGCGAGAAAATAAAAACAATTGATTCCATATTCCATTAGAAATGCATAAAACGTCAAGATCTGTTGTTATCTAAAAAAATCGCCCAAAATCGACTCTCTTAGACTTAGTAAGTTTTTCGAAAAAAGGACAGCTTCCCAAAATACGATTTTTCCGATATCCTTTGGTACACTCTTTGATGGTTTTTAAGGATCAAACACGCTTTGAGACACCCCTAAATCAAGTCCGATTGAGCTGCAATTTTGTACATGTCAGTTTTTTGAGCCAACCTTCAAAATGTATATGGTCGGTTTTCGAAATTCGACGTGACCCATTTGGCTGCCACCCTAATATACAGAAGTTTAAAAAAGAAATAAACGTTTATACCAGAGTTGCAAGTTTTCAAATAATCATTTTATCATCCTTGATGATACCTTAATGAGTAGAAATTTAGCATTACAAGGAATTTCGTTGCGACGCTCAAAGATTTCGATGTCATACGAAATTCGCTGAACATCACATCGAGAAAAAAATCACAAATTCATATTATTCAAATATTATTGACGATTAATTTCCTTTTTATTAATCTTTATTTGGTTCAAACTCCATATTTCCAGAGTGATGTCTGTATTCATGTATTTAAAAAAATATTTAGCTATCGATTCAGGATAAAAAAAAAACTAATTTGTTATACCTAGGATTTTATTCTTACTAAATAAAGAATTGAAAGATAGAAGCCGTGATGTCATAAGGTGTCCTTTGTTTAGCTATTACTTTCAATTCTCTTTTCAAACGATCTTTAGAGTTTAACACATTGAGTAAGGTTTTTAATATAGTCAGGACCGGATTAAGCTGTCGGGGGCCCCTATTTTTTCATTTTAATTAAATATATATCTGTAGCAGTTTTTGCCTAATAAAACGCAAAATAAAGCTACAGAACGTTTATTCAATAATTCAAATTATCAATTTACAGTCTGAACTAGTGATTTTACTAAAATTAAACAATGTTTTTTTCGAATGGGTTTCATAAAATTTTTTTAAAAAGCATTTTTAAACGTACACAAAAATCGTTCTAAAAAATCCAATCTACAATAGTTATGATTATTTAGAACAATTCATTTATGATGCATTTGTCTAAGAAGCTCATAAGATTATTATCAAGAAGAAATGAGTTGTAAGGGAGGCAAAAAAGGAAGAAGCAATTTGACAATAACTTCTAACTATAGAATGAAATATTTGATTTATCTTGATATTCAATGGCCCATTATTATTTCTGTCATATTCTTTTTTCTATTTAGAATTCTACAATTTTTCTAAAAGCGCACTTAATAGTATCTTTAATTTACCGGACATATAGGCTGGTATGAATCATATCATACTTTTTGGTGCAACCGTCATGTTTTCTACTTCAGAAATTTCCTAAAGGGGATTTTAAACATTACACTGAACAAAATCCGGCGGTGTTTTCGCACTAAAGGAAAATCCAATACTTTTTATCACAAGACAAATGATTTATTTTATCAGAATTTTCAATGAATGTTATAGATAGGAAAATTATTACGATTTATTATTTAAACTAGTGTAATGAATGGTTCCATCATTGAAATCAAATATGCCTGTAATTTAATTTCTATTTCTCATCTTATTTATCCAAATAAACAAATTTAACCAAAATTATATGATTCAAACATTTATTATAACAAATCAAGATATTAAAAAAGTTACACTGCACTGCACTTCAAACACTTGTTATGAATGGTGGGCCGCAGTTTCATGCCTGATGCATGTTGATCCTGGCTGGTACATAATTCAGATTCAGCGGATTGGGTGCTATTGTTCGGGTGGATTTATGTTTCCTGAAAACAAAAATCCGCATCAAGTTTCAAACGAATTATGTTTTAAAAAATGAATTAGGTACCTGTGCATGGCGAAGAATGGAACCGTGCGCATTCTCGCTAAAGTTCGAATCTGTTTTCCTCCGCTGCTGTCCCTTATTTTAAGGCCCGTATTGAAATATAAACACCAAGTAGTTCAGCCATTCCACTTTTCTAACTTACGTTCGTAAATGTTTGCTTATATCACAGCGATGAAATTTAAGTTATCTTTGCTGCCACTCAGCTGGTAAAATCCTCCGGCGAAAAATTACTACTGACACAAAACACGAACAATCGTTTTTCTGGGTTTATGTTTCCCAAACAAATTAACAGAGATTGATACGGATCACGACTCAGGCACGCCAACGTGTGTTCTAACTTCAGAATGATGAAATGTATAGGAATTTCATATATGTTTTATTAGGTATAACGAGCTTCTAAAATTCATTGGATTTTTCTATATTTCGTAATGGACTTATCGTTAGCTTCTATCACACACTGAATGATAAGATTTATTAGATTGACCCTATAAATTTCATAGCCCAATTTAGTTTAAGAATTAATGGATTGTCCTTTGCATTTCACCAATTGAGTGAGGCAGATACAATTTATTGGATTTTCCTATATTTTTTAAAGGATAATTTAATAGCTAAAATTTGACTGTGAATAATAAGATTTATTAAAACGACCCTATAAATTTAATCGCCCAATTTGGTTCAGTGTACGCCAGTCGAGATAACGTTTGAAAAAGATATGTGAACCGGCATGGTAAAAAACGTGTCTCATTTTTAAGAATTTTTTTTTAATGCATAAAAATCATTAAAATGTATTTTTTCAATTGAAAAAAAAAGTTAAACCTTTTGGATAGAAGCTAAAAACCACTGCTTTCATTTGATAGGGAAATTGTGAGGTTTCATCGTTAAATTTTATTTGGTTGATAAATGCTTTTCATATGTGATCTATTCCAGACGGTTGCATAAGCTGGAATGCCATGTTTTTTTATTGGAATGGCTTCTTCGTTGGTCATAATCTTTATTCTTTATTTTCAAATGCAATAAATCTGTTTCCTAACTTAACTATTTGTTTGGAATATTAAAGAATTATTTTCTTCGTTTCTATAAAAACTCTACATAGCTACCTAAGGATTTCAACTCCGTTTTTTCGGTCGCCGCTACAAGTGGAAGCATGGCTCAATTTCTATAAATAAAGTCATTTAACTTTATTGTACAAAATCGACAACACACTTTCGGTTCATAAGTTGCATGTCTTTTATCATCCAAATACCACTGACTGTGATCAGTGCCAATACGATGCGAGACTTATCACAGCAGAATAACGTAATTCACTGCCAAGTTTGTTTATAAAGTAAAATTTTCATTTATCTAAAATAGAAATTTGATAATCAAATTCTTACAAGTCATGATAAACATTCTTCAAATAGATGTTTTAAAATGAAAACATTTATTCACAATCAACGTTTATATTGTTTGACAGGTGTTATTTAAAAAAGTTGTGGTAGGTTCTTATTCTTTTGAACTGGACGACTTGTTTCAGTTCTGATTTTTATTCTTCGGGAAATTGCGAATGTTATCTCTTAGTCTTCCATCAGAAACATCCGTCCTTCATCGGAAACATTTGGCATCTCTGTCTTCAAAAAAGTACCTTTTCTCCATGGGAAATACCAAAAATCTAATACTGTTATTTAAATTATTTTTAGAACAGCAATTAAACAAAAAATCATTATTTATTAGCTTCAAAAACTTCAACAAAATTTGAGTAGATTAATATGCCTGAACCTGCAAGAATTTGCCAGAACAAAACAAACCTAATTTTATAATTGTTTAATGCAAAACAAGTGCTTTTCAGCATCAAAAAGTTTTATTGAAAATCACTAATTTAGAAAGTAAATTTTTCAACTTTGCACTGGTCGGTAGATCGATGAAATAAATTTGACGTTTGAACGATTTTTTTTCTTTTTTTTATCTAGTCTTTCTGCCGCAGGTTTTTCTGTTTGTGACTTTCAGGCTGAGAAAACGTCAACATTCCAGGCAGTTAGTTTTTGTGATGCTTACCGTGAAATTTATGAGCATCACACTGAGATTCCAAAAGGAAAAATCTTACTCGAAAAAATCTCAATCTAATGAGATTTCGCAACTTTGGTTTATACGAACACACTTCGGCATATGTATTTTGGTTTCATCGATAACGATTTTCAATTTAATGATACTGATTTAGACTACACAGCATTTACCGAGTGATTGAAATATTCGATCATATCTTTTATTGTCGCTTGTAATAATAAAAATAAAAAAATTCTACAAACATTTTCTTACACATGGCCATCACACAAATTCAAAACACAAAATAAATCATGATCAAAGTTTCAAATCAGTGCTTTTTCCGGTTAGTTATTGTTGTAAAATTATTGAAGTTTTTTTCTTGTGAATTTATTCCCAAATCTTCAAAAAAAAAACGAAAATTTTTAAAAACTGTCAGAGAAGATTAAAACTAAATTTAATCTGGGATATTTGTTTTAACATGAGTGAAATTGTTTGTTTAATGAGGACTTAAGTTTTCATGTAAATTCATTAATTTACTAGACACTTTGATCAATTTTACTATTAACTTATCAGTATTTCAAGTTCTAATCATCTTAATTTACATTTTCTACATTTACAAGTTAAGGGTTGATTTAAAAAATTCGCTGCAACATCTTGAATTTGAAAATATATTTAATCATGGCTAGAATACTAGAAATATCTCTTGATTAGAAATTTTCATTTTGAACTTAACAGATTCTTTTCGAAACACGTAATTTAGATTCATAAGCTGGAAGAAGATTATATTTTAAGAACACACAAATTTAGAATTGAAAAACATACACGCACATATACAAAATATTACAAAAAATCAAATATTTGACCATAAATTTTGATAAATTGATTTAAAAATCGAAACAAAATATTATCAAGAAAGAGATAATTTTAAAAAAAATGTTTTCAATAAAAACGTCGAACCATTTAAAAACAAATATAAAGAATTCAATTCATAACTCAAGGGAACAATATTTTAGTGCTTTTTTTATGATTGATTTGGTAGATTTAAGCTTCCTGAACTCATATCTTTCGTCAGATATTATCTATTAACCCAAGTTTTGAAAAAAAATCAAATTTATTAATAATACTTCATTCAATTTAGAATACTTTGATGATGATTTAATTCCCCAATTTTTCAAATTTGGAAAGATATCATTACAAGTGCCCAAGGTCTTACTGAAAAAAGTTAAAAAAAAGGTTTAATTTCATTTAACAAATATGTTTAAACCTGCAAAACGATTTTATTTTTGCTTCAAAAAATTATCTAAAATTCGATTTAGTCTAAAATTTATAAACATTCTTTAAAATTCCCATATGAATCAGAATGGGGTAATCAAACCAAAAGAAAACTTCTATCACTTTTGTTTTTGCATATGACTTGCTGTCTTGGGGAAAGTTGATAATTAATTTAAAACCTTTATTTTAAAATTTGTTGTAATGTTTTAAAGTTTTGTCAAAAAGTCAGATGTTTCTTGAATGATTTTGATTTATTTTTAAAAGTTATTTTAAAAAACAAAATCTTATAGAAAAAAAACCATTGCATATTTGGATTTAAGGCATCCACAGTAACTAAAAAAAGCTCTTAAATCATTTGCACTTCGGAAAATGTGGCTTCGTGTAATTTTTCAAAACCAGTTGGAATGCGGAGTTGAGCATTTAAATAAAAGAAAAAGAAACAAAAAATTAAATTGAGGTCAAAACTGGGTTCTTTAAAAAATGTTTGACATCAGCATAACATTTGTACTACTGATTTGTTGATAAAAACTTCTTATCGAAACCCCATTCTTAGGTCGAGGTAGTGTTTCTGTGTGCCATGATTTTAGTTTCAATACAGAACTTTTATCAACTTATCAATCTAAATGTACAATTAAAAATTAGTAGTGCCAAAAGTAATCACGGATTAAATTCCGCCGGAGGCGAGCCAATTTAGTGACACGTTTGTAAACACTTATTTTGTTCTACGGTAAATTCTTTACTGCATCTGAAAATTGCACTTGGAAGAAATTTCAATGGAGGTTTAAAACCCTAAACCCCCTCCCTCCCCCCCCCCCCTTGAATATATGACACAAAATTAGGGAAAAGTCCGCCCCTGTCTGGTTTCCCGGATTTCGTTGAAAAAAGTCCGGATTTTGCCCGGATTTATTCACTTTATTTGTAATATAGAACAAAAAATCAACTTTGATTTTTCAATTTTTATTAGTTTTGGATCCAAAAACGAAAATTTTCGAACAATTTTTAGCAAAATAATCAAGAACGGTTATCTGGAATAAAACAAAAATGATTTTAAATCATTTTATGCGTTTCGATTTAAAAAAAAATGTTTCAAGTGTTTTTATTCTTGATTTTTGTTAAGGCATTTCTGGTTTTTCTTCAAATTTGCCCGAATATGGCCTAGATTTTGGGTAGAAAATTTTGAAATCAAATGCCCGAATTTTGCCAGGTTAAAAGACAAAATAGTCCGGATTAGGCCGGCCCGAAAAGGTGTGGAAAAAATTCTGTTTGTTCGTATTTTAATCGGCTATTGTACATCGCAAGTGGGTACAGAAAAAAAATAAACTGATGTATTTTTTGGACTAAAATGAATGAATGAATTTGACCGATTTAGCGATTTCATTAACACCGCTAACTTTCAGTTTGCGATGTCGAACACAGCTCATGGCTATGGATTGAAATTTCAATTTCTCAGGTGATTTTCTCTAATATCACATCAAAAGGCGAGCGGTAAGTTCAATCACATCCAAAACTTAATGCTAGATTAAGTTATTGTTGCAAAGGTTTCATAATAAAGTTATATTTTCTAACATAGGAATAGTACTCATTATAATATGAGAAAATGCATTTGCCAAAATTTGCCTCCCGGTATTGAGCCAAAAAGTTATTCTCTTTTTCTTCAACAATTCAAACATTAAGCACCTACCATTGCTATTTGAAGATATTGATAACTACCATAAAATTTGCAAATTCCATCTTCAACTACACAAATACCTGTATGAGAGGTTTAATCATATTTGTCCTCTTCACAATTCTCTTGAAACCGAAGTACACACATCAGTACCTTAAAAGCAGCTGCTCAAAATTGCGGGAAATTCCCGACATAAAAAAAAATAGGTAAAATTCTCGACCGAAAAGCCTGATTGAGTTGAATATGGAATCGAAGGAAACGAAACGAGTGTAGGAAGGTTGAAAACTGCGGGTGGAACGAATGTTTTTGTTTCGATACCCGATTTTCTTCTTCTGAGTCTGAGTCACGTGTTTTGCATTTTTTACCGTTTTTATAGGATCGATACCTGTTGCTGATCATTGGAAAACTGTTCGTTGTGGCATAAATTTATTGCAATGCCAAGCAAGACGAGAGTTTACGAAAAACTTTAAAAATATTGAAGAGGTATTTTTAATCAAATATTTAATTTTTTAAAACAATTTAATTTGCAAATCTTTTGAAATCCAGTCTAGAATTTTAAATTAATATTAAAATTTCCGATCTGAAAGCTGGAGGTAAGAAATAAATTACACGCAGAGGGTATGTTTCATAAAAAAAAATATTGGAATAGCGGGAAATGGGAAGAGAAATAGACCGGCATATTCAAAGTGTGATTGAATAGATGAATCTGTTGCTCTCATCTGGATTAGCCAAGTGCAATAGTCAAATAAAATAATAATCTAACTAGGACGGCTTTTTAGAATTGGAAGAAGGTAGCCAAAAAAGGTTACAAAATTATTTTGAGTTATCGAAAGGTAAGGTCTGAAATCTGAATGTGAAATCTGAATCTGAAATCTAAATCTGAAATCTGAATCTGAAATCTGAATCTGAAATCTGAATCTGAAATCTGAATCTGAAATCTGAATCTGAGATCTGAATCTGAAATCTGAATCTGAAATCTGAATCTGAATCTGAAATCTGAATCTGAAATCTGAATCTGAAATCTGAATCTGAAATCTGAAATCTGAATCTGAAATCTGAATCTGAAATCTGAATCTGAAATCTGAATCTGAAATCTGAATCTGAATCTGAAATCTGAATCTGAAATCTGAATCTGAAATCTGAATCTGAAATCTGAATCTGAAATCTGAATCTGAAATCTGAATCTGAAATCTGAATCTGAAATCTGAACCTGAAATCTGAATCTGAAATCTGAATCTGAAATCTGAATCTGAAATCTGAATCTGAAATCTGAATCTGAAATCTGAATCTGAAATCTGAAATCTGAATCTGAAATCTGAATCTGAAATCTGAACCTGAAATCTGAATCTGAAATCTGAATCTGAAATCTGAATCTGAAATCTGAATCTGAAATCTGAATCTGAAATCTGAATCTGAAATCTGAATCTGAAATCTGAATCTGAAATCTGAATCTGAAATCTGAATCTGAAATCTGAATCTGAAATCTGAATCTGAAATCTGAATCTGAAATCTGAATCTGAAATCTGAATCTGAAATCTGAATCTGAAATCTGAATCTGAAATCTGAATCTGAAATCTGAATCTGAAATCTGAATCTGAAATCTGAATCTGAAATCTGAATCTGAAATCTGAATCTGAAATCTGAATCTGAAATCTGAATCTGAAATCTGAATCTGAATCTGAAATCTGAATCTGAAATCTGAATCTGAAATCTGAATCTGAAATCTGAATCTGAAATCTGAATCTGAAATCTGAATCTGAAATCTGAATCTGAAATCTGAATCTGAAATCTGAATCTGAAATCTGAATCTGAAATCTGAATCTGAAATCTGAATCTGAAATCTGAATCTGAAATCTGAATCTGAAATCTGAATCTGAAATCTGAATCTGAAATCTGAATCTGAAATCTGAATCTGAAATCTGAATCTGAAATCTGAATCTGAAATCTGAAATCTGAATCTGAAATCTGAATCTGAAATCCGAATCTGAAATCTGAATCTGAAATCTGAATCTGAAATCTGAATCTGAAATCTGAATCTGAAATCTGAATCAGAAATCTGAATCTGAAATCTGAATCTGAAATCTGAATCTGAAATCTGAATCTGAAATCTGAATCTGAAATCTGAATCTGAAATTTGAATCTGAAATCTGAATCTGAAATCTGAATCTGAAATCTGAATCTGAATCTGAATCTGAAATCTGAATCTGAAATCTGAATCTGAAATCTGAATCTGAAATCTGAATCTGAAATCTGAATCTGAAATCTGAATCTGAAATCTGAATCTGAAATCTGAATCTGAAATCTGAATCTGAAATCTGAATCTGAAATCTGAATCTGAAATCTGAATCTGAAATCTGAATCTGAAATCTGAATCTGAAATCTGAATCTGAAATCTGAATCTGAAATCTGAATCTGAAATCTGAATCTGAAATCTGAATCTGAAATCTGAATCTGAAATCTGAATCTGAAATCTGAATCTGAAATCTGAATCTGAAATCTGAATCTGAAATCTGAATCTGAAATCTGAATCTGAAATCTGAATCTGAAATCTGAATCTGAAATCTGAATCTGAAATCTGAATCTGAAATCTGAATCTGAAATCTGAATCTGAAATCTGAATCTGAAATCTGAATCTGAAATCTGAAATCTGAATCTGAAATCTGAATCTGAAATCTGAATCTGAAATCTGAATCTGAAATCTGAATCTGAAATCTGAATCTGAAATCTGAATCTGAAATCTGAATCTGGAATCTGAATCTTAAATCTGAATCTGAAATCTGAAATCTGAATCTGAAATCTGAAATCTGAAATCTGAAATCTGAAATCTGAAATCTGAATCTGAATCTGAATCTGAAATCTGAATCTAAAATCTGAATCTGAAATCTGAATCTGAAATCGGAATCTGAATCTGAAATCGGAATCTGAATCTGAAATCTGAATAGCCTTGAAATGTAAAAAATATAGTTGAAATAATCTTTTTCTGTCTTCTGAACGAATGATACAGATTTCCTAAAATAAGGCCTTCAAGTTAAAAAATGTTAGGCTAAATTTGAATGAATTTCTATCATGCGTTGGAAAGATCGGAAAAAGGTGACTTCAATAATATTTTTTACAACAGGTTCATGACGATCATCTAGAGGATAAGACAATAAAGCAAATTTTAATCGTGTTAGCTCAACAGAACCGCATCCGTGTCGCCGTCCTTTAATAAACTCTACAATGAAGCATGTTCCTCAGACGTCGCGACAATTTATGATTTAATCCCGTTTGTCGCCAGACCGAATTTCCGAAGTTTATTTTCCAAACACACTTCTCGCAGAATCC
Organism: Uranotaenia lowii; assembly: GCF_029784155.1. Lineage (NCBI taxonomy): Eukaryota > Metazoa > Arthropoda > Insecta > Diptera > Culicidae > Uranotaenia > Uranotaenia lowii. The sequence continues at coordinate 283,223,992 of NC_073693.1, read as the reverse complement.
TCCCGACTTCCAGTTCCTTCAATATCGGATGTCTGGCGACATCTATCTTATGATCTATTTTACGCTCCAGTTTCGGTTACCTGTTTACCAAAACAGGCCCAAAACAAACAAAAGTATCTCTCTACCAAGTACCACTACAGGATTTAGGACAGGTAACCTTAAGTTCGTTCAGGAGCAGAACTACTTAAGAAGGTGATCTTCATTCAGTAGGGGATTAGTCGGTGGCTCAATTGAGCAGCAGCACCCGGTAGCACATTGTCCTAGTCCAAGATCATTGAATCAGTCACACATCGAGATGGCAGAAACGGCAAGGAAAAGTGATTCATCTTTCGAGCGGTCATCCCCGATGCGAAAACCGATCCGCTCGGGCAAGCGATCAGTGACATCGAGTACACCATACGTTCCACTAAAAGCGAGAAACTTATTGAAATCATTTGAAGCCGCTAGTTTTGAGTCTCCGATACCAATGTCGATCGATGAAACCGTAATTGAACACCGCCATCCCTTAGATTTGAGTTTTATCATGGATCAATTCGAGGATTGCTTCTCGGTTGATGAGGAAGTTGAGTTGCTGCCCACAAGAAAATTCTCGAAAATGGTGAAGCGACAATCGAAGTTACGAAAGGCAAGGGTGGACGAATCGCTTAGGAGTAATGGTACAGCGACAAGCAAGAAGCTCAGTGGTTTTAGGAATCGAGTGCAACGGATTATGCTACGGATGGTACGACCGAAGCTTTTGAGGGCGAAATGGAATTTAATTAGTTAACAAAAAACTTTACCTGAGAATGTGATTATAGGAATAAAGAAATGTTTAAGTAGGTATAAATTTAAATATCTATTTTTTATGTTTAGTATTTTTCTGTAGCATATCACTCCTTTAACCCTCATCCGCGTTAGAGTGTCATTTTGACACTATTGCAAGTTTTAAGGCTTGTAACTGTTTTCAGAAGCTTAAAAAAACAAAAATTTCTTCGGGGACCCCAAATGAATTCAAAAGTTCTTTAATATTGCATCTTTACTTTTTTCATGGACGAACCCTGGAAGCCTGGACAAAAAAACTCCCTTTTCCGACTCAAAGTGTCAATTTGACACTCCAAAAGTAAAGTCTATCTAAGTCGTTTGAATTATAATTAATTTCATATAAATCTTATATCAATAAAAACCTTGTAATGTCAGTAAAATATGTTTAGAACATTATATATAGCTAAAGCTACTATAGTTTTCTCGTTATTCAGCATGAAAGAAAAAAAAAATACGAAAAAATATGCCGCAGGAAAACTGCTGTAGTTCATATATTACACGTCCAAAACGTCGTTTGCCTTATGCATATGAAAACTGAAGTTAATGTCTACATCATGAAGCCAAGAAATTTTTTTAATGAAAGGGTCACAAAAAGTTCAAAAAAGGGATCTGAAAAACCTACTTTTCATTCGATTGCTAGTAAAAACTGTTTGAGCGATAGTAGAGTTTTTAAAAAAATATGAAAAATATTTATTCTAATTCTAACATTTTCTTGTCTTTAGATTTTTGATGCAACAAAAATTGAATTTACTGGAATTTTTCAAAGTTGACTACTGTGCGCGATTTTTTTGCAAATTGAAATTTCATCTGTTTTTGTGGTCCACCGTCAGGTTGTACCCGTATTTTCAGTGTTTTTACTTTGTTTGGACCAATAAAAAGTATATTCATTGGAAAGCAAATTTAATCTACATTCTAGTGAGGTGCTACAATTCACGCTGTGAGATTTCATAAAAATATGAAAATTATAAACGTTAAATCATTCCTGAATTTCTAGAACTACAAACAGCAAAACATGTTTGTTTGCTCTCCGAGTAGGTACGGTGGGTGGTTATTCGGGCAGAGAGCGAAGCCGACAGACGAAATAACGATGCATGTCGTGCATTTCGTCAGTTGTCCCAGGGACTCGTGGCGTTCTGGGTGCGAAGGGAGCGCAGGAGATTCTTCGATGATTTCCACTAGAACTTGTTCAAAATTCAGGCCATCATTCGTTTCGTCATCGACTTCAGGTATCCATTCGGAACAAGCTTCAATTTCTTCATGCCAATCAACTATAGGCGAGTCGATTTATCCAGATTCCTCCTCTGGCTCGTACGTAATTGGAACAATCATTTGGTATTCAATCAAAAGTTGGATGTCTCCGCGGCGGGGATAAACTAGCCGACAGTAACTGGAAACTTCATTCGCATCGATTTCCATCTCGTAAAGATCTTCTTTCAAAAATGCCGTTGCCACGATTACGTTGTGCTTCTGCATCACTGCTTTATTATCGCAGAACGTACCGGTAATCCCTGCTCTGGCCAATGATGGTTCCTTTTAATTTCGATATCAGAGACTGTTCATCTTTGGCGACGTTGATTTGAACAGGATCAACGAGGCTGCTTGTCGACTTGAACCATCCGCAATCGTTGATGATATGGTCACTCGACTCTAAGTCAAGTTTAAACATTAACCGTCTTCCATTCGCTAATTTCGATCTTCTCCTCCGAGCCATAAAACTAATGGCTTTGCAGCATTCAGCTACTGTATTTGCTTCATTGGCCTGGCAATCTTCATACTTCTTTCCGCATTTGTAGCAGGTCCTGTTGAAAATCGATTTCGGCTCAGTTTTAAAATTCAACCGGATTCCGAAAAACGCAGTTGAATTTTCCTCGATGGTTGTTTGGAGACGTGTTTTTTCCTTCACCTCCTGTCCTAGCAACCGTTGCTTAGCTACCTCCAGCATTGGTTGGTCGTCATCGAGATTTTCCAACGCTGTCACCAACGGATCATACGTCTCTGAAAGAGTTCCATAGATCATGATGCGTCTTGCTGAGGAATAGCTAACGGTGGTGGATCCAATAATGTGGCTGCTGCAGCGAGTTTGTCCGCTGCTTCATTGCCGGGGATTCCAGCGTGTCCCGATAACCAGCATAGTGTTATGTGTTTGTTGATTGCTATTTTTGATATTGGAGGAAGCCAAGGGTGTTTGGTATTGCCGTGGGTCAGGGCTGTGAGCACGCTGGCCGAGTCGCTAAAGATGACTGTGTTTGGTTGGTGAGATTCGACCGCCACCTTCAGGATCGCGAACGCTTCGAAGCTGAACACTGAGCATTCTGCTGGTAGGGGTTGTTTGTTCGGTTGTAAATGCCGCATCCAACTAGTCCAGAGTTTGTTTTGGATCCATCTGTGTAGGCTTGAGGGAGGTGTTTGAATTTATGTTTGACGAGTTGTAGAAAGTGAGATTGAATCAGACTTAGGGGATCTTTGGTTTTTATCTTTCGAAGCTAGGTTAGGTTCACTATTGGGTTTTTGTCGTTCCAATAATGGATTTTGGGTTCTGGTCAGGGACAAATGGGTGGTATTTTGTGGCCTGTTATTTCGAAGAGAAGCTTATTCGATCTGGTGACCATAAGTGAGTCTCTGGAGCCTTCTTTAGCAAGCCATCTAAGGGCTTTGGAGGATAGGTGTTTTGCGATGATGTACCTGAACGGCATTTGGCCACTTTCAGCCATCAGGGAGGGAATTGGGCTCGAGCAAAATGCGGAGTTCATAATTCACATCGATTGTACAGAGGCTCCAGTTTGCTGATTACTGTCTCTATTTCAGCGTGACTAAGTAGTGGAGAATGGATGGTAAGGACCAGCAATGGAGAACCCGGAAAAAGGAGTCCGTAGCTGGTTTTGTTGGCTAAGATTTGTAAAATGGATATTTTGCTATTGGCCTTTTTTCTTACTTGATCCAGGTGGTATTTGATAACGAGCCTATAGTAAACAAAGAGACGAAATGTCACGATTGGAATTTTTGATTTTCTGTCAGTGTCATTCCTTTCGAGCAAAACCAAGCAGTCTTGAAGGCAGACCTACAGCAGGGTTGCAAGCTCATTATTTCAAAAGGGATCAGATTGCGCCTCTTTGTTTACTATAGTTTCTTTAGTATTTGAAGTTGAGACGATCATCCAACCATAGTCCCAGCAGACGGGTGTAGCGATTCATGGAGCTTGTTTGATTGTTCAGAGTTAGGCTGGGGAGTTTTCCGAGCCTTTTTCGGTTCGGGCCGATGTTTAGGAGAAAGGACTTGCTTGGCGAGAACTGAAAACCGACGGTAGGGGCCTAGTTTGCTATCTCGTTTAGCGCATTTCGAAGTCTCTTTCTTGTGGTTTTGGAGAAGGCTGAGGATGATATCAAGAGGATATCGTCTGCTTATACGAGCGTTTTGATGTTATTTGCTACTTTGTTGAAGATGTTTTTGACTGCTAGTAGAAATAGGATTGGTGCGATTACTGAGCCTTGCGGTACTCCTCCGTTGTTGGGTCTAGTGTGTGAGCGGTTTTCATTTATAAGCACCTGGGCATTTCTGTCATGAAGGACATCTGTAATGTAGCGCAGCATACGGCCACCAATACCACATTTATTGAGCTGGTTGATGATGGAGATCCTGTTGACACGGTCGAAAGCCTTAGACAAGTCTAGGGATAGGCGTTCTGTGTGATGGTGTTTTTGAGTTGGCGGGTCGAGCGAAGATTCTAGCTCCTCAAAGTAGTCTGTTAATCGTCCGTTCCGAAAGACAAACTGTCGGCAGTCTAGCAGCTGTTCTCTTTCGAGGATAGCGTGCAATCGGCGGTTTACCATCCGTTCTAGTATTTTGCCGATGCAGTGGAGTAACGTTATAGGTCTGTAGTTGTCGAGGGGGTGGGGATTTTTATTGGGTTTTGCGATGGGGATGACCATACCCAGTTTCCAACTTTGTGGAAGCGTACCGTTTGACCAGATTTGGTTGTATATTTGGAGTAAAATTTTCAAAATGTGCTACAAGTGTAAAAAATTCTACCACTTTTTGCCAATACGAGTAAACTTACTCTAATGATTGGTATCGATTGTATCTGAACGGATGATAATGATCAAGTTAACAACAAATTAATACGAAATAACTGACTTGTACTGTAAATTTACGAATAAGTCAGCATATAAAAATCACCAAGTAAAAAAAAAATGTAAAACTTTTTCCCAATTGACATATAAATTGTAAATTTACATTTGTCTACCCATGTTTACAGCTGCATCTATTTTTAATCACATGTTTTTATTTTTCAAGATAACATGTAACTCATTATGAATTCACTTTCGGTAATCTCAAGGTTTAATTAACACAACGTGTTTGTGGGTGTGTTTTGACTAAATATCCAGAATGAGTATGCTTACTAACTCTAAATACGTTTGATTGTTCACATTTTAATAGCAGCATGAAGATATATTGCTTAAAAAGTGATGCAACTATCACCTAACGTATTTTTAAGTACCTAATGATATTTTTGATTTGGAAAGCTCTTCTCGAGATCTTGATAATTTGCAATCAATAATCAATGACCGAAAAAAAATAGAGAAAAACAAATAAGCGGTAAAGTAGGTAATTTATGTAATTCCTTAAAAGGATGTGATATCCCACGTACTACACACAAAAGAAGCTTCAGTTCACTAGTTTATTACTCCGGTCGAAGCATATTTTTAATTCAAAATAAAACCTGTCCGGCCAAGTAAGAATGTTTATCATTCTATTTTTATGATAAGTTATTCAAGTCTTAATAAGTCAATAAATCTTGCAGGTAAAATGTACGTTTAGAAATGAAGCAGCAAGCTGGCTTGCTATCAGTGTGTGGAGCAAATCAACGCGGCGGTTCCTCGCTGCTACCGGCGGTGGCTAGTTTGAGAAGCAAATACAGCGAAAATCATTGAGCCTTCCGATGGTACTCGGGACTGGTGTTCACGTACTGCTGCATGTTGAAATAGGTGGAGCTGTTTTTGACCAGGAACTTTAGGAAGTCCTGCACGTGACCGATCAACGATTGCACGCTTTTTTCGTCGAGTGCCGTGAACGCTAGCATGGAGCCGAGTTTGACGAACAGTCGAAGGAGGTGGAAAGAGCCGTAGATTTTCGCCATCGGGACTCCGGGGTTCGTTTGAATCATTTCGGCGTACTGGGGTCGTTCAAACTTGTAGAGCAGTTGCGAACCCAGCATAACGTTGAAATATTCGATTATTCCGTTCGCTATATCTTGAACGGCGGTTTCTTTTGTGGCCGTGGAGGCTTTGCTGGATTTTTTGTACTGTACGTAAGAGTCGACGATTTCTTGAACGGTAGTTTTAGCCGGGAGTTCGACCAATTTGTTCTGTCGAGAAATGGCATCCCAATCGTCAACCAACCAGGGTTTTAGTTCATCGGGAATCTTTACTTTGATTTCCACCTTCGAAAGAAACTGTTCCTCAGATTCTACGTTGGAAGAAGTGGTGTCGCTGCGGCCACGCTTCTTCTTAACTGAATATGAGCTGTCGGTATCTTCAGATTTCCGTTTTTCAACTGGTGTCTCCTTCTCTTCAGATTTTTCTTTTGCAACTGCTGTTCCGGAGGTGGAAGGTGTCGAGCTGGCCGTTGCAGCGCCCTTCGTCGACGATCGACTACGACTGCTAGTTATACTGGTTGAAGCCACACTGGAACCGGAAGTTGTGGGTGTAACAGTACCAGGAGTTGCGCTGCCAGACCCAGCTGGACCAGAGCTAGAAGGTTCCTTCTCCTTGCCGGTCAGTTCCTTCGAAGGAGTCGAAGCACGTGAATCACCGCCATCCTTGCTGGAACCCGTGGAATCCGTTTTTTTAACCTTGGGATTCACTTTCTTGTTTTTGGCACCCAGGGATGAGTGCAATTTGCTCACCTCCTTCTGGCGCTGAACATTCGCTTCGTTGTATTTAAGCACTCGATTCTCCAGGACCCATTCGTCCCAGCTAAAAAAGATTGCACGGTTTTTAACCACACGCCCATTAAGTTGCGATACAATTTCAACAAAAACTTGATGCGATCAGATCAATTAAACTTTATATAAAGCAGTTCTATTGAGGAAGAACAACCTTCTCTGATAAGTATTGCCTGAATTAACATAGTTAATTTATAAATAATAAAAGGTTTTCGGTATCCGAGAATAAAAGCTATCTTTCTGGGTATAAATCCGGATCGCTCGGTTTCCCCTTCCATCGTAAAGAATTATAAAGCATCCAAATCATGTACTTACTTCTTGTTCCAGCCGGCGTAGTGGACAAAATATTTCACCTGCTTGTCCTTGGTGACCGTACTTTTCAACATTTTGGCTTCGTAGATCAGAGGTCCATGGAAGCAGAGAACTCGCTCGCCTAAAAAGATTACAAAATTTAAGGAAAACCATCACGGCTAGGACTGAACAGTCTAAACCCAAATTACCTTCAGTAAATTTCAGTTTGGGTGGCATCGTTTTAGGTTTCCGTAGTTGAGTTTTAGCAGGAAAATTCCACAAAATAATCAGCAGCCGCAAATAAATCCACCGTTTTTGTTTATGTTTTAGGTAAAAGTTTTTAGTTTTGGTTTTTCTCTCTCTCTCGCCGAACGCCGCAGCCCAGCATTTTTCTCTCGATCGATTTTTGCACTCAAAGAAAATTTTGGTTTTTGAATTGTGTGAATGTTCACACTAACTAAATAGTTTTTCTGCAGTTCACCTAAGAGCTGTGTTTAGGCAGAGAAAAACCTGGTATTTAAACCAAATCCAAATTGATTTTGATTTAAAAAAATCTTTTGAAACAAACTCCTTTTTATTATAATAATTTTTGAAACAAAGGATTTATTCTTTGAACTAAGAAAAAACTTTGATTCAAAGAATTGGTTATTTCAAAGGTGAAAAATTCTTTGAAGTCAATGAAAACGGATTAGAAACAAGAAAAAATTATGTCACAGAATCAAAAATGTTTTCCTTTGTTTGGAGACTAAACAAAGGAAAATTCCTTTGTCCTAAAAAACTTTTTCGCTGCATGTACGAAAACATACAAAAAACTGTATTTTAATAGCAATATCGATGTTTTAAATAATAAGATAAATTAAACCAAATATATAGGATAGGATAGGAAGCTAAAATTACGAAAACAAACACTAAATTCGAGAAAATAAAATTTGGAATTGAGATCTTGTTTTTATTAGCAAAGAATCCTACGAAAAGATTTTGTTCAGTGTATAAAACTTCATCGATGATTTCGGCGACTCGACAAAACTTTTTGAATCACCCCTTGGTTTTGGATGCCGGTTTGTTTTGGTCGGTTTCGCGTTTCGTCGGTTCCCGGTTTTGGATTGCGTGGAAGTCGTTTTGTATTGAAAATCTCAAATATTTTAATTCAATTATGTCCGCCGCGGCTCGTTTGGTGCAATATGTCGTTGTGAATGGTGAAATTGCCAAAACTTGGCCCAAGGGAGCGCTAGTGGCACAGTGCTGTCATGCGGTGGCGGCCGTCTCGCACCTGTACGCTCAGGATCCGGAAACGGTCGAGTACTTCCAAGATCTCGATAATATGCACAAGGTGGTTCTTGAGGTACACACTAAGATTGCATTTCTCCCGCTCGGGACCGTGATTCTCTGTATCACAGGAAAACTGCTCAAATCAAACGAAATTCGAATAGAAACTCTCCCGAATCTTGGGACGCTTCATCTCTCCTGAAATCCGATACAAACTTGCTACGAAAGCACAGGGACCTGAAGCATCCCCGTGATTTCAGAACAGCGTTCTCCCGAATCACTTTAGATTGATTACTGTCAAATGTTTTCTTTCTTTTGCTCTCCTGCCTTAAAAAACATGATTTTTTGTCTCTTTTTCACCATGTGTTTTGCACGTGTTGCGTTCAGTTTGATCCTAAATCATCAACAGTCATTTTTTTTCACCGTTGTTGGTGCTCGGTAGCCGCTCACGAGGGATGTTGTGAATCACAAGTTGTGATTGAAGCTGAAGGCCTAAAGGAAACAAGAGGACATGACAATTGGCTGGAGTTTACAAGCTGTCCCCTGTAACGATTCCGGTAAGATTGCTTTTGCGTTGGACAGAAATTTCCAAATATATTTTTTTAAATTTTATTCACACGCTAATTTGGTCTCATCTTGTACTTCATATTGCAGCTCCAGAGTCCGTGGCTTGGAGGAATCAGGATCCGGCAAAACTTGTGATGATCTACGACTGGTAGGCTGATTCGGGCACAAGATTTCCCTGCACCGGTTTGGATCATGTTTGGCCAATTCATCTCGTCTCAGTTTGCATAATAGCATGGCCTGAAGCGTCAATACAGAATCGAGTTTCGAGACATAAGTAAGAATCACTACCATCGATATTTCTTATCATCTTATGAAAACAGGTTTTTCTTTTATTTACAGTAGGAATGAGGAACTGCTTCGTTTGTGTGATGTGTAGTGTTAAAGTGAAAATTGTGAAAATGTGTCCACTTTGGAAAAACAGACATTTCCTGAAACATTGGAAAATAAATTTAATATAAAACATCAATTGTATTCTTTTTTTGCATAGATTGGAAATAATTTTAAAAATAAAAAGAATAAAAAGATTTGGAAGGATAGAGTTCACTGAAAATCACAGGAGAAAACCGTTTCGAGCTCCCTGCAAATTACAGGAGAATATGGTTTTGAACCTACAGATGCGTTTGACAGTTGTTTTCCTGAGCTGTTTTGCTGTCCTGAAATCGTCCTGTAATTTCAGCTGTTGAAAATACAGGACAAAATCGTTCCGACCACAGGAGAAAAGATTAAGTGTGTAGGTTGTTTTTTTTTAATTTAAGATTATTTTCATGTATTGATACGCCTTTTTTTATTTGAACTGAAATAGTGATACCTGACAAAAGATAATAGCCTATAGTTTATGAACAGGTTTATCTATTTTGAAAACCTACGATACAGTTACAGAGCAGGTGAATAAAAATCATGGAAAGAACCGAGTTATTTTGGTTTGATTACCACTGCCTGAGGCGGTATGAGATGGACTGTTGCAAGAAAACGCCAGAAGTTATACTTTCAATACGACGTTGAAGATAAGAACGACCCTTTTAAAACGCCTCAATATAGGCAGCTTCAGGCCATGTATTTTGATTATAAGCTATTAGGGCTGTCCCAACGGTAGATGCAAATCACGGTTTTCGATCAAGCTAAAACATTTCGGCTGGCACCGGTGGCGTAAATTGCTGTTTTAGCACAGATATCGATTTCAAAATTCCCAACAGTTAGAGCACCTGCAACGGTTCAGGTCTAAATATTGGATTTAGGTATACCAGTTTTAGCAAAATTTTAAATTTGGGAATCGGCTAAAACACGCGCTCCCCACCGGTGTGATAGCAAATTTAAAACGGGTACACTTTTATTGCAGACATTCAATAATTGAGAAGAAAAAGCTCATTTTAATTGAAAAATTGCTAAGTTTTGAATTGAATAATGATGATGTATATGAAGAATAAGATGAATAATAATGAAGTTTGTTCGAAACAAGTAGAAATGGATTGACGACATAATACCTTTCTTTTTCCAATCGACTTCGACCGATTTCTTCCAGGCCGTAACGAAACCCCCTGTCGAGCTGGATCGGTTTTGACTATTTTGACTAGTTTCAACATGCTTCATCGACAACGACCTGACTGGTTTCGACCAAAACATTGTCTCATTGAACAACTACCAGTTGGCAGAAACCAGTTGAAACCGATTTTTATCTATGATTGAACGAAGCTTTAAAAGCCAAAATGACTATACGCAGTGAGAAAAAAATCTTAATTGAAACAAAAAAAATATTTTTCTTTTAAAAATTGACCCATTTTGGGATGCCGATTCCAAATATTAATTTAGTTTACCAGTTCTTGTTTAAAGGTAAAAATTCATTAAACATATTTGTGCTTTTGTTTGGGCAAACTTAACAGATTGGCAAACATGCTCCTATTAAGAATTCTTAAGTAAAATTTTCATGATTATCAGTAGTTTGTAATGTAACAGACGGCTTTTTTTAGCCAGAAATTGAAGGGAATTTTTTTCTAAGAATCATGTCAGTTTAGTCAATGTTATCGAACAATATATCATATTTCACGGCTTAACATAAAAACCGTGTTCGTGTAGATTATAAATATTGTTAACAACTTTTGACAAAAATCGGTCATCACACTGATATTCAATTTTTTTTAAATATTTTTAAAGTTTATTGTTGTTTTGCGTTAATTTCATTACGATGCTTCTGTTATTTTCCTTTTCTTATTCATATAACGTTTGAACTCTAGAAACGCTGACTGGGCTAACTAATTCGTTGAGCCAAAAGCTATTTATTAAAATATAAAGTCAAGAATAGTGTGACATAAATTTTTTATACTTGATACGGTTTTTTGTTAACATGTTTTCTCAATTTGTGTTACGCATTGACCGGTTTTGGCGGGAAAAACATTCAAATAATTTCTCAAAAAGGAACAATTTTTACACCCAATGCTACCCAAACATGTGTGAAAGTAATCATCATTTGCTAAAATTTTCTCACCGTGAACCCCAAACGTCTAAATCGGTCTGTCGTATACGTCGTAAATTTTGAAATCCTGTTCCAAATTTGCATGAATTTGGAACAAAAACGTATAACTGTTGGGAATTTTGAAATCGATAACTGTGCTAAAACAGCAATATACGCCACCAATGCCAGCCGAAATGTTTTAGCGTGGTCGAAAACCGTGTTTTGCATCTACCGTTGGGACAGCCCTTATACGCCTTTGTTCCAAATTCATGCAAATTTGGAACAGGATTTCAAAATATACGACAGACCGATTTAGTTCACGGTGAGAAAATTTTAGCCAACAATGATTTCTTTCACACATGTTTGGGTAACATTGGGTGTGATAATAGTTTCTTTTTGAGATATTATTTGAAAGTTTTTTTTCGCTTCAACCACCCTATACGTAACATAAATTGAGGAAAGATGTTAATAAAAACCATACGAAGTATAAATAATAGATGTCAATTTATTCTCGATTTAATATAATTAAATAAAAAGCTTTTCATTTGGGCTCGACGAATAAGTGAATCCAGTCAGCGTTCTAAAATTTGAAAAAAATAAACGAAAAGGAAATTTTAATACTTTTTCGATGAGGTAAAATAAATGTTTATTGTTTGTTCTATAATTTTTGTTTTATTTGAGATATTGAGAGATTTTTAGTTTCGTATGGATTGCTCGGAGTTTTCGTCAATATCAGCATATTTTTCTGTATCCATACATAAATTTACAAATAGTGAAACAAATTTGTGTCAAACAAAAATGTCGACAAATCAAAGGAAAATTTCCTTTGACTTTGGAATAAACATTTCTCGTTTCCTTTATCAATGTCAGCAATAACTTGAAAAAAAATTGCTTTTTCATTTCATTTAACAAAACCTTATTCCATTGATTCAAAGCAATTTGATTGAATTAATTGAAGAATTGTTTCAATTGACCTTTTTTCCTCGTTGTGTAGTCATTTTTGCTTTTAAATTAATGAAATCCTGGTAGAATAGTTGAAATCATTGTTCTGTCAAAAAGAATATTCGTAGAATTAATTTTAAGACAATTACCCGTGCAACTTAAAACTTATGCAATTTATCTAATAAAATGGGTTTTTTCTTCTCAATTATTGAGTGTCTGCAATGAAAGTGTTTCCGTTTTAAATTTGCTCCTACACTGATAAATCATTTCACACATTTTGCAAAATAGTTTCACACATTATCTGCAAATATATGGAGCTGTCAAACTCGAGTGTGGTTTTCACACACCATGCAAGTTTCAAATTTACACATTATACGAATTCGCAGATTAAGGAAAAAGTGTGTGAAATCACAAACAGTCATGCGCGAGCCAAGCAGCAAACATCCCTAAAGTCGCTTCAAGTCATGAAAGAACAATGGCAAGTAAACCCGCACAGCACCTGAAATTTTGAAAATAAATCGACTAATGCATGAATTTCTCTTTCAGATCCGGCCTGGTATCGCCGGCTTGTTCTGGCTGGTAGAAAAAGCTCATGGAATTGCTCCCCCCGCAGCACTTAAATTAAATAATTTCTGAAAATGTGCGAGAATTAATAAAACAAAAAATTGGATTTCAAATCATGATGTTTCAATATCCAAATGAATGAAAATAAGTTTAACTATCACCTCCCGTTTACCTAAATTGAACTGTTTTGTGATATTCACACATTTTCCTGTTTTGAACGCTTTTTGCATAATGTGTGAAACGCACACATTTCGTTTCCTTAAGCGGTATTTCCCATTAGTGTGCAGCGGTACCTTCACACATTTAATGTGTTGGTCTACTTATTTCCAAAATGTGTGAAATTTGACACACTAAAGTGTGAAATGATTTGTCAGTGTACACCGGTGGGGAGTGGGTGTTTTAGCCGATTCTAAAATTTCAAATTGTGCTAAAACTGGTATACTTAAAACCAATATTTACGCCTGAACCGTTGCAGGTGCTCTTATAGTTTAGCCTTTTCGAAATCGATCGAAAGTATCCGTTCGAACGAACGCCAGATACGCCGTAAACTAAATAGAATAGGAGTGAATGAGCCGCAATCAAGCTAAGGTAATCCTATATGAATTTTCGATCAGAGCTTCCAATACCCCTGAAATTTTGTTTAATTTTTTTTTATTATTCTGTCTCAAAACATGTTGGGTTAGAGCGCAGACACCAGATACCCAGACTGACCACTGAAGGCTGATTTTGACGCTTGTTCCGCAGCGCTATCTACGGGTTATCGTGAAACTAACGGCCACACATACAAAAGGAAAAATCTCGATATATCACACACACACATTTGCATTGTGCTATTTGTTTTTTTTACATCTAGCGATGAACACGGTCGTTTTTGATTACCAACTTTTGATAGAAAAAAAATAACACGATATATTTCGGAAACCACTAAAGAACCTTTTCTGAATTGAAGCGCATTAACCAAATGTGGTTAGAATTCAACCATAAAGCTTATAAAAAATATATCGACTTTGACAGAAATGAAAATTAAATGAAAACTTGAGATTTTCTGCTCCACTTCCTTATTGCGTTGTGGTTGGAAAATAACCATTTTATGACATTTTTGGCTTCATTTGTGATCACTTTCAACTGCAAGATTTCGTTAACCCCGAAACCTCCGTCAAGGGTAAGTTCAAGTTTCCCGAGTAGAAAAATATTGTGACAACACAATTATTTGTAAATAGTTATAAAACGATCTAGGACTTGTTGAGAAAACGACAAATGAAATCGTAAAAACATTCCACTGATTGTATATTGCAAAACTATAGTATATTGAATGTGGCTTTAAATTTTATTATTGTTTAGAACTGTTAAATCAGTTGAACGGACGATATGCTTACAAAATTTCGTTGAATAATCTGTTTCAGTTAGAGTTTCTCAAAACCCTTCACCTAGCCGAATTGCCGCATTTATAGAGGTTTACAAAAACTGAATAAAACAAAAGTAGAGGTGATATTTACAAAATTTGTAAAGCAATGTTTTGTTAACAGAAGAAGCTTAATGAAAATCGCAACAACGAAATTTACCATTAAGTCACCATCTACAACAAAAAACCGGTGTAAGATTTTTATTTACTTTTTTCTCCAATAAGTCCTAAAACTTCTCTTTCTATGAAAAATGTAGTCACATTCGAGAGATGTCTTCTTTTCAAAATATCTAAGTAAACTTGGATATCAAACTAGCGCTTTTACCGCCCACTGGAAGAGGCAGTTGTGGAAACAATATTTTTGACTTCGAGATGATGCATTTTCCTGCTAATTTAGTACAAGTTTAACAAAGTGCGTTGGTTGACATAATGATGATTCTTGACAAACAATTTCAATCATCCGAGTCTGTTAGATAAGAATAGCTTAGCTTTTCCTGTTCTGTTGTTAAGTTATTTTTTCATTATTATTTTTTTGGTTAAATTTCGAACCATTTTTTTAATATCGCAGGTAGTTGATTTTATCCATGAGTAAAATGAAACAAACAAACGTGAATTCGTCACATCAAAATCAAAACATTAAATGAATTTACTCACACAGACATACAATATTTGACATTCCATAAAACGACAAGAAAAGAAAAATGACTTTCGTTTGCATCAAGATAGTACTGTTCTTTTACCATTCAAAATTCGTTTTGGTGGTGTGGAAAAGCATTGAAATCGATGTTTAAGTTTAGTTACAGCGATATTATTTCTTATTTACTGGGCAGCGATTAAGGAACATTAAAATGAGTTTTATTCAAAATTAAAGTTTTATGAAGAATGGATTCATTTAGTAAACTAATTTCTTTCGAAATATGGTTTTAACAAAACTTTGAATCAAAGATTTTGGTTGAATGTCAAAGGTGAAAAAATTTCGGAAGCAAAGAGAAATGGATTTGAAACATATATTTTGAAATATTCCAAATTCAGAGCAGTTTTTCAACAATTTGTTTCCGATAAAAGATTTTTAAGTTGACATATCTCACGCGCACTTGCTCTCGTGTACGGATTAAGATGGAGGAAAAAGTCAAAAACCATGGTCGCTTTTTCCAGGTTAATTTTCCAGTCCAGTCCAGAATTATACAAAAATCCCGCGTGAGCTTTCATTACGTCGTATGAAACAAAATATAAACAAACTGTTTTATAACAAAAAAAAAACAAAAACTGACATAAACTAGTCGCAACTTCTTTTCAGCCTGGACAACCTGGACAACATATTATATACGTGAAATACAAATTTTAAAGTTGTTTTGATAACTTTTGAAGCAATTTTCTGTGAATTTTCAAGATGTTTCATACGACGTAATAAAAGCTCACGCGAGATGGTCATTACAGTTGTTTTTGACATTTCTCACGCACATTTGAGCAGGGAAAAAAAACCCGGTCGACCAACACGGTTGTCTCTGAAGTAATTTTTTCAAAAAATTATAAGTTTTAGTGAAACTTCCAGAAAATAGGATTAAAGATCTTATCAACACATTCATCACATTTAAATATTATCCAGCTTTTTTTACATTATCTAAACACGTTCCAATCAACCCAACGAGAATGTCAATAACTTATTTCACTCCTCAAACCTATCTAGGTACGAGCCAAGAAACAGTTAAGATAAATTAGAATCCAAGTTTTCAAAGAGTTATATGTAGTATGTCTTTTTGGTCACAGTCAACCTTTCAGATTAAGACGAACAATTCCAAACTCAATGAATTATTTATAACAGACATTATAATTTTCATACTGTTACTCAGCCGGATAAATTAATTTTGAAATCAAAACTGAATCTCAAAATTAATTGGCTCTAAGGACCGCTATAACGTTGCGTTTGTATTTTTTTTCATATCAAGCGATAAACAGTCATTGTTTGTGTAACATTCACCTCTTATTATGATACAGTAAATTAAAGTAAACAATTAACATTGAAGACAAAGACGATAATGAAAATATTTGAGATAGAATTTCAAATACTAATAGGTGATCAATCAAGACGGTTTTCATTTGGCTTGTTAATTATTAAGTGTAATTTTTTTTTCTTGATGAAGCACAGTAGTTTCACGATGTCCCAACAGATGGCGTATGATTCTGGGCGACTTGTAGTTGTATGGATTCAAGCGCCTGTGGTCAGTCTGGGTATCTGGTGTCTGCGGTTGGAGTCAATAAATAAATCGTTATAAGTTTCGTAACAATTATTTATCAATTCTAGCGTAACATTTCATAAGGGCGAAACTAGCAGTTAGCTCGAATCGAGAAAAACGCGTTTGAAATTTCGGAACATCTAATCAAATCCTATTTAAAAAATCGACCACTTTTTGTTCAACAAATTAAAAAAAAGGAATTATATTCACTTATTGTTCGTTGATTATCAAAATCTTTAACTTTGTTTACTAAATTTCAGAGATTTTCGAGTTTCGTCTTTTTTTGTTTTCGTGTTCAGTTACGCCTGCAAGTTTCGCCCAATTGATCGGCCGTTTTTGTTTTAGTTTTGAAGTTTCGCCCATTGGTCCTACACGCAAAAACTAATTAGGCCGTTTTGTCACACACGGTCAACTCAGTTACGCCTATTGGCCCTACACGGTTCACCCCATTTTGAATAGGCGTAACATCACGTTTCAACAAAAATGCATCAACAGAAAGTTTCGCCCAATTGAATTTTATTAATTTTTTGAAAGTTTTAAGTGATTTTAAGATGAAACCGCGTTAATTAGGTAAAGTGCAACCGCGTACATCCGTAATGACCGTTGACTCGATTTGTTTACATTTGGCAGTTTATTTACATTTTTGTTACGCTAGAATTAGAGGATTTGGAAAATGCATTCAACAATTTTAAAGAAACATATTAAAACAGTTAAGAAACATTAAGTTGTCTGCCCAATACTCACTTTCCGGGATGTGTTGATCAAGATTCATCGATAGAGCCAGAGTTCTTCTCTGGAAGTCTGGATTCCTTGCATTATGCTCGGAAAATAGTTAGAATCGATGGAATGGGCATTCGATGGTTTTGCTCAATACAAATCTCCTGGAAGTGACGGGTTATTTCCAGTTTTGCTTCAGGAAGATTTTGATCAAGTAGTTTTACTCATGGATATATTCCTAAACTATGACGGCAGATAGCCCAGGAATTCATCCCTAAAGGGGGGATGATCATCATACGACGAAGTCAAAAGCTTTCGTCCTATAAAATAGTCTAAATTATTTCTATCAAAAGCACTCGAACGTTTAATTGATCATCATATCAGGCACGAATGCCTTGTCCAACATCCGCTTAATCCGACACAACATGCATACCAAACAGGAAAATCAACATTGACTCTTCTGCACAACGTAGTACACAATGTCCCTTGTTCTACGCCGCGCGTGAGGTGTCGAGTAACCCCACCGTCACTCGACTCTTGTCACCTTATTCCCCGTATCTTTTGCGTTTTACATCACATGATTGGCCTAGCCGTAGTAGTATTTGCAATGCATGTTCTATGTATCAGATGCTATGTTGAAAAGAAAAATGAAGAACGTTAGTTTTTCATTTTCCAGGATGCATACAAGTTTTGGCCATGTTGGTGTCAGAAGAAAAAAAAAATCATCATAAATCTGGACGCATTAAAAAGTCTATCTCGGAGCTATGTAAACGAAAGCGATGATTTTAAGCAAATTCCGGTTTGGAGTTTTTCATGGGCAAGAGCAAGTTCGATGTGGACTACACATTTAAGAAGAAGAAAATGTCGAAGTTCGCCTCCAAATGTTTTGTTTGGCAGGCAATCTGCTCTTGCGGACTGAGGAGTGAGTCTTTCGTGACAAAGGGCACATTAAATGGTGGT
The DNA here is from genome assembly GCF_029784155.1 of Uranotaenia lowii. NCBI lineage: Eukaryota > Metazoa > Arthropoda > Insecta > Diptera > Culicidae > Uranotaenia > Uranotaenia lowii. Next base: position 283,205,861 of record NC_073693.1, on the reverse strand, counting down.
CTGATGGTGGTAGATCTACAAATCTGAGTGCCTTGAGAAGCGCCTTTTGCCGTTCTTGCAGCAGCACGACAAAGCTTCGCTATTTTGGCCAGGTTTGGCATCATGCCACTATTCTAAAAGTGTTCTGGAGTGGTATGAGGACAATTCTGTCCATTTTGTTTCAAAGGACATGAACCCACCAAAATGTCCGGTGCAGGGCAATAATGAAGCGGGAGCTTCTGAAGAGCAAGAAGACAGTCAAAGATGAGAAGGACATGTTTAGAAAATGGAAAAAAATGAGAAACTGGTACCGGATGACACTGTAGTAGACTTTGATGGAGGGTATCGAGCGAAAATGCGTTCAATTTTACACTCAAGGCGCCATCGATTAACTTTTCTTTTGATTTTTGAAGTAAATATATGTATAAAATTACCCTAAAATTTTGGTTTGATTTTAAACATTATAAGAAAATTGGCAAGACATTTTCGGTGTCGCAATAATCTCGTGTTTGCCTTTTACAGCAAATTATATGGAGCAACAAAATTGAGCTAAGGTTGTTTGTTTGTTCGGGGAAGCATCATATTACTTAAAAACTTTAGCTAAACTAATACTTTTTCTTTTTTATTTTCATGAAAATTATGTCAAAAGAAAAAGTAAAAATTTGACACTTCCTCAAACTAATGCACATGCTTTTTACCTGAAAGAATTAAGCTTATGCAGGGTAAGTTCTATCTCTGAAACTGAAACAATTGCTAAGATATTTGAATGTTTGTTTCCTTCTATCGCGGATACCGGATTAGAAAAAGCATCATTTTATACTGTCAAAAATATAAAAAAAATCCACTTAGAAAAACGCCACATGCTCAGATATATTTAAAAATGTGGAACCCACAAGATACGCCGGGAAGCAACGTTTGATCTTCTATTATAAGAAATCTTCCAACAGTCAAAAAAAGCGTTTTTTTACTCTAACAAACTGGGTCGTAAATGGCGTCCAGCGTTAAAAATTGTTCAAGTATCGGCGCCTAGTTACATATTGTCAATGCAGTTGAAATCCGAAGTTTTCCTGCTGGTGATTGGTAACCTTGGCTACCAGCGACGATGAAAACTTCATCAAACACCTCGGCAATCGGCAACCTTTTCTTTTGTTTGGTTCCGACACTTGAAAGAAGTTTGATAGATGTCTGGTCAACATGAAATGTCATCAGTGATGTTCATGTCGCCGATGTTGACAAAAAATTATGGTTTGGGGATTCAGCGACAATATATGTAGGTCATTTTTTTTATTATTAAGGACCTTTTTTGACATTCGGTCCCTATATTATATGTAGGTTAGAATGAGTCGATTTGAGGTCATTTTTGAATTTCTTAAACCCTGGGGTCTTAAAAGATTCGTTTTGGTTCAAAACTCATCTATGAGTTTTTGCTTAATTTTTAAGTAACGTTTACATGAGTAAATTTGAACTTTTAGGTTTGTATTGGAAAATTTAATATTTTCTACCGAAAAATCAACATCATTTTTGTTTATTCTGTGGAACCGAGCTTGGTTATATTTTTTATGCCAATTTATAAATTCTCTAAAGGAAATTTTCCGCTGAACCACTTTGTCGAAGACCGTAACTTCGTATCTAATTAGATCATAAAGTTATTAGCTATTTAACAGGGGTATGTAAACCATTAAAAGGCTCGGTTGCACAGAATAAACAAAAATTATGTTGATTTTTCAGTAAAAAATATTCTTTTATTCCATACAAACCTAAAAGTTTAAATATACTCATGTAAACGTTATTTAAAATTTAAAAAGACATACATCGTCTCAGCCGATTGAGGCTTTACAGACTGAATTCTGCAAAAAAATCATGGATGAGTTTTGAACCAAAACGAAGCTTTTGAGACCCCAGGGTTTGAGAAATTAAAAAATGACCCAAGTCTAATGTAGGTGGCAAAAGTCAACATGGAAAACACTGCAGCTTACCGGAAAGCAACAAGAGCTGCCGAACGCTCAAGTTGGCATAGCTACTGCACAAACATTTCAGGCTTGCACGAAGCAAGTAGGTTAAATAAAGTCTTAGCCAAATCAAAAGATTATCAGGTTTCATACCTTAAAACCCCTAGTGGTGATTATACATCAAACGACGAAGAAACATTAAGTTGTCTATTCAATACTCAATTTCCAGGATGTGTTGATCAAGATTCATCGGTAGAGCCTGAGTTCTTTTCTGGAAGTCTAGATTCCTTGCATTTTGCTCGGAAAATAGTTACTACAGAATCGATCAAATGGGCAATCGATGGTTTTGCTCAATACAAATCTCCTGGAAGTGACGGTTTATTTCCAGTTTTGCTTCAAAAAGGTTTCGATCATTTCAAACACATATTAAGAAAAATAATGATAAGCAGTTTTGCTCATGGATATATTCCTAAACTTTGGCGGCAGATAGCCGTGAAATTCATCCCTAAAGGGGGACGATCATCATACGACGAAGCCAAAAGCCTTGGTCCTATTAGTCTAAGTTCATTTCTATTAAAAGCACTTGAACGTTTAATTGATCATCATATCAGGCAAGAATGCCTTGTCCAACATCCGCTTAATGCGACACAACATGCATACCAAACAGGAAAATCAACATTAACTCTTCTGCACAACGTAGTATATAATATTGAAAATAGTTTTTCACAGAAAGAATCATGTCTAGGAGCATTTCTAGACATAGAAGGAGCATTTGATAATGTCTCGTTTACATCAATAATGGATGCGGCACTACTTCATGGAGTGCCTAGTGTTATAACTAACTGGATTAGCGCAATGCTAAGTAACAGGAATCTTCATTCGTCTTTAAGACAGGCTTCAATAACAAAAGTTAGCACACGTGGTTGCCCACAGGGAGGTGTACTATCACCTCTTTTGTGGAACCTAGTTGCAGACGGTTTGTTGAGAAAACTCAATGACCGTGGAATACCAACCTATGGATTCGCAGATGATTATCTTCTGCTGGTAATAGGTCTGTGCATAAGCACATTATTTGATGTAATGCAACAAGCTCTGCGCTCTGTTGAACGATGGTGTTCTCATGTAGAACTGTCAGTTAATCCTCTAAAAACTAATATTGTATTATTTACTAAAAAACGTATCACCCGCGGGGAGCGCCCTCTGCTGTTTGTTAAATGTTGTTAAATATTTGGGTGTCATTCTTGACTCCAAATTAAACTGGTCTGATCACATCGAATTCAGAATCAAAAAAAGCATGCATGGCCTTCGGGCAATGCCGACGTGCAATCGGAAAAAACTGGGGACTCAAACCCAAACATATTCACTGGATTTACTCCACAATAGTAAGATTAATTCTGGCCTATGGGTGTCTAGTGTGGTGGCAGAAAGGAGAAGTTGCAACAGTTCGGACTAAACTAAATCACCTTCAAAGAATCTGTCTTTTGGGGATGTCCGGATCGTTCACTACAACTCCTACTGCAGCACTAGAGGCTCTGTTTTCTATCAAACCTCTACACTTGTTCCTAAAACAGGAAGCCTTCTCATGTGCTTTTCGTCTACAGGCAATTGGTCTCTGGCTGTCAGGAAATATCGAAAGATCATCGAGTCATACAAATGTGGCCTGAATTAGTTAGATTAAACAAGTTTAATTTAGCGCCAAACGATTTAACACTCTCGAGTAGTTTTCCCTACATGGGGTTTAAAGTCAAATTTCCTTCTCCTCAAGAATGGTTATCAGGTTTCGTAGAGGACCAAATGTCCTCTCATATTGTATTCTATACTGACGGTTCATTATCAAACGGCCGTGCAGGTGCAGGAATTTACTGTCACGAGTTGAACATAGAATATGCTCAACCTCTAGGAAAATATTGTACAGTCTTTCAGGCTGAGCTATATGCTATTATGTATGGAGTGCAAATTGCACTTCAAAAGAAGATTATGTTCAGAACAATTTATTTCTGTTCAGATAGCCAAGCAGCTATCAAATCACTCAGTGCTTCCAGTTCTAGATCAAAACTGGTAATCGCATGCCGGAAAGCAATCGAAGAACTTGCTGAAGGCAATGGATTAAACCTTCTATGGGTACCCGGACATAAGGGAATTTTTGGAAACGAATGCGCCGACGAACTCGCTAGAGCTGGGTCGGAAAAGGAATTTTACGGACCAGAGCCGGCTGTCCCAATATCACCATGTTGGTTCAGAAACCAAATTCAAACTTGGTCCTCTAATCAGCATGAACGATACTGGGAAGAGTTGGACACTTGTCGTCAAACTAAATTATTTTTAGAAAATCCATCTCCAATCATATCGAGTTACTTATTAACTTTAAATAAATTTCATTGCAGCATCTTGATCAGAGCACTCTCCGGTCATTGTAAACTCAACTATCACATGCACAACATTCAGCGTGCTGAATCTCCAGTATGTGGTAGTTGTGAATCAGATGTGGAAGATCCCTTCCATCTTATATGTAACTGTCCCTCATTTGCCAGACTACGTTTTCGTACTCTGGAATCTTACGCTTTAAGCGAATCTGAGTTTAAGAAATTATACTTAAAAAACATTCTATCATTCCTTACCGAATGTAGAAAAGAGCTTTAATGCTAATAATCCCTAGTGGAAAGGCTTTATGCCATCTTAAATAGATTGAATTTATTTCTTCCTTTTATAGGTTTTTCAGGTTTCTCAGGTAAATGATGAAATCTTGGATAAAAAAAAGGCTAGGCACAATTTTCCCGTATGTTTGGATAACGTGCCGCTATTAACCTACCCCCATTCTGATACCTGATATTAGCTATTTAACAGGGGTATGTAAACCATTAAAAGGCTCGGTTGCACAGAATAAACAAAAATTATGTTGATTTTTCAGTAAAAAATATTCTTTTATTCCATACAAACCTAAAAGTTTGAATATACTCATGTAAACGTTATTTAAAATTTAAAAAGACATACATCGTCTCAGCCGATTGAGGCTTTACAGACTGAATTCTGCAAAAAATCATGGATGAGTTTTGAACCAAAACGAAGCTTTTGAGACCCCAGGGTTTGAGAAATTAAAAAATGACCCCAAGTCTAATGTAGGTGGCAAAAGTCAACATGGAAAACACTGCACTTTCCTCAATTGATTAACATTTTAAACATGTGCAGTCGTATTTTCGTAGTTTTTGCTTTTTTCTTACACATTTACGATCAAATCTTTTGCTCCAATGAAAATGTTTTCTTCTTCTTTCATATCTTCCAGGCACCGGACACGGCCAAATTGCTTGCACTCGGCGAAGTGTTGCAGCAGAACGACATCAAGCACAAGGTGTGGATCGAACAGCCGGAAAACCTCGCCACGTGCATCGCCTTCAAACCGTACCGGAAAGAGGACGTTCAAAAGTACGTTAAGAAATTTAAACTGCTTAGCTGAATTTTTAGTTCAAATGTTTTAGGCTTAATCAATCATTAAAAATAACACTCAGCAACCGATTTGGTTTCTCGAAACTGGAAACGGTATTTATAAGACTATTTCGAGTTGTTTAAATTATCTGGAAAGAAACCTGTAGGCGGGCGAATAAATAATAACGCGTTTGCTAAATTTTCCCACCCAGCAAGCAGCATTTAACGACTGACCGAATTCTCCAATTGGTACCACGGCAAAGAGATTGATTTCTTTTCTCGGTCCGTGGAAAACTGTGTGCAATAATCCGCACCGGGTGAGTTTTGTGAACTTACGTAAGGTTCTGTTCTGTGCTGTTTATTACAAACACACGGTGTCGGCAGATTGGTGGGTTTTTCATTTTTTCGAAACGCGAGCGAGCGAACGGGAAAAATTTATTTTTACTCCGGTTGAAATGTAAACCAAACGCCACACGGAATATTTGCGATCGGTTTATAGAGTGTATTTTTTGAAAAATTTCACACTTGTTGCTCGTTTTCGGTTGTGTGGGTGTTTTGGGAATGTTGAACTTTCAACATCGGTAGGTGCTGACATCTGGTTGCGTTATTAGCTAAGAATTTGAAGTTGTTTCTCTAATCCGTGTTTGATCAGTATCTAGAGCAATCCGAACTCCCTTACATGGCAGATCTACATCGATGAATGTTTCGGAATCTTTTCTACCATTCGATTGAATTATCATATTCATCATTATCGCCTTTTAAAGTTTATATGTATTCAAAGCAGAATACTTCATTTTATAACATTATCACGTTCCGTACCGGAGGGGGTCAAATGACATTTTTTGAACTTCAAATGACTATAACTCCTATTATAATTGTTTCCTCGCAATTTTTTCTTCATGACTATTTTCAATTCCGAAAAGCAGCTTCACTTGAATAGCCGTCGAGAATTCTATGTTTCGTATTTTATAAAACTTAAGATGCCAAAATATCACAAATTACGTCAACTTTCCAATTCACTTTTCAAAAACTTTCTACTGTGACTTGAACAGCTTTGGCGGTTGATTCATTAGAAGTACAGGTTTTACATCACTTTTTTCATTTTTTGTGGCCATGATCTTAAAAATGTTGTATTTTTCCTCCATATTTGCAACATATAGCTTCTAACTTCTGCTTTTTCATGCACTAAGTGATTTTTTTTGAACAGCTAATAACTGATTTACAGTCTTTTTCCCGAAGCATATTTTTTCGGATTTTTTTCCTTAGACTTTGAATAACTTGAAAATCAATGATTGTAGTTGAAAATTGTCTGAAAACTATATTTGAGTCACGTTACAAGCTTTCCGAAACTAAAGTTCTGTAAAAATCGGTTGAGAAACAAGAGAGTTTTAGCGGAAAAGCTGTTAGGGGTCATTTGGCCCCAGGCGGTGTAAATAGGTACATATGTATGTACAGAATGCCGGTATGTTTAGTTTAAAAAAATATTTTATCGATAACCATTGCTGTTAACAAATAGTTCAAGTTTTTTATTTTCAAAACTTAGATTCACTAAGACTTCACTAAGATTTCACTTATCTTTTTGTTATTTTAGCCGTTTCTTATAGACAAATCGATTTCTTTAAAAAAGAAACTTACTTACTTACTTAATGATCCCGCGCCGATCCTCCGGTGCATAGGGCCGTGGTAAAAGACCTCCACTGTTGACGATCCGGAGCCAGCGTCTTCACCTGGTCCCAGTCAAGATTCTCGTCGACAGTTCGGATTTCAGCGGCTAGGCTTCGCCGCCACGAGTTTCTGGGCCTGCCTCTTCTTCGATGACCTTCTGGATTCCAGTCAAGCGCCTCTCTGCAAATCTCGTTTTCATCTTTTCGCAGCGTGTGCCCAATCCATCTCCACTTACGTTCCCGAATCTCGATTTCTAGCGCCCTTTGATGACACCGGCGATGTAGTTCCTCATTCGAGATCCAGTTGCCAGGCCACCAAGCGCGGATGATATTCCGCAGGCAGCGAAAAAAAAGAAAGAAATGTAATAATTTATTTTACATCTAGCAGCACATTGAATTTATTTTACAACATCCTTGGGATATTTTAGAAACCCTTTTAAAGGCCCCGGTTAGAAAGCAGACTAAATTTATTTGCCTGTTTCTTCACAGATCGGAAATACCACAACTTGAGATCTCCCACTCCCCAAACTTATGATCAACATTGATAACTCATGTTTTAATAAAATTCAGCTCGCCAAACTTGCCCTTCAAACGGAGAACTGTTTTTTAGGAGATTTTGGTACTTTTGTTTTGGGGGTTCATCTCCATTGTGGCAGATTTACGTTTGGGGAGTTAGTTCAAAGCGGATAACTGTTTTGTTGGGAGATAATTTTTAAATATGCCTGCTTTACTTATAGAATTTCTCGCATATGCATTGATGTGGCTCGTGGTTCCAATAACTTCTCGGTGGTCGAGCGATAGGCAACCTAAGTTGGTAATAGCAGTACTATTACAGGACAGGTATGAGTTCAAATCCCGTACCTGCAGTGGTTTTTTTTTATAAATTTTAGTTTTTGATTTTTATTGCGGTATCAGATTTTAGGGGATGAGTGTCCTTAAAAAGCTCATGTTAGGACTAAGCCGTCAATAGCCAAACTTGTAGGGAGGGAGTGGGCGGTTAGTGGGGAAGTTCTCAAGTTTTGGTATTTTCGTGGTTCAGTGTTTGTTATACTGAGATTTAAAAAATTATATAGATACATTTTCGAGCATCTGAAATCAAGCCATTTTGGTTTAATTGTCAAACGGGGTATTGCTTTTTGAAATATTTTTTTAAGTTATATTTATTTATTAATTTTTGTGTTTGAAAGAACAAATTTTTGCATATTAATGAAGTTTGTGTTTAATTTATTGGTTTTGCCTATTCAGCTTCAGCTTCAGTTTTAGCAAACATGAGAAAAGCTAAGTACATATTTCATGAAAAAAATTATAAACATTTCCAAATAAAAAATCTGAATTCATTGAAATGTATCGAAAAATAGCACGTTATGTGGCAGTAAAAGCAACCGAAAAACTGATGGGAGGTGTAAAATGTGTTAAATTCGAAATTTCCATACAAAACTTGCAACAGTCTACTGAACACTCATTCAGCAATCGGTAACATCGGTTGTTAGTATATATTCAGGCTGTTTGCCGGTTCATGTGATAAGACAAACATCATTTTCAGTTTCAGGCTGTTAGTGAAAAAAGTTTCATTCTAATATCATTAAGTTTAAAGGGTGATACGGTTAAAATTTGGTCAATATCAACTTGACGTTTCTTTCAATTTTGGATTTAAAAAACTGAACACCCCTCATTTTAAAGGTGTGTGTGTGTGTGTAGAATGTTGCTCCTATTTTGATTTTGGAATTCACTCTTCAGTTGTCAAAACGCCGTCCAAGTAAGAAGAGCAGCGTATCAAAATTTTGCTCGCGCATCGCAAAAATCCGAGCTACTCAGACGCAAAGCTGGCAAAATCGCTAAAAGTTGCCAAATCAACCGTTACAAATGTAATTAAAGTGTTTTGGGAACGTTTGTCGACAGCCAGAAAGTCTGGATTGGGGGGAAATCGAAAACCGGAAGCCGCTGAGACAACAAAGAGAGTTGCCGGTAGTTTCAAGCGAAACCCTAACCTCTCTCTCCGAGATGCCGCAAATATGCAGAGTGTATCGTCTACAACCGTGCATCGAGCCAAAAAACGAGCCGAACTATCGACTTATAAGAAGGTAGTGACTCCAAATCGCGTTGATAAACAAAATACGACGGCCAAAGCGCGATCCCGGGGACTGTACTCGACGATGCTGACGAAATTTGACTGCGTGGTAATGGACGACGAAACCTACGTCAAAGCCGACTACAAGCAGCTTCCGGGACAGGAGTTTTATACGGCAAAAGGAAGGGGAAAAGTAGCAGATATTTTCAAGTACATGAAACTGTCAAAGTTCTCTAAGAAATATCTGGTTTGGCAAGCCATCTGTACCTGTGGCTTGAAAAGCAGCATTTTCATAGCTTCCGGGACTGTCAACCAAGAAATTTACGTGAAAGAGTGTTTGAATAAACGTCTGCTGCCTTTCCTGAAGAAACAAGGTTGTTCCGTACTGTTTTTGCCGGATTTGGCATCTTGTCATTACGGTAAAAAGGCCATGGAGTGGTACGCCGCCAACAACGTGCAGGTGGTTCCCAAGGACAAGAACCCTCCCAACACGCCAGAACTCCGCCCAATTGAGAAATACTGGGCTATTGTCAAGCGGAACCTGAAGAAGACCAAAAAAACTGCTAAGGACGAGCAGCAGTTCAAGGCAAACTGGCTTTCTGTGGCGAAGAAGGTGGACAAGGTGGCTGTACAAAATCTGATGGCAGGGGTTAAGCGTAAGGCCCGGCAATTCGGATTTGGAAAAGCGGAAACCTAACTGAATATTTTTCCTGAATTTTATACTAATTAAACTTGAAAAAGAAATTTAATTTGATTTTTTAAATAAACGATTTCACCACACGTGTTTTCTCTTGACCAAATTTTGACCGTATCTCCCTTTATGTATGTTTTTGCTTGGGTAAAAAGTGTGGTGCTGTTTACTTGATTTTTTTTTTTAAATCGACAACGTAGCTTAGTTGGTAAAAAACCTGCTTCCCGAGCCAACGTTCCTGAGAAGTGGACATCGAACAAAGTTTAAGCTTTTCCATGCTTTTCCGCCAAAAGAATCGTGAGTAAAAAAAAGTAAAAATGAAAAAAAGATATTTTTACAATTTTGGATTCAAACCCAAAAAAAATCAATGATGAGAAAATGACAAGCATTACGAGCTTTTTTTTGAGTTTTTTTTTTCAAAATTTTCTTGGTTTTCACCATAGTTGCTCTAGAATGTCACGACAAAAAAAAACCTATTCACAACTCATATTTATGTTAGTATTCACTGATATTTTTTTGAATGTTTATAATCCTCAGTTTTAACGTTTCTAAAAGAACTCCAACTTGTTGTATTTATTAGCTTGAGTATTATTTCACTATTTAAGTCATTTATGTCTCGTTTTAAGATTAAGAACGTCTCAAAATTGTAGGAATTTCTATACCAATAAAAAAAACATTTAAGTGCGAAGTAGAATGAGAGAGTCATTTTATATCAGTCTACCATTAACATTACCTAGTATCAGAACGTTTTGGTGTATTTTTCAATTTACGGAAAAGCTAAAAATTCCACATGCAGCTAAAATAGTATGTTTTCACCGAGGAGCTTCTCAACACGTTTTTAGACAAGCCCCTTCTTAAGTCTGAGTTGGGTTCTGTAAGTAATCTAGGATTATTCAAAGGCCATATTTAAAAAATTTTATTTTGAATAATGAAAATGCTAATTTGCTGATTTCCAACACTCTCGAAAATTGGAAAACAGTATAAACCAATTGGCGTGTCACATAATAAAATGGAGCTTCACACAAAATCTATAAAAAAAAAATTGGCTTTAGCTCACGAATTAAAATGCAATATCTTGGAGCACAAAGTTTGATGGATTGATATCTGACGTGAGTTCGTCAAAAGAAATACATTTTTATTCAAGTTGAATCTCATGATATGTATCGATGAGATGAGGTGCATTTACGATAAATAAATATTTATTTCAAAATTAAATCTAGTGATTTTTTGTGATACGTTAAAATGTTCAATAAAATATTTTTAGCAAAATTTATTCATAAAATTCAATTTAAGAAAACAGCATTTTGGTGCAAATGTTAATTTGGTAGATTACGAATTTTTCTGAAATTTTCTTAACTCAAATCTTTACACAGATTTTATTTAATATAACCTATTTGTTGAAACCTGCAAAATTATTTGATCTTTGCTTTTAAAAACATCTAGAATTTAATTTTGGTTGAAACTTCTTTAAAAATTCGTTGAAATTCCGTTTTTAAACAAAACGTGGAAAAGTAAACAAATAGAAAGCTTGTCTAACTTTTTTCGCAGAAGTCAAAATAACTTGTGGTTTTAAAAAAAGTTGACTTGTTCCGAATTTTCTCGAATGATTTTTCTTTTTTCCGGGAGAAGAATATACTTTATTTAAACACTTGAAGCCTCTATAAAAAAAATCAAACAAACAAACAAAATACTTAATTTAACAAAAAAAATGCATATAGCCGTTTCAAGCTCTTTTTATGTTAGCGATTCTCGAACTAATTTTGAAACCCTTCCCGCGGTCTTTCTCAAGGCAATAAAACAGCGCCATTGCAAATGCACAAATCCAACAATAAACGAAACTCGAATAACTAGAACGTGATGACAATCATGGCAGAACGATTTCAACCTCCGAAAACGATCTAAAACTGTGCATTGCCACGGCAAGGAGAAAATCTCTGTCTCAAAATTTATGATCCCACCCGCTTTTTTACTTGGGTCGGGATGTGTGTGATTCAGTCAGAAAGGATTCCGAATGTGGTTGCAGAAGACCAAAAAAAAAACATCACCAAACAGAAACACTTCTCAAATCCAATATTTTCGAACGCAGACGTGAACCTAATTGGAACAGTGCACGGAATCTTATGCGAAACACATTCATTTTGAACGTGTTCTATTTTCTCACCCGAGAAAGAAAATCGAAAAAAAAAAAAAATTCGCTGTCACAGGCAGGTGGAAAACAAGTGGGTGAACTGAACAGATTTCTGAAAATTTCAATGTGCCCACCATCATGTTTTCTTTTCTTTTTGTTGTTTTGGTTTGCTTTCTGCTTTCAGTGGCCGAGGAAAATCGGTGGAGAACCGAGTAGAAACTCTGCTGTTTTTCCGCCCGGGCGCGGAAAGAAAATTTAGCGGAAAAGCACACGGTGTAAAATCGCGGTGCGTAGGTGAGCCGAAATAGAAAATTGGGATGATATTTTTAAGTTGACAGTGCACGGAGCAGCCGGTAAAATAAAATGAATTCTATCCGGTCTTGCTGATGTGTACAGAAGCGGATATTTGTTTTTTTTTATTCGTTATATTTGAACTGCCAATGATGAACAAAATTAAATGGGTAGAAATTGTAAGATTTCTAATTGAGCTTCGAGGGAATGCCATTGAATAGTCGTCACCCATTTACGTTGAGGGATCATTGTGGTGGACCAGGGTAAGCTAAGTTTTTCGTCATTGAAAATGTACTTATGATGGTTAATCCACCGAAACGCATCGTAAAATTGCAACCAGTTGGCATTACATGGTGGCCCTTATACCATTACGCGTTGTTTGGATGGCGTAAATGGTACGGGCACACCACATAAAAAGAGGGCATCTCTGGCTGTTTTCATTTTGATTTTTTGTATTAAAAGTCTTCAAAATTAAGTCATAATTTATTCTTATATTTTTAATAAGGGCGACTCACATTTTTTTCTTTAATCTATGACATTTTTAAGTTACATGCTTAATTTGAATGTTAATAACAACACGTGCTCACGAGCATTTTTGTATTTTTTCTTACATTTTTTAAAGTTTAATGCAAGGAAATAGAGAAATTTTAAAATGATCGACAAAGGGCAGGTTCTTGATGTACCTTTTTCGATTTTATGTATTCTCTTCTATTTACTTTGTATATTTCGATCACACTAAATTATGTGTTTAGTAAGATACAGTGAAATGCTTCATATAAGAATGACCTACTATCGAAGTACTTCAAATCAATCACCTCAGACTCCTGCTTTTCATATTCCTCCTGATTGACCTGGGCAAACGATTTCATTTCCATACACTTCTTTATGTTTATGGCCTTGAATTTCTAAGAAAGATTATTAGTGCAGTTTGTTTCGCCCTTGAAGCGGACATCAAATTAGAACAGGAATGGGCAACCTTTCAAATAAAGATTCAACATTCATTCTAACTAATTTAAGCGAGCCGCTTACATAGTAAAACTAACTCATAATCTACACGCAAAATAATTTTCACTTAACAAGTAAGTGACATCTGTAGTAAATTCTCGCCATACGTAATTTCATTTGAATTTTAAGTGATGGGTCAAATGAATTCACATAAGTGACCGGTCAAGTGAATTACACTATGGCGTTCGAGTGAAATTTATCTGAATTTCTAAGTAAGTTTCAAGTTAATCGTCTCTCACGTTTTTTAATAAAAGAACATTTATAGAACACCACTTCGATTTCAAATACTTACATTACGCTTTCGCCAAAAATTTATTGATTGGAAAATTCCATCGTAATCCCAAGGCAGATCGGTTACTACGGATAGTGCGACTTCTAAATCTTCCCTGCTGCAAACCAGAAAATCTGTCCAGTTCAATCCACAAGCTGAAACATGATAACACTTTTAAATAATTTTTTCTCACATCAAGTTTAACACAAACTACTGCTAAAATCGCCTAGTAAAGAATTGGGAAAATTCAAATCCAGCATAAGCTTTAAACGCTGCTCTTTAGAATTTGCCATTTTGAACTCTGAAAATAAACACAATTACAACCCGACATTCACTTGAAATTCAAGTGATGGGGAAGTGAATATTTTTTCTCACTTCAAATTCAAGTGACGACTGAAGTGAATGTGGATGAATTCACTTGAAATGTAAGTGACTGCCAAGTGAAATGTATATGTCGCACTTGAATGGAAGAAAATCACTGGATCCTTGTGTTTAAGTGAAAAATCATGTGTATTTTAAGAGTCAATTTGGGTTCAGCGTACTAATTCTCAACAAGCAACAATTTAAGAAAATTTACGCCCGCTCAAGCGCAAGATAAAGATTTCTACTTGAGAAATCAATTAAAAATAAAAATTCAAGTTGCAGATTTCCTGGAATTCAGCATATTTGGATGAAAAAACAGAATCAGACATGAACGCACTAATTAAAATAAAGCTTCCAGAACCCTTAGGTAGAAAAAGATTTAGCGTTGAGAGTCCGAGTAAATTCTCGGAGTTGCAGTTAAAATGTGTAATTGAAATTGCATTGGAGAACGTAAGATTGGAAATCTCTAGGCAATTGGAATTAAACTAGACGTCCTCTTTCGTAGCTTAGAATCATGATCCACAATTTCAACTAATAATACACATTCATTATCGGATTTAGATTCTAATTTAGAAATTCAGATTTGATTTAAGCTTCAGACAGACAGGTTGACTATAAGAATTCAAATTCAGAGTAGTTGCCAGGTAAGGTATACCGTGAAATAGGGTGAATAGGGACAGGGACCCCCTCTAGTGGGACGAATCGTGACAATGGCGTGATGATACTAGATTAATTTGATGTCACTGATTCTATATTCTTTTTTTTCAAGCAAACTGAACTCATAAATATTAATCTTAACGCAGTGATTTAAATTATTTGTCAGTATCACAAAGAGAGAAGAATTGTCTCAATTTTTGCTCCCGATTTTATTTATATTACAGTAATCAACCTGAACAATAAGATACACAATAAGTTCAGAAACTTTAAATTTCGTCAGAAAATTCTGTGATAGTAGGTCTTTTTTTTTTAAAAAAAACATTCTATTAGAAATATGTTTAAACTGAAAAGCTGCTGCTGCTCAAAACAAAAATGTCACCGTCAACCAAATTTTCATACATTCATCAACCCTGTTTTAAGTTTATTTGCATGAGAACTTATTGAGTTACTCAAACTAAGGATCAGGGTGGCCACAGAACCGGGAAAACCGGGAAAACCGGGAAAAAAACCGGGAATTGAAAATCGAACCGGGAAAACCGGGAAAAAACCGGGAATTCAGACCCAAAACCGGGAAAATTAACAAGAGAAAACCGAATATCAGTTTTGGTTCTAAAATCAGGGATTCGACCCAAAATTCAGAATTCAATTTCCTGGTTAGAATTTAACAGTTAAAAAATGTGTAAGAATCAAAAGTTCGGAAATTTTTAAACTACTCTCTGATTTCTCTTCAACTACCTCTAAATTGAAAAAACTAACTTATTTTACCGGAACCTATAGTTCGAAACTGCCTCGAAGAATGAGATGAGAAATTCAGAAAGTAAGAAAGTAAAATTTATTGAAATATCGCTTTACAATTATTTGAATAATCCATCAATCATATAAAATCAAGCAAATTAAAGTTAAACCACAAAAAAGTTAAATTTTGGTTCAAAATGTTAAAATAAGTAAATATTATAATTTTCCAGTGATAGTGTTTAATTTAAGAGTTAAACACAAGACAACCCCAGCCTAATAAAAATTTGACATCGCCGAAACTTTGCTTTGTAGAAAAGGAACCCATCTCTTATCAAACGCACTGATTAGAAAATTAACTTTTTTCGATCACTGGTCATAATTTAAGAAAAAAATAAATTACATTTTTTAAAGCTTGAATATGTATGTATATATGTATAAAAAAATCTGTACTGAATTCTAAAGAATATATTTTTAGAACTTAGCTTAAACAGAAAACAAGTTCTTCGGAACATGGTAGGATCAGCTAAAGTTATCATGAATAAAAATAATTCTTTTTCTTATATCTGTTCATAATTACCCAGGTTTATATGTTGAGATTCTTGTTACGTGAAAATTTTCTAGATTTTCGATATATCTAGAGGAATCTTAACACTGCGTCTAGATACGATTAGTGGTCTTTAAAATTTTTCCCTTTATTGGTCATGGGGAATTTTTGTATTCACAAACGAACAAGAAATCTTGTTCATACAATCTCATATTCACAGATTTTAGAAACTGATAAAGTTATGTATTGAAGGTTATTGGTATTTTAAAAACTAAAGATAAGTCTAGATAATCAAACAACGCCTAAAAACAAGTGTTCATAACTGCCTCGTGTTCGGAAAACATGGGAAATTATAAACAATCGTCTGTGAATCAGTATGATAAATGTTTGGCAAAAACTTTATAATACACTTGAAGATACATTTATTACTGACTGTAAAACGTCTGAAAACAGCATTTTTACTGAATTTACTGTGACAAGGGAGTACGTTATTGTACGCCCTCAGAACAATTTTAAATTCTAGAGACGTGGATTTTGTGAGCTTTGGTAACACAAT
Source organism: Uranotaenia lowii (assembly GCF_029784155.1). NCBI lineage: Eukaryota > Metazoa > Arthropoda > Insecta > Diptera > Culicidae > Uranotaenia > Uranotaenia lowii. Next base: position 283,189,540 of record NC_073693.1, on the reverse strand, counting down.
TCATATCTGTAACACATCAAAAAATTTGTAAACATGATTGAAAAACCCCTTAACGATTTTGTATAGGATGGTTTTTCTATCATTTATTTAAATGTGAAGAAAACCTTAAAATAGAATCGGATTCCTCTAAGTGTTCAATTATCTGAGTGTTAAAAAACAATCAAATCAATGAAATAAGTTGAAAATTTTGCTATATGCCGACGAAAATGGACAATCAATGTCTGAAAAACTTTGAATTTTTGTCCGGGAAAACCGGGAAAAAACCGGGAATTTCAAAATGAAAAAGTTGTGGCCACCCTGTAAGGATTTTTATCATGTTTGTCATATTTGTCATGTTCAAGTGGTTTAATTGAATAAAATAAAACACGATATCAAAAGTCATAGACTTGATGAAAGTTCAAATTTCAACGTAATTGTTGGGTAACCTTTTACGAAATTTAAAAAAAATACTTGTTATAATTCTGTCAAATATATTAAAAATTCAGTATTTAAGTATTTAAGCTTTTCTTATGTTACGTTTTTTTTTTCAACGATTTTCAATAATTTGTGTATTTATTTCCTAGTAAATTTTTCTAGACACTTTTACGAAGAAGAAAAGAAATCTATAACTAAATTCGGTAATGAATTTGGATTAGAGCGTTTTACAGCTCCAATAAACTTCTAATAAGTGTGTACATTCAAAATGTAAGTCTTAAAACGTACTATTTAACCCATCTAATAACTCGATTTGTTTACATTTGGTGCATTCAAGCATTCATCAATTCGACATCGAAATATTGTGTAAATCAGTAGAGAAGAAAAAAACATTATTTTAAGCTGATAAATGCCGCCTACACCGTGGCCTAGAGAATAGAGCTCAAGTCTTCAAAGCCAGAGGTCATGAGATCGAATTCTGGTCACTGCATACATCATACTCTTTCTATGGGCTGGTGTTTTTTTTTTGCGTTTATAAAATGCTAGACATTATGTCCTTGAAACATGGACGCCTTTTAAATTTAGGTGAATTGGATCTCTTCGAAGAAACATGAAGTTTCACTTTGATGTGATGCTATGTGTGAGTTCGATAAAAAATATATACACGCTGCAATATGATATCTATAGGTATTTATAGGTATACTAGCTGACCCGGTGTACTTTGCTTTCAAAAATAAATGATATTTTCAGAAATTATTCAATTTTGTATTGTTTTGTTGGGATTGTTTTAAATCAAATTATAACATAATTCATAAGCAACCTCTATAAAATGAGAGCTGCAGTTGGAGTTTCGAATTTCAACACAAAGATGAATAAAACTAATTTTCTGAATCTTGATCTATGAATTTGTGTTGAAGATCAGATAATTTCAATCTGTTTCTTTAAGCTTCGCCCTGAAAAAGAAGGGGCTCAAATTACGTACGCAAACAATCTAACTTATAAAATAAGGTTATTTTTGCTTGATATGTTCTGGATTCAAGCTAAAAAAACTGATAAGAGAGCCCCCCTGTCTTTCCCTTCACCTTTGCTGAATGGAGGTCGTGGTCTTTAATAATCATACCCATTTTTTTCGAGCCCAAAAATCCTCTTATATCATCCCATTTGGTTGATAAATTTTTAAGCTTCACACTACACCGTAAAGCATAAGGGTCTATACAAATCAGAGAAACATATCTCGTAACTAAGTACCTTTCCATGCCATATTTGTTTCCATTTATTGGCTTCGTTAGCATAAATTGAGAACTTATGCTAACAAAATTGTATTGGGCTCAATTCTATCCTCCTACTGCAAGAAAGCAATTGTTTCACATAGAAAAATTTCTCGTATTGAAATACCATCCCATGCCAAATTTGATTTTATTTGCGTAGTAAATTCTTAAGTTATGCATAAACTTGAAAGGAAGTACCATCCCTCTTCCGTTCTCCCCATTGAATATAGGAGTGAGAACTTAATATTTATAAAAGTATTTTTCGTACTCGAATACTTTTTGATGCCAAATTTGGTTTGATTTGCTCGATTAATTCTCGAGTTATGCCAAAAATGTGTATGGAAGCCCCCCTTTTCCCCCTTTATATCTTTTCGCAGAAAAAAGGTGGGGCTTCAATTTATAATAGAAACATTTCTCGTATCCAAATATCCTCACTTGCCAAATATGTTTCCATTTGCTCGATCAGCTCTTCAGTTACACTGAAAATTGTAAGGGAGACTCTCTCCTCCCTCTTTTCATCCACCTCTTTGAAGGAGAGAGGGACACCAAATATTCATAGAAGCATTCCTCGTACCAAAATATCCTTCAATGTCAAATTTCGTTCTATTTACTGTTGTAGCTCACGAGTTGCAGTGCAGTATAAATTATATGAAACCCCCCTCTCTCTTTCCTTTCTCTCCGCTGGAAGAGGATCAATCAGAGAAATACTTTTCGTATTCAAATACACTCCCAAGCCAAATTTGGTTCCATTTGCTTTATTAGTTTTTGATTTATGTAAAAAATTATGAAAGCGGACCCCTCCCCCTTTCAACTGGAAAGAGGGAGGGGTCTCGAATATTAATTGAATTAATTTTCGTATCCAAATACCTTACCATGCCGAACTGGGTTCCAATATATTTAATAGTTTTCGAGTTATATGATAAATTGCAAGGTAGCTCCCCTCTTCCCTTCCTATTCCCTTCCATTGAGAAGAGGGAAGGGTACCTAATATTCATAGAAATATTCTTCGATCCCAAATACCCTCCCATGCGAAGTTTGATACCATTTGCTTGATCGGTTCTCGAGTTATGCAAACATTAGTCTTTTGCTTGGGAGACCCCCTCCACCCTTCCTGTTAGGTCCTGAGGGGTCTCAAATCATAATAGGAACCTTCCCCGGCCTCCAATGCCCCCACCTGCCAAGTTTCACGTAAATCGGTTCTGTAGTTTTCGAGTCTGTAGGGAACAGACAGTCAGAAATTCATTTTTATATAAATACATAGATGGTTAAAAAAAATCTTTCTCCGAAACCAAAAAATATCAGGGAGGTGGGGGGTGGCGGTAGGTAGTATTAAAAAATAATAAAAATTTTCAATAAAATAAAACAAATTGAACAAAATCTTGAATGGAATAAGCTTGCATACAAACTAGATTGCACAAAATAGGTAAATCCAGTTTACCTAGATAGAATATTTGAAAAATCTAGAATTCTAAAGATAATACAATTTCCATTATCTATAGTTTGACTTTCGATTTTTAAACTATTGAAATTTTTAAGACACAATCAAAGTTTCTATAAAATACCTTTTTACTAATCTCCCCTAACTGAAGGGAATAGCCTTATTGTATCAACAAAATGCTTTTTTCAACTGTGGAAGATAGGATTTATTTCACCTTTTGTATTCTTGATTTTATTGATTTTTTTTGGTAAAAAAAAAACTTGATTTATGGGTTTTGTGCAATAATATAGTATGCAATTTTATTGCATGAAAGTGTTCATGGAATTTGATCCAATTTATAAGTTCTTTACATTATTTTTCATAAAAGCCACCCCCCTCCTTGCCAGGTTACAACTCCGAGTGACAAAAGAAGGATTTGAAATTTGTTCCGGCCTAATATCTCAAAAAGAAATTATTATCACATCCAATGTTACCCAAACATATGTGAGAATAATTATCGTTGGCTCAAATTTTCACACCGTGAACCCTGAACGTCAAAATCGGCAGGTTGTATTTTTTAAAATCCCTTTCCAAATTTGCATGAATTTGGAACAAATACAGTACCGTTCATAATTGTATAGAAATTAGAAGCAAGCGCACTGTCACTACGACTTTGAACTTCCATAACTTTTTACTCTGATGATATTTTTCTATCAAATTTTTTGCGTTCGATAGATCAACTATGACACTTTTATATCACAAAATTTAAGCTTTCTGGAGTTTGTGTGGCCTGAGAAACAGTAATTCTATGAAAATCGCACTTTTAGCATTTCAAAGTTCATGCCTGAAATATTGCACCTCGCGTAACTTTCGATCTCATCGATAGAACCCAGGTAACCACCAAGCATTAGTATAAGCAGTAAATCAGCATTATATCTGCATTTCCGCTGCTTGTTGTAGTATATAAGCATTTGAAATGCATAGTTGTTTTAAATTAGCATGCGATATTTTATTTAAAAGCTTTTAGTCAGTTAAAAGCTTTTTGAATGCACAATAGCCATAAAATAGCGATGTCAATGCTTGAATAATGCAATGAAAAAATATTTAAAATTGCATTTTGGATGCTGATTAAAAACAGTTACGCATATTAAATGCTAACAGACTGCAAGAAGCAGTGGAAATGCAGATATAATGCTGATTTATTGAAGATGCTTATTTCTGGTTTGTAGGTACCGTAAACCGTAGAGGGTTTTGTAAAATGGGTTGTTGGGCGAATAATATTATTATTTTCAAATGTTTTCATTATGATGTTAAACTTAAACGGTTTGCTGAATTCTACCTAGGTGTTTAGCTGGTTGTTCATTCATAATCGTATCATAATGTCTAGGTATAATCAAACAAAACAACTTATATACCAACGTACCTGATTTATACCCATTCCTTCATATTTATAGATGGCATGTTTTTCTTTATGTGCAGATGTTTGTTTTGAATATTTGAAGAGTGATTAATATTGTGCATATAAGAAAAATGGATCGTTCAAAAAAGTGGGAAAATATCATCAAAAGTGGTTCATACAATCGAAATTTGAAGCGGTATTTATAGTGAAATAGATGATTCATCGAACAGTGATCTTGCCAATCTTTTGGGCACACCAAACACTTTGTTGAATACACCGTCAACAAGTACTCATCCACTTCCAACATCATCTTCAACGCAAGATGCTTCAGATACGTCCACCTTTGGATTCGTCCTCAATACCTCTCTTGAATTACGATGACGATGCCTTAGATACGAGTGAGGAAGCAGAACCTTCAGAAGAAGTTTATTATAGCCCTGACGATGAATCAGATGACCACGATAGAATAATTGAAGTTGAATCAGACTTTTCAACGTTTCTTCGTCAATGGAGTTTAGAGTTCAAAATTTCCCATTCCGCGCTGAAACCTCTTCTATTGCGTTTATCGCAATAAGATCGCATGCTACCTACGGAGCCACGGCGTTTACTGGAAACCCCTCGAGAAACTGCCAAAATTATTGAATAACAAGGAGGTCAATATTGCCATAATGGATTTGGTAAGTGGTGAATATTATTGTAAAGAGACTTGATATAACGATAAAATATTTTTTACATAACAATTCATTAGCGAAGCTTTTAACAGCTTGAGAAATTCTCGTGAGATTTCTGTCCATTCCAATATTGATGGTCTGCCGCTATATAAAAATGATACAGATCAAGTTTGGCCTATTTTATTTAACGTGCATGAAGAACCGAATATAAAACCAATGATTATTGGGGTATTCCACGGTAAACTCAAACCAAAACGTGTGGAAGAATATTTGGAAGCATTCGTTGATGAAGCACTACCTATTTTAAATACAGGTATTATTATCAATGGCTTCAAACTAAGTTTCAAAATAAGAGCTTTCATCTGTGATTCTCCAGCTAGAGCGTTTATAAAAGGTAAAATACTATAATTATTTTCTGTTATATGTGAAAGTAACTGTCCATAATTTTTTCAGGGACCGTGAACTTCAATGCTTTTCATGGATGTTTAAAATGCACCACCGTTGGAGAACTTCAAAAGAATTTAAATGTAAACACTTATCCAATAAAGAGTGCACCTAAGCGAACAGATGCCTGATTCCGTAGTAAAATCTACGATGGACATTATCAGGCCTATAAGACTCGCGAGAATGGAAAAATGAAAAAGGTGTATGTGGTAACACCCCTTTTAAGATTGCCTTTTGATATGGTAGAAGACGTCATTGTATTCTTTGCATTTGTCAGTGATTCTTTGCATTCTTTGCAAGATGTCTTGGTGTCGCTAAAAAAATGCTCACACTGTTTAAAGATGGACACAACCCAGGTAACTACCAAGCATTTAAAACAGCATGTAAGTAGCACTATATACGCATATACGGCAGGTGGATTAAAGCTACTAAGCATTAGATAAGCATTTATGTAGCCCTGAATGCTACTCAAATGCAGGTGACGCGTTGTTTATATGGAACAAAAATATCATGTTTCATCAGCTCTTCTCTTATAGCTCAGCGGATAAAGGAATCGTCCATTGATATTGATGTCGCTCTGATCCAGGTTCGAATCCCGTTCCAGGAGGAGGAACAACAACTCCAAGAGTTCTCACCACACAAGGGTGGTATACAATGGTAAAAGGTCGAGTGAACAAAGAGAGGTTGATATGCAGCAAAGAAAGAGAGGAGTGGGTCGGTAAAGAAGAGCACGAGATAAAAATATCTGTGAGTGGTGATCACAGGTTTTTTTTTTAAATGAAACGGCGAAGCATTAAATCAGCATTTCAAATGCTTTTTGAATGCCAAGTTGGGAACATTTGTAGGGTTTAGCACTAAAGTAGCCGTATATTTTGCCAAAACCTGCATTTGAGTAGCATTCAGGGCTACATAAATGCATATCTAATGCTTTTTAGCTTTAATCCATCTGCCGTATATGCGTATATAGTGCTACTTACATGCTGTTTTAAATGCTTGGTGGTTACCTGGGAACTTTTCGAAAACTTCAGACATGGTAGCTTCCTATTTCAACAATCTCTGTGCAAAATTTCAATAAAAAATGTTGCGTAGTTTCAGAGATATTGCAGTTTGAATGAGAAAAGTCCAAAAAGTCCGATTTTCGTAGAATTACTGTTTCTCAGGCCACACAAACTCCAGAAAGCTCAAATTTTGTGATATAATAGTGTGATAGTTGATCTATCTAACGCAAAAAAATTGATCCAAAGATATCATCAGAGTAAAAAGTTTCGGAAGTTCAAAGTCGAAGTGACAGTGCACTTGCCTCCAATTTCTATACAATTATGAACGGTACTGTACGTACAACGGTTGAGAATTTTGAAATCGATAACTGTGATAAAACAGCAATTTACGCCACCGGTGCCAGACCGACTGTTTTATTGTGGCTCCAAAACCGTGTTTTCTATACACCGTTTGGACTGGTCTTGAATATAACAAAGCAGTCAAAGGTTCTAAATATTTCAAAAATAAAATTGTTTTTCTGGACTTTTTCATTCGGAACCAATTTCTGATAACCTAATAAAACAAATCGACATATCTAATACACAATATCGGTCAACATTTGCAGTCCGGAGATCGCTAACAATCTACAGGTAAAATTTACCCGAAGCAGATATGCGAACAGCTTTGGAGGGTTAACAAATAATACCAAATTTGACATGGGGAAGAATTTGGGTACTTAAATGGTTCTATGTTTGTCACAGATCCTGCTGCCTTGTAGTTTGTAGAGAGGAGGGGAGAGAGGGGCTTATATAAATTTTGTTGTAAAGCTTAAGAACTTATCAATGAAAGGAAACAAATAGGCAAAATGATTAGAGATCCCTACTTCTTTCCAGCAGTGGGGGATGGGAAGGGGAAAGGGGTGCTCCCATACAAGCCAAAGGATCATATTTGATAAGAGAGGTTGTTTCGGTGCCTTTTTTCAGGTCGAAGTCGGGAAGCATGAGGCAGGTTTAAACGAATTTTATTTAGCATAGCTCAAAAACTTATCAAACAAATAGAGGCCAATGTTGCTGTTTGTTGATATTCCTATGGTAGTTTGTGAGCCTTCTAAGGGAGAGAGGGTGGATAACATACCACTAAAACATAAAATTAGGCATAATAAAAAGATTAATGAAGCTTTTAAAAACAGAGTAAAAATTACTGATCTAGAAAAACAAGAAAGAAAGAAAGAAAGATCATCTTTTTATTGAAACTCTTGCTGCAGCAGCTCTATTTTAATGGGATTACAACTGAGTTAAGTTAAAATTTGATTAATTTTGGTTTTATGTGTTTATTTAAAACGGCTTATACATGGTTGAATATGAGACCCACATAACAAAATCATTTGAATTATCTTAATAAATTTAATTTATTTTTGGAAGTTGTAGGGTCAGCTAGTGTAAAATAAAATGTTCCTGGTTTTGAGATGAAAAAAAAACTTTTAATTCTAATTGAATCGTGGTGTTTTCTTAGTTATGTAGTTTAGAAGTTTTACAAGTATGATTCAATCTTTGAACAAACCATAAAGTTAAAAATTTAGAACGAGTAACCAATATAGAAATTTGTAGTATCTTTTGAGCACTGGCAAGAAACTTTCATTATGATTTTGTAATATTTAATAAATCAGCAAACAAAAAGTGAAGCGAAGAATCTGCTTATTTTCAATTTGGATTTAAACAAAAAATGGCAAATAGATTACAAACAGGCAAGTGATTCAAACTTTTTTATTACAGAGATCCTGTCGGCCAAATTCGTCTCGAACTGCTTGAGCATCAATCAAATTTTGGTGACGTCAATTTCAAACCAAAAAAAAAAAAAATACCGAAAACCATTGCCCACGAACCACCATCCGGCTCCATTTATGAAGAAACCTGATCGATTTTTTTCTACACTAATCGTAGTCCTGCATGGCTCAAAGGTGTTCGGAAAATTCACTTACACATCATCACTATCGGATCCGAAGAAAATCCGTCGGGTTGGAGTGGGGCCATAGAACGCATCGCTCGGATTTGCATTTTCCAAGGAAGTGGGGATATGATCCCGACTTTGTCTCGTGTCGGATGGCTTCCCTGTATTGATGCATCGGTATGTGCGCATCCCGATCACCGAACAGTGTGTGCACGTTCTTGATGAAAAAAAAACGCGCCCGACCGACCGATCAACTACGATGACGACGACGACGGCGGCGCCTCGACGATTCGGCTACCCGTTGCGCCTGTATTGGTGCGTCGGGTCCAGCTCGGCGTGCACAGCGCCCAAGATCGTTTCTGTTCGCGTCGTGCAAAACCGTACGCCACTATCAAAAAACGCGCGGCGAACGTGTTTGCTCAGTTCGCCTTTAAACTGTTTAACTCGCGGATTCAAGTGTAAGTAGGCCTCGCTAAACGAGAATTTTTTGGGGATTTTTTTCTGGTTCCGGAGTCACATTGGTTTTGGGCTGTGTGGAGTGGGCTTTGAACCGGATTGGAGTTTTCCATGGACAAGAACGTTGCATTTCATTGATCAGTGTGTGATTTGTGCCCAGAAGTGACTGTTTAGTTAGCTGTGACCGGTACAGTGCCTCTGATAAGCGTGATTGGGGGAGGGCTTTCGATTTCGGGGTGGCGAAGGTCTGACAGGTCTGAGGAGTGATTCAGCCATCGGAATCCGAGTGAGAGTGCAGTGACTTCTTGGGGGGTGGGGTGGGGTAAAGTCAGCTGTTTGATTGCTAAGTCATAATGACATTAATCGATACCCTGTTATGGACTTGAAGAAGACTTAAAGATTGAACAATCCAAGACTCCGATTGTTTTGGTTAAGAAAAATGTCACACTCAACGTAGTGTGTAAATCGAAAACATGAACCAGTAGTGGCTAAGGCTATTTTTAAACTTCTGTCAGTCAGACATTTCGTTTTCGTTAAATCGGTTCAATCTAAGTAGCCCACGGAGATAGAGAAACTATTTTTGAAACAAATATTTAAAACAGTGGCTACTGTAACGAATGATCCCTAGAAAAGTTGCTCGGGGCATTTAGAAAAGTGTGTTTGGTTAAAATTTTTCACACCGCCCTACAGCACACAGCAGGCCGTTGAAATCCGACTAGCAGCAGAGGCTATTTTTATTCCGGGCAATTCTAAGCTCTCAAAAGTCTATCTAGCGTACCGCGATTGCAACCGCGAGACCAAATTTTCCCAGAATATCTGTTTAGAAATTATGAAATTCAACCCAAAACAATCACGAGCGAGTGTTGACTCATCCTTCCGCTGATCGCTTTCCAAAATTGACCCCCATGTTGGGACCGGTACATGACTCGCTCAGACTTCGAGGCCTACTGGGATTTGCGCCAGCCATTGAAGATTGATACCTGTTAGCTGGTGCGAGTTTTCAGTCTAGTCGGGATGCTATTTTTAAAACATCTCGGATATCCCAGCTCCCTGTGTAGACTTATGTTCGTGGGATGCGCATGCGTATGTAAAAAAAACAGAAACGCATCCGTGCGACTGCGCCCAGAATTTTGGTTTTATTGGCGTAATTTCTCACACACATACACCTTGGAATTTTTTGACGATTAATGTTTACTGTACATTTTTTCTGAAAAGATGTTCAGAGAAAAAGTTTTGCAAAAGCACACATACATACAAACACACATACAGTCAATACACACCATAGACACATACATACTTATGTTGAAAAAGAAACGACAAAAACTGTTTTTGATAAAAAAAATATCCTAAAAAAAATGAAACCTTAAAAAAAGTGTCCTAGACTAAGGTTGTTAAAATTTTTTTAGCACGTATCCAGGCCGGAAAAATCCGGTATATTTTATCCAAAAACCTGGCAAAATTCGGGCATTTCATTTCGAAATTGTCGACTAAAAATCCGGGTAATATCCGGGCAAATTTTTTCAAAACTCAGGAATTACTCAACAAAAATCTATTAAAAAATATTTGAATTATTTTTTCTCATTCTTAACTCCTCAGATTTTAATCGTATCTCAGATTTTAATCGTATTTTAGGCTTCCTAAAACCCGTCCATGATTATTTTTTTAAAACTTGCTGAAAAAGTTGCGTTTTAAACGCATAAATTAAAAAAAAATTACAATACATTTTTTTTCTTTTTCAACGAAATCCGGACAATCGGATCGGACTTTTCCAAAATCTTGTTTTTAACTATCCGGATAAAACCGAGCAATCTGGCAAGCTTATTCTAGACCCCCCTATGGAATCTTTTGGTTTTTGGCATAAATAAAGGGGAAACGCGATACTTTCGAGTGGTGCTTATTTTATTTAAATTAAGTTTTTCCATCAGAAACACCTTGTTTCATGAAGATAATAAAAAAATATATTAAGAATACTGATTTATTTTTTTAGGGATTGTCTTAACATTATTGAAATCAAATTTTCATGATTATTGAATCTGATTGATTACTTATTATTTTTACCGGTACTTTTAGAAATAATTTGCAACCCAGATTATAAAATATTTTGTGATTGTTTTTTTTTTTCATAGCCCTTGATAGTTTTTATTTTTGTTTTAATTTCGAAACAATTGATTGAGTCTGATTTTTAATCGAAAAAGAAAATTCAAACATTGACCTCAATCCTGAATCTCAACTTTGGATTCTAAATCTGATTTCTGAATTTTTATCCTGAATCTGAATTATGTATTTAATATAGGAAATGGATACACCGAATTCAACACTCGAAGTTCGGAATTCAAAACCCAGATTTTCAGACTATTTAGATACGAACTTAGATCTCAGAACTCAGAATTATGGACTCACAATTCAAAACTCAGGGAAAGAAAATCATAATCCAAAACTAAGAATTCAGAATCCGTTAAGCATAGTTCTGAAAAAGATCCCACGATTCAGGTATCAATTTGCCGAATCAATGATTCTGAAAAACCCAAATGAAGAATTCAAAAATCATAGTTTAGAACTCAAAACTCAGAATTACGACCTCAACATTTTTAGCGCAGAGTTTCAGTATCTACTCGAAATTTAGAACTCAGAGATTGCATTCAGAATAGAATTGTTCGATCTTGGATCGATCTTTGGAAGATCGATCTTTTTAACACAAATATTCGAAAGTTTGGATCGATTCTTTAGCCAGGAAAAGATCGATTAGTTCGGATTATTTTCGAAACTTTTTAATTTTTCTCTCCTCGGTGAGCTGGAGATATTTAGATAAAATTTTGAGTACCAATTTAATGTTAAACAGTGCTATCTGTTTGGCATCTGGTCTATTTCGATACTTAAAGTTTGCGAAATTTTCGTCAGAAAATTTCGATTAGCGTTTTGAAGAATGGGTTTATCCATATGAAAAGAGATTAAAACACCTTTGAAACTTCGTGTTTTTGTTTCTTAGGATTATGATTCGGAATGAAAATCCCGAGAAAAAGAAAAAAAAGTGTTTTTTTCTTTGCGTTTTTTTTACAAAACGTAGCTCCCTCTTGTTTAAAAAGGCAAATCTCGATTTATCAGAGATCGATCCTCAGGCTCCGATTATTCCTACAACCGTTCATCTGAATCAATTTAAGAGATCGATATTTTCCTGAAGATTGAACAGAACAGAACTTTTCAAACTTTAAATTAAGAAATCCAGAACTTAGAATTCGAAAATACAGAAATCAGTACTCAAAATTCAGAATTTAAATATTTTCTGTTCAGAATTTAGAACCCAAAACTTAGGATTTTCAATCCAAGACTTAGAACTTAGAATTCAAAGAATTCAGAACTCGGAGCTTTAAACTTAGGACTAAGAATTCCGAATTCTGATTTCTGCACCAGAAATAAGAATTCCAAATTCATAGCTCAGAAAACTTTGAGTTCAGAATTCATAATTTCGAATTTAGAATCCAGAACTCAGAATCAAGGCTACCAAAAAAAGTCTGTGTTTTGGACAAAAAAAATACTCAAATTCTGTGATTTGAACCCGAAATTCTGTGAAGGTTTTCTGTAACGCTATTTCTATGAAGTTCGTTGGGAAATCATGTCAAACATAAACAAATTGGAAACTATTTAAAGTTTCAATAGAAAAAAAAATCAATTTACATTACCTTGTTTTCCTATTTTTATGAATTTGAGTCAGAAATCAAAAGTCGATAAAGACAAACAAATTTATAATTTTGGAATTCTGTACAAAATTTAGAAAATCTGTGAGTTTTGTGAAAATTTTAAGCATTCTGTGATCTGTGACAAAATTTTGCTCGAAATTCTTTGATAATACAGATTTTTCTGCAACCTTACTCAGAAATCAAGTTTTAAATCTGAGAACTAAGTAATTCAGAACACTAAGTTCAATACTCATAATTTAATACTGAAAATTCAGAAAACAGAACAACAGAAAACAGAACAATTTCTGAATTCACATTTTAGAACTCTGGAATCAGAACTCTCAACATAAATTTAGAGCTTACTTGACTTAGGCATCCAAACTCTAATTTCGAAATATTAAGAAAACTGATTTCAAAAACTTAGAATCCAGAAATCAGAGTCCAAAACTCAAAATTTAGAATTCAGCAATCCGAATTCGGGAATGTAGTACTGATTACCGTAACTTCCTTATCGAAAAGGTTTATGTTCTTTAGTAAAACATTTCAATATTTTAAGTTGAAGTACATGCATAGGGCGAAATTCAAAACTCAAAATTCCGACCTCAAAGTTTGAAGCTCATAATTTAGAACCCAGAACTCAGAATTTGGATCTCGGAACTCGGAAATTTTGAGCTCGGAATTCAGAACTCAGAATTTTGTTCTCAGAACTCAGAACTCAGAGTTTAGAACTCAAGGCTCAAAATGTGTGTACTCAGAATTTAAAGCTCAGAATTAAAACAAAACTCAGAATTTAGAACTCACAATTCTTGTTCCATTATTCGATATTAAAAACTCACAAATTTAAAATCAGCATTTAGTGCTCAGATTGCAGAACTCAATTTGCAGTATCTATTCAAAATTTAAAACTTCAGAATTCGGAACTCAGAATTTTGATCTCAGAACTCAGAGTTTAAAACTCAGACTCAAAATGTGTGTATCTACTCTGAATTTACAACTCAAATTGATGAGTTCAATATTTAGCACTCAGAATTAAAACAAAACTTAGAATTTTGAACTCACAATTTTTGTTCCATTATTCGATATTAAAACCTCACAAATTTAAACTCAAAATTTAGTGCTCAGATTGCAAAACTCAATATTCAGTTGCTATTCCAAATTCAGAACTCAGATTTTGGAACAAATCCAAATTCTAAAATCAGGACTCAGAACTCAAAATCCCTTAACTCAGAATTTAGAGTTGATGTCAGAACTTAGGATCCAGAATTGATGACTCCCTACACAGAACTCCAGAACCCAGAACTCAAAACTCAGAATTTCTGAACTCAGAATTCAGAACCTAAAATTCCGGAGTTCGGAACGTTGAACTCGAATTAATAAAGCAGAACTCACAAATCACAACTCAGAATCCATAACCTGTAACTCAGGAAAATTAAATTGCCAGATATTACCGAACTTAGAAATTAGAATTCAGTATTTGCTTATGTATGTACTCAGAATTCAGAGTTTAGAATTTCTAGTCAAATATTTAGAATTCCGAATTCAAACAAAAGTCAGAACATAGAACTCACAATTCTTGCTCCATTATTCGATATTCAGAACTCAGAAATCTGAACTCAGCATTTAGTGCTCAAATTGCAGAACTCAAAATTCAGTAACTATTCAGAATTCAGAACTCAGGTTTTGGAACTGCAAATAAAAATTCATGACTCAGAACTCAAAATTTCTGAACTCATAATTTAGAATTTAGAGTTGAAATCTTCAAGTTCAGAATTTCATATGTCAGAACTAAGGATCCAGAATTGATGATTCACAACACAGAATGCAATACCCAGAACTCAATACTCAGAATTTCTGAACTCCGAATTCAGAACTTAGAATTCCGGAATTCGGAACGTAGAACTCGAATTAATAAAACAGAACTCTTGAATCACAATTTAGAATCCGTAACCTGTAACTCAGAAAAATTCAAAATCCTGAAATCAACTCATAATTTAAAACTCAAGACTCAAAATGTGTGAACTCAGAATTTAGTGCTCAGAATGCTAAGTCCAATATTTAGCATTTAGAATTCAAACAAAACTCAGAATTTAGAACTCACAATTCTCTCTCCATTCTAAACTCAGCATTTAGTGATCAGATTGCAGAACTCAATATTCCAGATTAAGATAATAAATTTTGAACTGCTAATAAAAATTCAGAACTCAGAAATCAAAATTTCTGAACATAGAATTAGAATTTAGAGTTGAAATCTTCAAGTTCAGAATTTCATATGTCAGAACTTAGAATCCAGAATTCATGATTCCCAACACACGATGCGATACCCAGAACTCAATATTAAGAATTCGGAACTCAGAATTCAGAACCTAGAATTCCAGAATTCGGAACGTTGAACTCGAAATCATAAAACAGAATTCACAAATCACAATTCAGAATCCATAACCTGTAACTCAGAAAAAATCAAAACACAGAAATCAACCCATAATTTAAAACGCATGACTGCAAAGTCCAGGATTTAGCATTTAGAATTCAAACTAAACTCAGAATTTAGAACTCACAATATATGCTCCATTATTCGATACTCAGAACTCAGAAATTGGAACTCAGCATTTAGTGCTCAAATTGCAGAACTCAAAATTCAGTAACTATTCAGAATTCAGGTTTGGAACTGCAAATCCAAATTCAGGACTCAGAACTCATCATTTTTGAATTCGGAATTTAGAATTTAGAGTTGAATCTTCAAGTTAAGAATTTCATATGTAGAAACTTAGGATACATAATTGATGATTCACAACACAGAACGCATTACCTAGAACTCAATACTCAGAATTTCTGAACTCTGAATTCAGAACCTAGAATTCCGAAATTCGGAACTTATAACTCGAATTAATAAATTAGAACTCACAAATCACAATTTACAATTTACAATAAAACTCTGAAAAATTCAAAAAAATCAAGAAATTTGCGAACTTAGAAATTAGAACTCAGTGCTCAGGACTCACAATTTTTCAATCCATCATTCGTTGATTCGGAACTTCAAGAATAGAACTCAGATTCAGAACATTCAGATTAAGAATTCAGGTTCACTTTTTAGATAAATAGCGAAGATGAGTTACGTTGGTTTGTATTAAAATTTTAAGATTTTTTTTATTATTCTTGAATATATTTTTGAAGTTTCGCATCAGTTACCAGCACACATAAATACCCTCAAAAAGACAAACTAAACCGATTTATTCCCCTCGTACGACCTCCTGCGCTGCGATCATTTGCCATATTTGCCAAAAATAAGCCAATTTGTCACACGTTGGCCTTACGCGCCTGGCAGCCGACTTTATTTACGCACGAAAGTGACAACTTAACATTCTCCCATATGCAAGCAAGTCGGTATGTAAACGCACCACAATGTAAACAAAGTTTGGAGCAACAACTTGAGGACATTGAAGAAAAAAAGCGGAGTAAAAACAACAACACTCTGGAATTTTTAAATATAACGGCCTCTAGAGTGCGCCATTGAAAGTATGTAAGGGTGCAAAAAAAATACAAAAAAAATGCCGCGTCGTCGGACAATTTGCTGGACTCACTGCAGCCAGCGTATGGAAATGTCAGGTTTGGCGTGAAAAATGTGCTTTATAATTTGTTGCAGCACCCTTTTTTGAACAAAAAAACCCTCATTTGCATTCGATGAGCTTTTCTTAAGTTGGGGTATTGATTTTGTCTTTTTGTTGTTTCAATCAAGAAGGACACATTTTGAACAGTAATTGAATGATTTTTTATCCTTATTCCTAGATTAATCTTAAATTGTTGCTAACTTTACACGAAAAAAAAATCTTACGAAAGGGGCTGGAGAAGAAGGAGTGCTCACAGTCTTGATTATTCGACAAACAAGATCATTCATCATGCTGGCACCTGGGGCAGGATCGAAGCTCGTTTAATCCTCTAGCAGCTACCTCAGAAAGTATTATGCAAATTTAAACGTTAGAACACACGTAGTAGTTTTACGCAGTCAATCAAACATCTGAGAGAACATCAAGGGGATGGAAGTAGAACTGGCAGTCAGCCTTTCATTCATGCGTGATCGCAGTTCAGAAAACCACATAAACCTAGCTACACAAACAAGATCCCATAAGGCTCACTTCCAGTTTGCCGGCACAAATCAAAAGCCACAAAGTCACTGTCAAGTATGTTTGGGGAAACCTGCCGACGACGACGACGACGGTTAACCACATCCTGGGGGTGCTCAGACTGAGCTAATCCTGTACTGTGAACGCGGCAAAAAATATTCGGCTGCTAATGTGATACTTTTATCACGTTTTTAGATCTCTGTCGAGTCACGTCACGTTTTACAGAATGTCACGTTTTGCAGATCTATTAGGAGTAAAACTGCCCAATTTGAGGTCCAAATTCAGAACTTAGGTTAGATCATTTTGACCTTTGATTTATACATTCAAATTCTGAGTTTGAAGTTTAAAAATCCATCTGAATCTTAAAGTTTGAATCAAATCCAATGTACATTTTAGCGATTGAGGGTTTTTTTCCGCTAGGCATTGCTGGATTTTGAAATGAAAAAAAGTCGTGTGACGAAGTCTTGAACTAACAAGTCTCATTTCGATAACAGTGTATGCATTCGCAATCCCCAATTTGGACTCTCAATTTTCGATTTTAATCATTGCATTCTGATATCTTGGAAACTGTAGCGTGTATTGTTAATGTTCATAAATTTTCAAAAATTAAGATGGTCAAATATATTCATTGTTAGAAAAAAGTCTTGAGTATCAAATTCAAACCACTCTAGTTACTGAAGTTCAATTTCGCTAAGTAAATTACCTTTGAAATCATCAAATTCTGTCCTCGTTCTTTTCCAAACAATTATTAGAAAAACGGAGCTTTTGTAGAAATGATCAATTCTTCAGATTTAACTGTTTTTAGAAAACATTTTCCCACAACTTCTCTAGGAGCTTTCATTGCATCATTTTAATGTTGTTATACCTTCTGAAATTTTCCAAAATTTTATATACTTCAAAGACTTCACAGTGTTTAAATGTGTTAAATAAAAGATTTATGTTTTCGACCGTGGATGATTTGAATTTGGCTCTTTTCGGTCTTGGATGTAGATCAAAAAACGATTGTTTTTTAAATACCCGACGTTTCGACCAGTTTTGTTGGGTTTTTTTTTCAAGGAAACTTGCTGTCTGTTGTTTTTGCCGAATTCGACAAAAACAACAGACAGCAAATTTCCTTGAAAAAGACCAACAAAACTATCCGAAACGTCGGGTATTTCAAAAACAATCGTTGTTTGATCTACATCCAAGTGTTAAATAATGTCAGCTTTGCACATTATTTATTTCACATTTTTCTTCTACTGTGGCTAATATAATTTTGACGGATGAATAAATAAGTGTAGATAACACATCATTCACATTTTTTTTTTGGTTCAAGATTTAAAAAGAATCCTAGTTAAATGCATTTTATAGGTCGGATTTGAGATGGACCAAATGATTGTTGTTTTTTTTTACAATGCATCTTAGCTGTACCACTGGCTGTACTACAGTTTCTTTTCTGAAGCATGTTTTTTGTAAAAATCCTGAACAAAATTAACATTACAGAATGTTGTCTCAGACAAGATCCAATAATAAGATTCGCTGCTGATATTCTTTTTTCAAATTCAAATAAAAAATTGTCAATTCAGACCCCTTTTGTTTTTGGCAAAATGCTCGAAATTTTACGGTGCCATAACCGAAAGGTTTTTTCTTGTTTTTTTTCACTCGTTAATAAAAAATAATGGTATTGTTGTATTTTTCATCAGTTTTAGCTAATTTTAGTCATTTTTGATATATTTTTCGTGTTTTAGAGACATTCAGACATTCAGAACTTCTAAAGATTTCCAAATTTTTCTCACTTGATGATAGAAATTCGTTTCTGAACACTCAATTTTAATAGATTCAACTCATTTCAGGGTTCTGGTTCCCTAATATAAAAATTTAAATTATATTATTAATTAAATCTCGCATGATCATTCATTACGTCGTATGAAAAATCTTAAGAATTCACAGAAAACTGCTGCAAAAGTTATCAAAACAACTTTAACACTTGTATCTTACATATAGAAGATGTTGTCCAGACTACAAATATTATAAATGGAAAAAATTGCAACTAGTTTATGTCAATTTTCGTAACTTTTTGTAACATAACTGTTTGTTTACATTTTGTTTTATACGACGTGATGAAAGCTCACGCGAGAAATAATAGTTTTCCGAATTAAAAAAAAACACCATATTAAGGCAATGAATATTTAGAATCTGGGATGTAACAAACGCGTCTATTTCAAAAACTATCCGTTTGATCGAAAACGTGAACATTCTAGTTTGTCTCGGTATACTTCTTATCTATTTTGGCCAAACAAATAAAAAAAAAAATCAACAGTTCATGAGTTTAGATTATAAATAAAATTATGAAATAATGAATTATTGAAACCTAACAATTCACATCAAATAAGAAATACTACATTGATGATGTAGGGCTCTGAAAAAAAATCAATCTTGGCTCATATCGAAATAATGATCTAGAATCTACATTTAGAAATCGTTTTTTTTACATATTAGAAATCGTATTGAAACTCGATTTATTATTTCGTTGAGGTATTGAAATTGGAAGAGATCGCAAATTTTTCATTTTAATTGTTATTTCAATTTCAAAAAATCAAATTTTAAACCAAATTGAATCGGTTTTTACTTTATAAAAAAAATATCCACAAGATTTTATTCTTGGAATTCATTGTTGCGTATTAAGAAACATGTAATATTCCGTAAAAAATATAGAAGATTATCATTAAAGTTTTATCAAGAGCCTAATTTCAAACTAAAACATGAATTTGGGTCGAGATTGCAAGTATCAGGTTTGAACCCCACAACTTGAGCATAGAATAAGTTTTTTCATCAAATCGAAGGGTTTCTTATAAAAACTTATTATTTGTTCAAACAAATTGAGCTAAATTGAAAAGATTTTAGAGCAAATTAAAATATTTTAATCATCGATGAAAGTAAGTTCTCTAATTTGTTTTGAATTCTTAACTTATACAAATCTAGTTTACAATTTTTCACATTTTTGGATGTATTTTTAAAATTTTAAGCTGAAAAATATTTAAAAATGGTTAAGTAAAAAGTAATAAGAAATATTTTTTTGATTTGTTAACAATTCGAGCTTTGTTTTAAGCAAATAAATCATAGAAAAAGCAGGTCATCAAAAGTCCTCCCCATATGGCCTTTCTTCCTAGGGCCCTGGTCGTTATATTATACAAACTTTCAAGAACGTTAACACAATGTTATGATGTTTGTAAAAATTATATAGGTCCTGTAAGTCTGGAATGCCATGAAGATGGTAAACCACAGGTAAGGTAAAAGTATTTAAAAAATACTGGTCGATTTTAGCAAATGTGCTTAAATCGAATGTTGCCAAAAACGAATGTTGTTGAAAATCGAACAGGGTCTATACTTGGAAAACGATGGAAAACGATTTTTTGTAAAGCTCATGTAACTACACCTCTAGAACCGGTAGGAAATTGTTCTTTAGGCGAATATAAATGTATTGCGAAAGCCTTGCATTAATATACCCTAAATCCAGTGCAAGGTTCAATTTAAGAGTTGGTAAATCTGAGAAATTGCAAACCTACAAAAAAATTGAAAATTGCTACCTTTGAAAACTCGTCAAAAATTCTTTGTTTTGTATACGGAAAATCTAAAGATACGAAAATGTGCCAAATTACTTCAACTTTTCGATCCTCTTTTGAAAATTTAAATGGTGCGACTTAAACAATTTTGTGGGTTCATAATTGAAAAGTACGGTTTTACACCACTTTTTCACATTTTTTGTGATCATGATCCTAAAGCAATTCAAAAAAATGTATCCTTGTGCGCAACGTTTAGCTTCTAACTTAAGCTTTCTTGTACACAAGGGGAAATTTTTTTAGTGTTCCGAAGCATGTTTTTTCGTATTTTTTTCCTTAGACTTTGAATAACGGAAAACTGAAGTGTTGTCGCTAAATATTGTCTGGAATACATATTTGAGTTACACTAAAACGTTTTCAAAACTATAAATTTTTTAAAAATCTATTGAGAAACAAGAGAGATATAACGGGTTTAGTCAGGAGTGTCAAATTGAAGCTCTAGGAAAAACGGGTAAAAATTTTAGGGACCAGTGAGGGTCAATTGATCCCTAGAGCCCAAAAAGATTTATTTTTCTTCTGAATAGATCTTGATCATTGCTAAGCATGAAATTACGTATATTTATCCTATAACTAATATTATCCAACAATTGTCTGATATAAAGGACTCAAAAAGTGCTTTTATTTAAAAATTAGAAAATTGCGCCTTTAAGTGTGCTATGACTACAGGGTAGTAGATAAACTTAAAGATTTTTTTGTACTTAATTAGATATCTCTAGCACTTGAGTTTCCACTTTTCCGCCTTCCACATTCTTCCGTCACATGAGTTTTCGATGTAGTTTTATTAATTCCCCATAGTATACTTAAATTTCACGAAAATTTTCTTGATTATAAATATGTAAATTTATCATGACACTTATAAACTGAGGAACGGGAACTAATAAAGCAAAAAATTGTCAATGTGTCTTTTATCTTTAGATTTGTTTGATTTTTGCCCAGGTTAGGACGGCCTGAAAGTCTCCTTTAACTTTAAAAATTGCATAATTTTTCCGTCCCACGAAAATTCTTCTAATTTATCTATGGGTCCATGTATTATTTAAACTTTTGGAGTATATAAACATGAAGTAAGACACTGTCAAAAAACGCAAAAGACGGCGAGTTGCTTTATTTTAAAAAGATATGATGAAAATGGGAAATTGGGATCAAGTATCCCCATTCTTCCCTACTTATCAACTGCAAGGGTGCTTAGGGAAAAAATCGTTTTAAACGAAGCTTAGGGAAAAAATCGGTTTAAACGAAGCCAAATTATGTAACGTTAATAAATTTTTGTTGAATAAATAACAACGCCATGGGCTATAATCAAAGTTAAAAAAAGGCTTCAATCTGATAGTTGCAAGTGAAGATCGTGAATTACGTTATTGCATAAAATTCAGGCATGTTCGAGTTGTTCTGAATGCCTCGGAATTGTAAACGTTGAAAAATCATCATGAAGTAGCTTTTTGAAGGGATTTTTTTCCGCAGTAATGAAGACTTCGTATAGCTAAATTCTCAGTTTTATGGAATAGTATTCACAATCTTGTAAAGAGTTTCAAATAAATTCTGCTCTTGAGAACATTCTTTCATTATTAATTAGAAATGTAACATCCTTTGTAGAGAGACACATTTTGAGTAAACTTTCTTCTTGAGAAGGAACGAACTAATAACTGCGAATGCTTCATAATCAGAACCTTGCCTCTATACTTGATTTTGACATATCAAAATTAATGCTGAAACTAAAACCACAGAAAATTACTGACGTTGCCATTTAGGAAACAGTTTTGATGAATTTTATCGGTTATTTAACTGGTTTTTTTTTTGTTTATGAGCACCACGTTCAAAGACTTAGGAAAAAAATTGTATTAATATGTACACAGCATTTTTTTTTATTGGAAGCCAGCAAAATTTTTTTCGTTTTTGTCCCGCTGACTCTCCAGCAATTTGATTGCTGGAAAGATCAGCAATTGAAAAAAGGCATTCTAGGAAACCTACAAATGTTCGATTTTAAAAGATTGTTATTTATACTGCTTTATGAATATTATTTACCAAAATTATTAACTTTTGCATGATTTTTTTTTACAAAGTTTATTTATTCATAAAAGACTAACAATACAAAAATTTTAACATTTCGTCGGATAGAAATCTTGAGCCGGAATGTTCCGTGGCCCACTAACGGCTGCGTCGGATCCTCCTCCAGTCATATCATCGAATTGAATTATCACTCTGTAAAATATAAAAAGCCGATTGATTTATTATTAGCCAGTATTTAGAGTCGCGGAAGCATCTACTCACCGCAATTGAGTTGTTCCATTTTCACTCTATAGAATTTCTATAGAGTGTCGTGTATTCTATTTCTATAGAAAGGTCGGAATCTGGCAGATCGATTGCTGATTTTCCATCAATACGGATCCAACAATACTGGAAAATTTCCAGCAAAAAAAGAACAAAAGTCAGCAAAATGCATAATGTTAGCTGGTTTACAGCAATCTTTTTTGCTGGAAATCGAGGCAAAAATTCACTGTGTTGATATTTTTGACAGCACTGTGAATGATTTCCCAAATTGAAGGTTTAAATCAAAAATCGATTTCTGTACCATATGGTGTTGAACAATGGTGCCTAAATACAGTGTGCAGAACCAACGTTTTTTACGTTAAAAAGAAAAATATTGAACCCTCAAACAATGCGATACGTTATTCAAAACATAATTAAAACATAATTGCTTCATATCTGCATGTGCTGCCTTAACGATGAGCAATGATTCTAGGCCTCAAAGAGACCTTTAAAACCAACAACCTTGCCATGCCAAGTAATGCGCACTTGGCAGAATATAATCTGAACTGAATGAAACCTATGCGGAGTCAGGCAAGGCAAAGTTCATTCTCGGAAGAGCTCTCTTGCGGCAATGCTCTTACATCAGCGACAGCCAGACGATTGGTTAACAATTCTTGTTATTATTGTGAGTAAGTTATTTTTATTTGTCGTTGTCGCTCATTGACGGCGCCACTGCCTGCTGTCGGCGAGTGACCCATCCCGAGAGCCACAGATCTGGCAAGGACGTTCCAAGCTGGGGTTCCTTTTTGTGCAAAAACAAGTCTCCAGATGGCAGGGGCAGAAGTCCACTTTCTGTTTTCGATGGCATAAAAAAAAGGATTGCTTGACCAGTGCATCGATCCAACGAAACGTCCTTGCATCGACACGAGATTTAACAGGTTTTGAAAAATTGGCATCCGTTTTCGATAGCAATGCAGCCAGTTGGAGATGGAGAGGGATTTTGATGCAATTCTACAGAACCGAACCAGGTCTTGGCCCGCTTTGCTTGTTTTGGTTCTGTTTCCTTCGTGTTTCCCCAATTCCAATCCCAGAGCCGAGCTCCTTCAACCAATCACACTTGAGCAGCAGCACACCAATCGATGCCCCAATGATTTTTAGGGTGAGAACTGAACTCTGGGGTGCAACTAATATAGCATAACCCCAATATGCCCCTAAAAGGAAGATGCAAGTTCACCCTGCCTGCTGCCAAGATGTGTATGTATGTAGCTCCGGAGAGTTAAAACATTCCAAAACCGGTACTTATATGGGTAATAACTAATAAATCTCCTCAGAGCCGGCTTCCCGCAGCCTCCGTCATCAACAGTCAACCTTCCTGGGCCGTGGCCGTGGTCAAAACCTCACAGCCAGCGAGCAGCCTGTCATTCAAAGCTCGGATTCTGTCACTGTGCCCCTTCCGATTACACACAAAAAAAACAATCTTGCACACGAACTTTATAAGCGCATTCATATGGCGAGGAGCCGTATGAATTTATAATCTAGACGAATGGCGCGGTAATCTGGTTGAATTGACGACGACGACTATTGGGTGCCATATTGATTCGACCTGGCGACGCGACGGTTGCCAAGATTGGGCACTACTGGGGAGGCTGATTCATCAATTTTGGTTGCCTCACAGTTGCGGAAGTTTGAAAATTTGTTACTGAAGCAGGTGGAAGTTCTGTATAAATCGTCTGCATATTTTTGAAACTTTTTTTTTACAAGAAGCTCGGTCTAACATTTTTCTTAAAAACCGTTCCTGTATGCGCATAAATAGGTCGGCTCAATCAAACTTATAAAACTTTTTCTACCAAGAAATTCGATCTACTGATGTTCTAAAAAAACTTGTCAAGTTTTTGTGTACTGTCCAAACAACTAAAAAAACATCTCTCCGATGATAACCAGAATCAAGATTTCGGTAGAAAATCAAAGATTCCCCAATTTTTCGTAAGTTCGCCGCTTTGAAATTGACTTTCATTGCAGTCTTCTTCCTTATATTCACCAAAGAACAAAAGACTTCAATGCGCTGTTCCACGAAAGCGGGGAACCTTGTTATCATACAGGTTGGTTGCATAACCGGGAATAAATTGGGAATTAAAAATCGCATGGAACAGAAATTTTGAATAGAAACAGTTTAGGGAGAGTGGGCCAAAACTTGGCAAGGTCCTGAACTAGACATACCAAAAAGTAATAAGGTCATCTTAATGTTCGGCCCTTATTTTCAAACTATTTTGAAACCTAGCTCCCAGCCCCCCCTCCCCCCAATCTGGATCCAATCAATGATAAAACAATACTGGCTAAGTTTTAGCTCATTCGTATCTAAAGCGACCCTCAAAGACCTTCAAATTTGTATATTAACAACTTAGTAGAACATTTCAAATCATGAAAAAAGTAACAGGGATTTCAAGTATGCTTTTACTTTTTCATATATTTTCATATAATATCAACGGGAAGGTAAGAGCAAAATCATAATGCCGGGTACTATTTTACAACTTTTTTTTCAATTGTTTGTATTTTTTCTTTTATTTTATAATTATATTGTTTGCCCATAACTTAGAACTCACAACACGTGGTAATTCAAACCACTATAAATAAATTGAAAGCTAGCCAACTTGACAAGGCGGCTTCTGAAATCAGATAGGGGAAAAGTTCATATAACGCCCCATGTGGCTAATACGCGCCACCCTTGTTTTGAAGAATCTGAAACGTTTCAAGCCTGCAAAATATTACCAATTTGTTTTAAATGCTGTGATTGGTCATGGCAAGTATGAATTTTTCCTTAAAATGCTCCTGTGTCGTGATAATTTCACAATTTAGATTTTTCTTCGATTCGATCTAAATTTTAGAACACTTTCAATAAGGTGTCACCAAGCGGAGAAAAACGAATAAGACAATATTTCCTGACCCATCGATAGAGAAGAATCTAAACTATGATTTTATGCTAAATAATCTTTCTGAACTCGCTAAGGTATGCTTTTTATGGGTATGTTCTATCACGGCCCATGCGCTCGTTATAACGCGCCAATCGTAGTAGGCTGAAAATAGCATTAATTTTTCAAAAAGGCCAATTTTCATCGAAAATGAACAAAAAGTTTAAACCATATTTTGAGCGTTAATTCAGCCCAAAAAATCTACATTTAATTTTTTTGAAATTTTGATTAGTCCATTTTGATATTCTTTTCAGTCAAAGTGTCTGTAAGTATTGGTGTGTTTTCGTTCTTCGGCTGCTTTCGGGTGTGTTCGGCTGCTAGGCGCGTATTGAATACACAGCGGCGCGTATTTGCAACACAGTTTTGTTCTGTGGCTTTGAATATGGTTTTCAAAAATCAAGTTTTTGAAGCAACTGTAGCAATTAGAGTAATAAAAAATCACAGGCATTTGTAGAAAACACTTTTCTTCAACGATTACAACCATTTTTAACACGATTTGTACGTGGAATACAAAGAAAATTAGCGATTCGCTTAGGTGGCGCATAATAGCGCATGTTCCCCTACTCTTCAAATTTTACACAAAAACAATAAAGCCGTTTTTGGAGCAGCTTTAATACTTCATCGAATATTTGGCTCCTGACTCTCTTGAAACTGTTAGAGCAAGTTCACTGGTGTTGGGAGAAAGTGGTAAAAATTTTGACACTGCAAAAACATTTTCAAGATCTATCGCCTTCAAGTTTTTTACAATACGTGTTGTATTTTCGTGATGCAAAAATAGCAATATTTCAATCACATACGGCTGAAATAGAAACAGTTCTGTAAAAAAAAATACAACGCCCCAAGATCTTGGAAACATTTTTGCATGGTAAAATTTTTCGAAATGTGCTTCAAGTGTCAAAATTTCTACCACTTTTTCCCAACACTAGTGAACTTGCTCTTTTTGGATGATAATGTTTCAACTAAAAACACAGATGAAATAAAAGGCCAATTTATGATTAGAAAGCTACAAACTAGAAATGATAAACGAAAAATCAATAAAAGTGATTTTTTTTTATCTTAACAACAGGATCAACAGGATTTGTTTTACTTAACAAGCAACGATTTTACATCATTTGTAACGTTACAAAATTTCTTTTTATATATATGAATCAAAGGTGCCCAAAAAAAATTTTGTGTTTTTGTGAAAAAATATTCTGACTTTCTGTGATTTTCCCAAAAATTTTTCGATGGTTGTCTGCAATGCTAAATATTCCTAATAATTTCATTGAAAAATCATGAGAAATTGGATGTTTTTTTACATTTAGGTTCAGAAAAATCAATGAGATTAACAATCTTATAATATTCCTTCAACTCAAAGTTTAAATCCTAAAAATTTATTTACATAAAAAATCTCATTTTGAAAAAAAAAGAAGCAAAATTTAAAAAATCTGTGAATTCTATGGTTATTTTTCAATTCTGTGTCCTGAAAAACAGATTTTGTGATGGAAATTTACTAAAAGTATAGATTTTTCTGTTATTTCTGCAACTCAAAATTTTGGATAAAAATGGCAACGGATACATAAACGACTAAATGCTTTTTCAAAAATTTTCCGGGTCTTTTTTATAAAACTTGTTCAAAAAATTTCATTCTGAACGAATTGAATAAAAAATTTCCAATACAATTGGTTTTTTTCTGTTTGTCTTGGCAAATAAAGTAAATAAATCTTGGCAAAATCCGGGCTCTTTTCAATTAAATCCGGGCAACCAGGCTGGACTGGAATTTTGTTAAATTTTGTATTAAATATCCGGCAAACCCGAATAAAACCGAGCTATCTAGCAACCAGAGTCAATTCATAGACTATGTAATTTTTTTCGAAAATTTTCAAGAACTAAGTTAGAATTCTTACTAAAATCACTTTAATATTTTTTGTAACATATTTCTGAATATTCCTTTTTTTAAATTCTTTGTTCAGTAAAAAGTTGTTCAAAGTTGAGAAAAATATTAAAACTTAGTACAAACTTACAGATACTTTTGTTAAATTTTTGATTTTTCATATATCCCCATAGAAAAGGTATGGAAAATAATAAACAAAAAGGTTTTCAACTTTTTTTTCGCATAATCCAAAACTACTTTTTTGTCTTCTAAAAAGTTGTTCTTAAGCTTCAATCTACATTTCCATGTGGTTTTAAGATTTTTACAGGGTTGCCATAATTAATTATAATTTGTTCAATAAAAAATATTTTTTTTTAAATTCTTAGAGTGGTCCAATCGAAATGAAACTTTGCACAGTTTGTTACCTTGATAAAATAATCAATATTAGGGGTGGGAGTAGTAAAATGTTGACTTTTAAAAATCTCCATATAACCGAGGGTCACCTTAGTCAACATGTAGATCTTAACCCGACCGATTTGGTATCATTTTCAAATTTCCCAAACCTTAAGGTCTTAACAGCTTCATTTTTGTTCAAAATTCCCTCCCCCTTGAGAATCCAATTGTGCCAAGCGGAATTTTTTTTAAATGTTTTTAATGTTAAAATTTAAAATTTCTAATCAAACTCTCATGAACAACTTAAATTATTCAAGGGTAACAATCTCGTTTCAGAACATAGTCTTAAACTTCGAAATCCCATCCCAGCTTCCAAATTTTAAACAGTTGTTCAAAAAATGTATCACTTGTAGATAGGATAGTTATTTAGTCCCGAATACTGAATTCCAAAAGTTAGACTCCCAAAACAAACAAACTCCAAATAGTAAGACTAAGCTGGCCAGATTGCCTAGATTTTGCGCAATTTTTTTCTCTGCAAAAAAAAGCCTAAAATTTGATTCTAAATCGGCTGATTTGTTTCGATGAAAAAATAAAAAAATATCAATTATATTTTAATGGAATACTTTCGAAATTTGCCGGATTCTGAGAAAATTTTGAAACAATAGACCCCATTTATACCAGGTTTAAACATAAATTGCCCGGATACTTGCTAAAAGATTTCTAGTAAATACGCAGATTATTGTTCTTGATTTTCAGTTTGGATCATCATTGGGATAGAATCCTGATTTGAATCTTGGTTTTGCATTTTAAACATTAAAGAGATAGATTTTTCATATCAAAACTCATCATTTCGGAATACGAAAAGAAAAAAATTAAAACCATTTTTGAGATTTGGACTAAAAAATTTTTATCCTCTATTCGTATGCAGAATTGAAACATAAGAAAGTTTAATCTGAGTATTAAACTTTCTTATGTTTCAATTCTGCATACGAAAAATCTGAAACAATTGCATCATTCGAAATTTTCGTTCAAATTTACAAGTTCAATTACTATTTGAGTACAACATAGGTAGATTGGCAGATAATCTTTGTGAACATTGTCAAACAATTGAATCGAATAGTCATATAATTAAAATTTGTATAAAATCAAACGAAATTTGGATTTGGTTGAAAAACATACTGCAACAACGGTTGAAAATAATTATGAAGAGAAATCACCGTGAATTTGTTTTTATGAAATTAATTTGCGGCTTTATCGGTGAGGGTTAAAGAGTTGTCCGTTCGACACATGTACATTCACATGGCGGTCGAACCATCCATAATTAACTGTATCGAAAAACGTAGTGCCTTCTCTATTGGGTACTACTTCTTCAATACAGTTAATTGGTGTGGGACAAAGAATTTATCCGTCTTTCCGTCCGAATCCGTCTTTCATTTAATCTCTTTAACCCTCACCGATAAAGCCGCAAATTAATTTCGTTGAAAATAATTACGAATGATCCCGAAAATATGTTGACGAAGAAAACAAATCACAATAACAAACAAGAAAAAGCCGGCCTTTGGTTAGTAGCAAAAGTGATATCATACTTGATAAAAAAAAAAACCGCAAAAAGCCCAGTTTGTATGTGTTGCAAAAAGAAATAAGAGAAATTAGGTGGAACAACAAAAATACATTTTCTGCAGATTTCGGAAGTTGGCTAAATTTAAGTTAGTTTATATAAGTAGAGTAGAATAATGAAAAGAATGTAAAAATGAGGAGATAGTCTTGTAGTAACTTTTATCAACGATGCATTCGTCGGACAGTCATAAAAAAACTTTCCAGTTCAACTGTTATGGGATAAAGAAAAACACCAAAACCTCCCGCATGAGCCGGTTCTTCCTACGGCCCTGGCTGAGGCCATATGCCCTGTTGTATAAGTGAATCCTATGTTTTTTACGAGTGTTAACTAGTAGAAAGTAGGGACTAAGAAACGGCCAAGATTAGGAACACAGAGCCAAGTTTGAAAGCATCTCAGTCAGTAGTCAGTAGTTTATTTAACAATTTTGAATTCCAAAACCTAGCTAAGTTAATAATTTAGAGTTCTAAAACCAGCACTTATTTCTACTACTTTCTTCGTAGAAAAGTAAGCAAGCAATCATATTTGTCGAGGAATTGTTTGTTTTGTTTTACTTTAACTTTGACTAAGGGTATCTTTCCTTGAACCCATCTATGCTCAAGCTGTTTCTCTTTTAACAGATTCAAAAACTGCGTTTCGATACAACTGAAACCCTGTCTGGCGCCTTCAAATGTACCAAATATGGAATGGTTTTTTTCCTGCCTCCCGCTTTGATTCGAAACCATTTGTCTCTGATGAAGATGAGGATTCCATCCATTGAGCACGAAATATCGGCTCCATCTTCACTTGTCACAACCTCAAGCTACTCACATATGCGCCACCAGTGAATGAATGGAATGGACAGGATCTTGGCTGCTCGTGACAAAGTTGCCATAAATTCGTCCGCGAGGTGTTGACGGCGTGCCAGCAGCAGACGCGTTTGACCTTTTTTCCGTATCCACACTGATGGTTGGTGATGATGACGCTGATGACTAATCTGGGTCGATCACCACCAAGCTTCTGTCATTCTTCATTCGTGATTACGGCGAGGACGTTACGCCATTTGTCAACATATTGTCAACAAAACAAAATTGGCAAATTTGAAGAAATTGTGCAACGCAAATTTGGAGTTTCCTCGGTTTTGGGATTCAAAAAAATTGAGGGACAAATGAGCCGAAAGTCACCTGTGCCTGGCTTGGCGCTAGCTTGCTTGAGTGCCTTCGAAGGCTCCTGGCGAGGTTCCATATAAGGCATAGCCGGATAAGCCTGCTCGATTGAGCGCAGATGGCCATGATCTTGATTAATTCAATTTGCGACAACCTGGCGACAGCAGCGAACCCGGGTTGCTGCGAGATGCAAAATTCCATCAAATCGTAAGCCCATGTTCACACTCTAGCTACACCATTATTATTGTTGTGCTCTCGTAGTGGCTGATGGATGGCTTCTTCTGGTTTTGGCATTCCGAGAATGTTTCGGGCCGAATTCCAATATGGCGCGTTCGGAAACACGTTTGATTCGGTCGAATGTCAAATTAGGAAACAATGCATTATAGGTCTAGGAAGGGGGGCTTCTCAATCAACAATAGGCTCAAGGTGGGTGAGTTGTGTTGTTGTGGGCTTTCGTCAATTGGTACAGGTTTCATAATTTGGATAATTGATGAAATTAGTAGTTTGCATTTCGGACTCGGTGCGAACTTCTTCCGTATCTGGTTCTAGGCAGTTGGGCCAGTTTACCGATATCGAATACTTTTTTGTTTGAAGGAAGTTCGCTCGAGGAAATATGATCCTATGCATATAAGCATTTTTCCGACAAAAACCACCACATATTTTGAGTTCTCTAACAATGCAATGGAGTAAAACATGCATACGTCATAGTAGTTTCAAAACATCACGTAATGTTCGGCATTTTCTAATTACATAAAATACCAGAGTAGACAAATTAAATAGGTTCCTCGCTTTCATGAAACAGCCCATTGAAGTCTTTTGTTATACAGCAGAAGGAAAGGTTGAAGACTTCAATCGAAGTTAATTTTTAAAGCGACGAAATCGTGAATCCTCAACTTGCATTTCCAGAAGTCTTGAAAAAAGAAGTAAAATACGTTCAAACATCAGTACGACTGGAATAATCCGTTCAACCTTAAATCTGAAAATTTTCAGGAATAAAATTGTCAATTTTTCGGCATATGAAATTTTTGAGAAAGAGGTGTTCAGTCAAACTTTATGTAAGTTTCCCGAACATTTGTAGGCATAGATTTTAGTACAAAAATTACCATTTCTTTTGTATAAGCTTCTGGGTATCAATTATTTCTCTTTTATAAAACTATTAAGAAACGACGAACGTTTCAAAGGCTAGAAAAAATAAAAAGGTTACTCACTTTCGTGGAGTCAAGCGTTGAAGTCTTTTGTTCTCCCTGGTAAGTGGTAATATGGCGACTTCAATCATAGTCAATACAAAGCGAAAACTTGTACCTAGGTAAAGCAATTAGCTAGTCCTAGTCCATTTTGAAATATTTTCGTTTTGACAAGAAGTCGGCTTATCAGAAAAGATTTGTTGACATGGTTTTTAAACGATCACAAACACATACAGGATCTCAACGGAACTTGATTGTATCTCGAAGAGATTCCTTTTACTTAACTCTGAGTGTACATCTTTCGAGGATTTGATGGCTAGCATCTTACAAATGCTAAAACCACCAATCTACGGAAATTGTACTACACACGGAAATATTTTATTGTAAAATTATATCGAAATGATGTAAATAACAAGAAGCATCGCTTATGACAAATGAAATTTTCAGCGCGAGTTAAATATTACACGCATGTAAATTTTTTCAGCATGTAATATAAATTTTATGTAAATTTTAAAACCACTGAATCCTATTAGGATTTGTTTTTTTTAACTTTCGTTATGCCGTGAGACGAAATAGTAGAAAATTATTTTTTTTAATGAAATTATTTTATCGGCTATATCGGTGAAATTGTATATTCTTTGAGAAAGAATATTTAAGAATTGAAAGAATATAGACGTTCGTTCGTACTGCAAGTTTCCGCTTGTGGGACGAACCACGCTAGGCCTACTATTGTGTGGTGGTTGCTACAACTCTATCAGTATCAACCACTGCAAGGTAGTAGGCCCGTGAGGAACAAAACGATGAAATGTGATGAAAAGTTTTCAAATTAAAATTACCCTCCCGCTCATTTTCAACATCTTTCACCTTATTCTAATCTTCTATCCGTCTATATTCTTTCAATTCTTAAATATTCTTTCTCAAAGAATATACAATTTCACCGATATAGCCGATAAAATAATTTCATTAAACAAATTTACGGTGATTAACTCTTCATTTCGAAAATTATTTTTTTTAAATAAAAAAATTTGAAATTTGGCTTGTAGCATTTTTTAAGACCGGGAATGGTTTCTATAATACTTTTATTTCAAACCGCTCCGAATTCAAAAATGGGGAGGGGGGGGGTCCCATGCAAAATTAAAAAAAAAATGATTAAATCCTCTATGATTTTTTTTTAAATATTTTGAAAATTTGAAGGTGGAAGGAGCCAGGGATCTTCAAGTAAGCTCAGATTCAATTATAAATAGTTCGATTTTGCATAATGTTGGAAGTTAATTTGAATTTAATTAAATTGAATTAATTTAAACTTAAATTTTTTCATGAAAGGGGTAGCAAAGCACGGGTCAGCTAGTCTGTTCATAAAAATAAGAAACATTCTATAATAAAAATTATTAATTTAATTTAGCGACAAAGGTTTTTTGTATTTCACACGATTTTTTATTAGGAATTAGATTCACACTTTCACATTATTTTTCCGAAGTACCGGATCCAAAGTTAAAACACTTGGAGCCACTTCCAGAACCGTATCCCTACTCCCCCAGGGTGGCCAGCGAACCGGGAAACAGGAAGGAAAATCGAGATTTTAAAACTAAACCGGGAAACCGAGAAGAAACCTGGAATTTCATACCAAATCCGGAAAATTCTTCATGGATCGATTTTCACACATAAAAACTTATCGAATCCTTAATTCATTTCATCATGACGAATCTTTTTTTCAGAAACTACAATTCATAGTCGTTTATTTTAGGATGGCAAACCTGTCGTTAAGAAGTGGAAAATGGACGGGATTTTTATTTCATGAGTAAAATGCGGGAACAGGTCAGAAATCAGAAAAAAAAAGTCTGGATCATAAGCTATTTTTTAGCTCACGAATATTGTGCACTGCAGTTAATAGAAAAAAGTTCTTTAAAATAAATAAATTTTGAATAACTGTGAAGCTTGAATACGTTAAGTTTTGGTAATTAAATTTAACAACTTTAATTGACGGAAGATCAGCAAAAATAGACCCAAAATCTGGACGAGAAATTATTTAAAGTAACCAAAAATTTTTTGATAATATTGCGACTTTTAGTTGTAATATAAATTCTACGTTGAAATCATTCAATTTTTTGCTCGTAAACTTAAACTTATGCTTAACACATTTATCTAATAACTGGAATTATTATACTCTAATCCAAGCATCATCAAAAGCTCAAGTTTTTTTTCAGTAAAACACGTGATGCTGAATCGAAACTTGGAAAAATTCACAGAATTGTAATGAACGTATTCAAAACGGGTAAAAAATTTCGTTGTTTTCAAGTAAATCAAACAATGAGATATGACTTTACTCGTTTTCAGCTGTTTTGAATTAATTTTATTCACAATTTTTAACACATTTTTTTTTATCATAATCATACCCTATGTTTTGTTTTTATGAGTAAAATTTTGAAATAAAAAATATATGAAATTCTAATAATTTTTTTTGTACTGTACATGTACATATTGAAAATTTTGGAAAACTATCAAAACACTAGTTCAAAAATGAAAAATCAAATTACGGATTGTGTGGAATCACCTTTGAAGTTTCGGAACCACATACATTTAGAATTTATCACAAACATCGGAATTTAGAAAGTAAATTTCACCTAACAATGATTTTCAAAATTGGGAATAAGATTCTAATTTAATGTATGAATAATGATATAAAATTTATAAAACCTGATTCGGTGTTCCTTGTGTATGTATGTATGTATGTATGTATAATCCATCCAACGACCCCCTGAGCTGGCAGGTATGTTATGCAAAAGAGCCAATGATAATCTATTTGATTAACATTGTTCAATCGCGGGTGCTGGTGGTGTTAGCTCTATTGAAATTCCAGTAGCCCATTTCAGAATGGCACCTGCACATCCCGAGGCTACTTTCATTGCCAATAAGCCCCGCCCAATCATAGCTGCATGACCAATTGGGTCATGTAATTATGATTAGGCTTTCCATCTTTTATTGTTGACATATCCAGATACAAATTAAATATAATTGTCTAACTATATAGAATTGGCACCCTAATATGTCCAATAAAAGATTGACACGTATTTAGCTGATGGTTTTATTCATTTATGATTTTTATAAAGATATAAAAAATATTGAAAAATTAATTTATGAAGAAAATATGTGAGTGCTGATCAGACCTGTAATAAAAGTATCGTTAGTTATTTTGAAAATAGTTGAAAATATAGTATCGCTTGCGAACTCCATCCATGCTCCGGCACTACCTGATGGAATATAAATAGGAATGTAGAAATATGTTAATTAATATCTGAATACACTGGATTCTAATTAAAACGATTGTTGTGTACGTATAAAAACAAAAATCGTTCGGTTACGGTTGCTCCGTAACTTTCGTTTGGTTTCCAAATGGCCATTTCAGTTCATGATGCTGTCAAGAAGCTACGTCCGATTCAACTGACCACCCATGAGTGGTTTGAATAGAAGCAGGAATGTCTAGGACCCGTTTTCGACATGTTCCGCATGAAAATCTCCTATTTAGTTGAATAAAATAGTTAAATAAAATCGTTTATTATAAAATCGTCTAAATATGAATCCAGTGTATGTTAATGAATATATGAATATGAATGTATGAAAATAAATATACGATTATAAATGAATAAATTTTCATATATTCATTTGAATGTAAATGAATGAGTATGAAATCCTCATTGTAAGCCTTCAGCATACCTCAAACAAATAATTACTTGAATTCTATTTAAATCTATCCTAAATTCTACATTTGGCTTTATTGGGATAAGAATAATAATTGAAATAAGACGAATAAAATTATTTCTTGTATTAAATAATTGTAGAAAGTATATAGTTTTATTTGAGTTTTATTTCAAGAAATTCAATGATAATCATGGTGAATCTAAGAATGTTAAAATTTATAGACGAGATCCCAGCGCTTTGGCGTTCCTGTGAATTCATATCAAAAAGACCTTGAAATATGCTAAGCTAAGCAAAGTGTATACAGTGTCATTTTCATAACAACATATAAAAATTGATAAGCTGAAATTGAAACGATGATAAAATTAAATTGAAATGCAATGATTAATGACAAATAAGACAGTGATGATGACTTGATGTTCCGATGCTCTTCTTAATTAAGATCCTTCTCTAGAAGAATTGAAACTATATTTGAATAGCAGCTGGAATAAATACAAGTAGTTGATAGTAAAGTAAATTTTACAATTTTCGCTGAATAGCATAACTCTAAACTGACCGCCAAAATTATTTATAGTTGATAGTGAAAGAGAATGTAACTGTTATACTGTAATACCTATAAAAAATGAGAAAAAAAACCGTATAAAGATCAAAGATTGTTGAAGATTTGGTAGAAGAATTAGAAGGTAAATATAAAAGGGAAAAAAATCTTATGGTATTTACCGATTGATATGCATAATAATCTAATATAATAATTTCAAGTTGAAATTATCATTATATACTACTAAATGATGTAACTAAAATGCAGTATTGGAATGAGAGTTAACCGCAGTAATGTTTGGCAGGATAATGAAAATGCTGAAAAAAATCAAGCTGTAGCGTCTAAATGGGAAGATTGAACCTAAATACATGAATGATAGTCATCATACTTTTATTTTCAAAATTCGGTCTACTGCATCTTTCTACATTTTGTTTGTAGCTTGAAAATAGATTAACTGTAGATAAGTTTGGCTTAGTTCATTACTTAACACATACACCTAAGATCGTCGAACCTGAAAATAAAACAATTTTAACAAATTCAACTGCTTTGAGCAGTTTTGGTAGCATTTATATCCACCACTGTGATACTGTAATGAAAGGGAAGATTTGAAAATATTTCTAAAAATTTGCTGGTGAAATAATTTTTAGAATACTTTGAGCTGGAAAAATTATAATTGAAAGCTAAAATATACTTCAAACTTTGAACAAATACTACAACATATGATTATTTAAATGAATCAATATGTACATGAATGATATAGTGAAAATGATAGTGATTATGATATAATTAATAAATGGAATATAAACATTTTATTTGTATTCAGTAATGATAGTCACAATATTTTTTTCTCATTTAACAATGATTATCGAGTACAATCTTTGTATATTTTAGTCGAGCATAAAACGCCTAAAAGTATGTAAAATACAAAGCTATATTTAGCGTAAAAAGCTTGTTTGGAAGAAGTTTTGAAACGTTTCCATTGCATCAAAACTTGCATCCAATTTCAAAATGAATGAAGTAGCTACACATGAATTTATTCTAAGCTTGCAGCAGAATATCCGCTGTAAAATGATATTATAGCTTCAACTATAAAATAAATATGTTTGTCACTCTAGTCATTTGTCAAATATAAATAAATCAATCAATCTACTTATATCAGGATGTCTACTAGATCTATACCCTCAGTTCAAATGCGCTTGCTGTTTGATCCATCTCCTCTATCTTGCTTAGTTCTAAACATTATTATGCTGCAGCAAAAAAAAAATGATTCTATTTTCTGACAAATGAAGCACAAATAATAAGGTCAATCTTTCTAATGTTGTTTGAATGGAAGCCTTCCGAAGACTGGCTGAAAGAAAACGCCTAAACGTATACTGTATCGATACAGTAAAAATATCTTAAATTGTGTTCAAGTTATTAATATCTATTATTCAAACTTGTACACAAGTTTGAAATAAATTAAGTTTTGTCGTTGAAATATTTCGATTTTGGCATGAGCTGTATGAAATTTAGCTAAATCTCAATCTTTTTTTTTTTGCCGGCTTTATGAAATGAAAATGATTATGTAGATTAATTTAACAGAACAGAAAGAAAAAAAAATATCCACTTATCTTGAGATCCGGTTCCTATGATTACCAGTAGCTCGTGCTGCTCGACTGAAGCTTTGGATTATTGGGTTGATTCCCAGGGCGTAGCACCAGTCCTCTTCACACAATAATTTTATCTCCATTTTGATGTTTTCTGCGATTCTTTCGATGCAACTTCACTATTTTATCATATAAAACGTATAAGTGTTTCACTTGGAACTAAAATTAACACCTTGGAATCCTTTTTCCACGATTATTTTAATAAAAAAAGGATCACTGCAAAACAGCTAAGGAACTTGATTCAAGCAGCACCTGATTCGGTGTTCCTTGTGAGTATCAAAATAAAGTTTCAGAATGTTTTGTAAGAATGAGATTCATCGGAATCTATTTTCAAATTTGCATTAGTTATCATTATCAATTGACATCAAACTTGATTTCTCATTTCAAAGTTTAGCACGGGGTTTCGATTTTCAACTGTAAGATAGGTTTTTTGTGGGTAAATTTTTCGACTATTTATTGAAAATCCAGCGTTTCGATCCTTATAGGATCATCATCGAGGACTGTAATTTTATTATATATTAACACAGTTTTAAAAATCAGTTCAGCAAATTGCTCATCCTGGAAAGTTACCACATAAAAACTACAAAAAACGCGATCAATTAAGAAAATAAAACACCAAAAACATACATTTCAACTTACGGTAATATTTTTAAGAACATTTTGCAACATAAGAAAAATTAAATCACAACACAAAAACACAAATACTGGAACACAAACCCTACAATAGAATACACATTCGTCATGATCAGATTAAAAAATCAGTTGAAAAGTGAAAGTGTGAACTGTGTGACAACTTTTTGATGCTAGTGAATATAAATCTAAAAATTGTAAGACAAAACGGTTTTCAACCGCAAAACTTTGTACACTGTAAGTTAACACACAACATTTATTTGAAAAATTTTGTAACACATATACAAGACAGCTTGATCTGATCAGCCGAATCAATCCAAAACAAAAAGACGATATTTTTTCGATAAGAAATTTTATAAGTTGTGAACTGATTTACAATACTGTGTTGATAAATAATAAAATCACAGTCCCTGATGATGATCCTATTAGGATCGAAACGTTGGAACTTTAATAAATAGCCGTCTTTGCTATTTATTTAAGTAGACTGATAGCCGAAAAATTTACCCCTAAAAAAGAAGTTTAGCATCAGAATTTAAATCAAAATTAGAATTTTGAACCGAAACCTGAAATTAAGTTTAGATTTATGGACCTGTTATTCAATCCGAAATTTATCGTGAATGGTAAATTTCAAGTATGACACAGTATTATATCAAATAATAAAGTCAAGGTTAAAAAAAAACTTTTATTTTCTTACCTCTTTGCATTTCAACCTGCAAATACTCTATTTTCTATATAAAAAAAATCCCAACACACAATATTGTAATCTGAATAACTTGAATTTCAATATTAAATTTCTGGAAAATTTAAAGGCCTCCAACACTTTTTCCATTCAACTTTTATAAAAATGTCTACTTTATTAGTCTAAAGCCCTGATAAATATATTTATTCCTGCCTTTGAGAACCTAGAAAATCAAAAAATCTCAATTGAGAAAACCGGGAGTTTGAATATTAAATCTCGCTGGTCGCCCAGCTCCTCGAACATCTCCGGAAACTAACAAAGTATTTTGATGCACGACTTGACTTAAAACTTTGTGTACATCTGCAAATGCCCGTTTTTGACAGCATTTTTACATAACATTATCGCGTTCTGTATAATGTAACATTGATACAATATAATTTCCATGTTATTATAACATTTCGTGTCGTGTAATTTTAAGAAACAATAAAATTCAGTGCTGTCAAGGATTCATATTTTTGTGTGTGCCTGATCTTGAACAATATTCATTTTTACATGACTTTATAGCGTTCAGGGTAAAATGATTTTATCTTAATTCAAATTCAGTATGTCTTATAACATTCCACGTCGTGTAATTTAATGAAAATTCTAATTCAGTGCTGTTAAAAATTAATATTTTTTGACAGTATGAAAAAAGTTTGTAAAATTACATAATAAATGATATAATCGAAAAAAGCATACAAAATGACAGAATTTTACATTAGAAAATCGTGTTCTCTGTCATGTAATATTAATGTGATTCAAGTTCAATTGTTTTTGATTTTGTTAATTTACATTACAAAATTAAGTTCTATGCATTCAGATTTTTTTTGCTGTGTATGTATGCCATGACCAGGATTCGATCTCATGACCGAGGGATGAATCATCCGCACAGGATGAAAATCCCAGAAAAAGAAAAGAAGAAGAAAGATCTCATGACCGTTGGCTTAGAAGACTTGAAAGTTATCGTCAACGTCACGGGCTGCAGTTTTTGGGTTTGATTAGAAACACAAGAGATATATTCACGCTTCAACATAACTTGACGTTAAAATAAACCTAGGATTTTTCAAGACAATAGCTGTTTATGATTTTTCCAAACGATATTTTTCGAATCTAACATGTGGAATGATGCAATATTGATTACTATAAGTCGTTAATAAAAAAAAAAACACCAACTCAGGTCATGCTAGTTAAACTCGAAAAAAGAGAAATTCTGAATAAATTGACTAAAAACTACACATGTGGTTTTTTGGCAAATTAAAAATGAGACTAAAGGCATTTCAAACGAACACGTCTGCGTCTTTAAAAATGCTTAAACCAATAGCTAACTGAAAGTGAATGTCATGTTCGAGTTTCAATCTCAAGACCGTTGGCTTAAAAGACTTGAACGATATCCAATTTGATTGGTGTTGGTGTGAATTTCTATCAGTGCGCGTGTTCACAAATGATCTGTTTTTTTTTGGGATTTTAAACCAATTGGTTTATTCATCCTCAAATGATCTGTTTTTCTTTCGATATAAACAATTAACTTTCGACAAAATGGTTAGGAAGGGGTTTGTATAAAAGAGCTTACCTTTTTTGTGGTTTACCGGAAATAGACAGAAGAAGTTTTTAAAGGGCGAACACGAAGTTATTGTGACACCGAAAAAAGTCATGCCAATTTTCTTATACTGTTTAAAATCAAACCAAAAATTTTAGGGTAGTTTCAAACAAATATTCACTTCAAAAATCAAAAGAAAAGTTAATCGATGGAGCCTTGAGTGTAAAATTGAACGCATTTTCGCTTGATGCCATCCATCAAAGTCTTTACAGTCCGGTACCAGTTTCTCACTTTTTTTTTTCATTTTCTCAACACCTCCTTCTCGTCTTTGACTGTCTTCTTGCTCTTCCGAAGTTCTCGCTTCATTATTGCCCAGTTCTGCTCCACCGGGCGCAGCTTTGGAACAAAATATACAGAATTGGCCTCATACCACTCCAGGACACTTTTAGAATAGTGGCATGATGCCAAATCTGCTACTACAAGAACGGAAAAAGGTGCTTCTCGAGGCACTCAGATTTGTAGATCTCGCCATTTACTGTGCCCTTTCTCACGAAAGGCTCACTCCTCAGTCCGCAAGAGCAGATGGCCTGCAAAACGAGATATTTGAAGGCGAACTTTGACATTTTCTTCTTCTTTAATTTGTGGTCCACATCGAACTTGCTCTTGCCGGTGAAAAACTCTAATTCCGGAATTTGCTTAAAATCGGCTTTTATAATCGTTTCGTCGTCCATCACACAGCAGCCATATTTTGACAGCATCTTCTCGTAATGCTTCCGTGTCCGAGTTTTAGCCGTCGATTATTGCCGCTCATCGAGGTTTGGGAAGTTCTGTACCTTGTATGTATGTAGTCCAGCTCTTTTGGATTCCGGACGAAGCTCTGCGACATGCCGATCTTTTTAGCCAAATCACGGCTTGAGACGTTGGGATTTGCTTTAATCATCCGCTTCACCTTTCCCTCCGTCTTTTTGTTCTCCGGTCCCGGTTTTCTTCCAGCTTCTTTGTCGTGGTCCAACGTCAACCGCTTCAACTTTCTGGAGACGGTTGAATGATGAATGTTCAACATTTTTCCCAACTGCGCCGATGCGACAGGTCAGGAAATTCCAGGTGTTTGGAAAGAATTTGTTCTCTCGACTTGCGTTGGTTCACCTCCATTTTCGTTGAATCGAAAAACACGACTATGAGTTTGACAGCATGTAAACAATACACGTCAATGAGAAAGTATGCACAATTTGGTCGATTTTTACCCAATAAATGATGTAATGATGTAATCTTCCATCCTATGTAGCGTGGCACAGCCCGTTTGCAGCGAACTATCACACATCAAAACTTGATCCGATTTCACTCTTTATTAGCTCTAAACTGCCTTTGAGTGGACTATTTCAAGGGTGTGAAGGTACAGATAGAGTAACCTGTACGGTTCGTTTGGGTAAGGATAATTTGTCTCCACCGAAAGTACAATTCATTACAAATAAATAGAAAAATCAGCCATTGTGATGTGGAATGTTCCATAGGAGGTTTATAGACGAACCCGCCATCTCTAACGACATGTTGAAGGTAACTGCCCAGTGCACTCTACCTTCCACATCGCTTCGATATGGTGTCCGGATGGCCCTCCCGTATCCCCATACAAATGTAGATAAAAAAAACCTTCTAAAAAAGCGAAAAGAAGAACATTTTGTGGTTAAGCTGAAAAATTTAACAATTATGATATTGAAATTGATTAGATCGTTTTAATAACGTGCTGGTGTTTTCAATGGCTGAAAATAAAATATTAACTAAAGTTTTACAAAATTAAGATAAAATCCAACTTATAAATAAATTCGGTATCGATTGTTTTGAAAAAATGCGAACACTCCTAATGTAAAGAATTTGACTTATAAGTTTAGTAAGTGTATATTCGATGACCTACATTCCGACTACATTTATCAAAATGATATTTTATTTGAGAAAATTAAAAAAAATATGTTTAAGCTGGAAGAATTAAAGGACTGACATACTTTAAACGCGATTTTCTCGAAGCAGCAAAGTTCGCGCATTAGCTTTTTACTAAAATCGATACCGATTGGCTTATTCGCTTGCTGTCAGAATCTGAAATCGAAAATTCGTTATTAATATGATGATTTTAAGACATGTTCAAATATTTTTATAAAATATTCATACATCAATCGCTGTTAATGGTTAAACAGTTCAAAGTTATATTTCCAATAAACAATAAACCTATGACTATTTGAAATCACGTTACCTAACAATGGTAATGGTTATAAAATAAATTAATATTCACATGATAAGTTTCACCGCTCTACATTCCTCCACATCACACAAAAATACAAAATCTTGAGAAGGAATTATCAAAAAATAAAAAGGTTATATATAGACAAAACAATTAAAAAGTACATTTTTAACAAAAATCGTCTCTCTTACTACTTTACCTCTGATCTGGTCGATTTTTACCCAATAAATGGCCCTTTACACCTTTTCCTCTAATTATCGTCTTTAATTCTGGCCGTTCTTAAAATGGCAGTTTTTTTTTAAAGTTTATTTAAAGAATAAAACTTCAATAACGGTGTCCATTGCTGAGTAGAGGTTTTATATTTTAAAGGGGTGTCCGTCAAAATTGTCTGCTTACAAAAGTTCAGCTTGAAAAATGCAATCTAAAGTTGACATCATTTGACACATTTTGGAATCGATAGGTTTTTGAAACGCGGAACACCGAATTCTGATAATTTTTGAAAGTCTAACAATCTCGAACAGAAAATAAAGTAATTTTTGTTTTGGCTTCTGCAACTCTCAGATTTTAGCTTATTAAGGTTCCCAGAAAAATTCTGCCCCTGAAAAAGGTTTCCAACGATCAAACTTTCAATACAGTGTTTAATTGACACCGTTTTGTTTTGGGTGAGAGCAAAATTAAGATTTTTTATCTCAAAAAAAAAAACGAGACAATTTATCTTATAAACTGGCTCAAAATTGCAATGTGCCGGAAACTTTCTCCGTTTCATCTGAGTGAATTATTTTATCTTCCAGTACCTACGTATAATTTTTATCTCTGAGGAATGTTTCATATTTACCCAGACTAAGCCAGTAAGTTACTCTCTTCAAAGTGTTGTCCAGATAAAATGTTTCGCTGGAATTCCTCATCGCACATTCTTCCAAGATCACGGACGCATTTTTGCATATGGGTTTTTTTTGGTTTGAAGAGAGAACAAATCCGAACTCACAAATCATACTAATGATCCACAATCACAATCCGAGATTCACGCGTCTCAAACAGCGATGACGCGTACACGCGTCACGACGTCGTTGTCGATCTGCCTTAGCGATACAAGAACCGATGGGGATCTGCACTTCTCAGATATGAATGTATCCAATGTTCAATCCATCCATTGATATGCGTTCGGATGATGGAGAGAGGAGGTAACTCAACCATACAATTTCTGGATGACCAAACATGGCAAACCGGGCAAGGTCGTCTG
Organism: Uranotaenia lowii; assembly: GCF_029784155.1. Classification (NCBI taxonomy): domain Eukaryota; kingdom Metazoa; phylum Arthropoda; class Insecta; order Diptera; family Culicidae; genus Uranotaenia; species Uranotaenia lowii. The sequence goes on along the minus strand of NC_073693.1, from coordinate 283,145,524 downwards.
CAGCGCCTGGAGACGGCGACGCGACGATTACGCCTGAGGAACACTGAGGTGACGCGTGAAGAAACGTCAGTCGTCGCCGTAATATCAATTTGTTACTGTTTCCACCACTCTCGGTATTACTCGGTCGGTACTCACAATTGCCGAGAACAACAGTTGCAGGGATTGTTGGAAAAAATCTTCGACTTCAAACCGAAAGGTTACGTGTCTTTAAGGCGTCAGGGAGAAAGATCTTCGGCCTTTTTCAGTGAGTGAACTTGAAATTTTCACCGACCGTTTATGTTCGGACGAGAAGAGAGTGTTCGTTTTTGAGGTTGGTTATGGTCGTGATCTGGGGACAATTATTTTTATGGAACTGGACAAGTGACTTTTGGTTTTTCAAGCGAAATGATGGAGTAATAAAAATATTTGTCCTGGGGTTGACAGTCAGCTGGATTCTTCAGCTTTCGGTCGGTACTTGAAAGAATCGCGCGAATCCTGTTCCCGATCAAGGAAAACCACTGCACTCTCAGTCAGACCTTCGCCAAGGACCCAGTCCAATTACTCGCTCAAGATTTAATCGATCCTGACTAATTATGCACATGTTTTATCTCTACATTATAGGTTTTATTGATATTTTATCTTACGATTTTTCTTCTTTCTCCCCCATTCAACAGGCCGAGTGCGTGGTATTTCGCGATCCCCCGATCCGCAAGTTTGTGTGTTCTGTGCTTTCTCGTTGTCTAGTGTAGTGTGCCAGTGCCACCGCAAACCGCTCCAAAATGGATGCCATCAAGAAGAAGATGCAGGCGATGAAGCTGGAGAAGGATAACGCGTTGGATCGCGCCCTTCTCTGCGAGCAGCAGGCCCGCGACGCCAACCTGCGCGCGGAAAAGGCCGAAGAAGAGGCCCGCCAGCTGCAGAAGAAGATCCAGGCCATTGAAAACGACCTGGATCAGACCCAGGAAGCGTTGATGGCCGTCAACACCAAGCTGGAAGACAAGGAAAAGGCTCTCCAGAACGTAAGTACCAGTTAGAAATTTTTTTTTACGAAAAAATCAGCATCGTGTAAAGCAAACAGTTAATTAAAATTCATAATTCTAAAAAAAAATAGAAAAAAAAACATTCAAATATAGATTTTAGAATGCAGACTCAAATTCAAAATTCAGATTTGAGTCAAATTTCAAATTCAGATTTGAGTCAAATTTCAAATTCAGATTCAGATTCAGATTTCAATTTAGATTTCAGATTCAGATTTCAGATTCAGATTTCAGATTCAGATTTCAGATTCAAATTTCAGATATCAGATTTCAGATTCAGATTTCAGATTTAGATTTCAGATTCAGATTTCAGATTCAGATTTCAGATTCAGATTTCAGATTCAGATTTCAGATTCAGATTTCAGATTCAGATTTCAGATTCAGATTTCAGATTCAGATTTCAGATTCAGATTTCAGATTCAGATTTCAGATTCAGATTTCAGATTTCAGATTCAGATTTCAGATTCAGATTTCAGATTCAGATTTCAGATTCAGATTTCAGATTCCAGGAACAGATTTCCGATTCAGATTTCAGATTCAGATTTCAGATTCAGATTTCAGATTCAGATTTCAGATTCAGATTTCAGATTCAGATTTCAGATTCCAGGAACAGATTTCCGATTCAGATTTCCGATTCAGATTTCAGATTCAGATTTCAGATTCAGATTTCAGATTCAGATTTCAGATTCAGATTTCAGATTCAGATTTCAGATTCAGATTTCAGATTCAGATTTCAGATTCAGATTTCAGATTCAGATTTCAGATTCAGATTTCAGATTCAGATTTCAGATTCAGATTTCAGATTCAGATTTCAGATTCAGATTTCAGATTCAGATTTCAGATTCAGATTTCAGATTCAGATTTCAGATTCAGATTTCAGATTCAGATTTCAGATTCAGATTTCAGATTCAGATTTCAGATTCAGATTTCAGATTTCAGGTTTCAGATTCAGATTTCAGATTTCAGATTCAGATTTCAGATTCAGATTTCAGATTCAGTTTTCAGATTTAAGATTTCAGATTTAAGATTTCAGATTCAGATTTCAGATTTCAGATTCAGATTTCAGATTTCAGATTTCAGATTTCAGATTTCAGATTTCAGATTTCAGATTCAGATTTCAGATTCAGATTTCAGATTCAGATTCCAGATTCAGATTTCAGATTCAGATTTCAGATTCAGATTTCAGATTCAGATTCCAGATTCAGATTTCAGATTCAGATTTCAGATTCAGATTTCAGATTCAGATTTCAGATTTCAGATTCAGATTTCAGATTTCAGATTCAGATTTCAGATTCAGATTTCAGATTCAGATTTCAGATTCAGATTTCAGATTCAGATTTCAGATTCAGATTTCAGATTCAGATTTCAGATTCAGATTTCAGATTCAGATTTCAGATTCAGATTTCAGACTCAGATTTCAGATTCAGATTTCAGATTCAGATTTCAGATTCAGATTTCAGATTCAGATTTAGATTTCAGATTCAGATTTCATATTCAGATTTTAGATTCAGATTTCAGATTCAGATTTCAGATTCAGATTTCAGATTCAGATTTCAGATTCAGATTTCAGATTCAGATTTCAGATTCAGATTTCAGATTCAGATTTCAGATTCAGATTTCAGATTCAGATTTCAGATTCAGATTTCAGATTCAGATTTCAGATTCAGATTTCAGATTCAGATTTCAGATTCAGATTTCAGATTCAGATTTCAGATTCAGATTTCAGATTTCAGATTCAGATTTCAGATTTCAGATTCAGATTTCAGATTTCAAATTCAGATTTCAGTTTCAGATTCAGATTTCAGATTCAGATTTCAGATTTCTGATTTCCTATTTCCTGTTTCTGATTTCTTTTTGCTGTTTTCTGATTTCTGATTTCTGAATTCTGATTTCTGATTTCTGATTTCTGATTTCTGATTTCTGATTTCTGATTTCTGATTTCAGATTAAGATTTAGATTCAGATTTCAGATTCAGATTTCAGATTCAGATTTCAGATTCAGATTTCAGATTCAGATTTCAGATTCAGATTTCAGATTCAGATTTCAGATTCAGATTTCAGATTCAGATTTCAGATTCAGATTTCAGATTCAGATTTCAGATTCAGATTTCAGATTCAGATTTCAGATTCAGATTTCAGATTCAGATTTCAGATTCAGATTTCAGATTCAGATTTCAGATTCAGATTTCAGATTCAGATTTCAGATTCAGATTTCAGATTCAGATTTCAGATTCAGATTTCAGATTCAGATTTCAGATTCAGATTTCAGATTCAGATTTCAGATTCAGATTTCAGATTCAGATTTCAGATTCAGATTTCAGATTCAGATTTCAGATTCAGATTTCAGATTCAGATTTAGATTTCAGATTCAGATTTCATATTCAGATTTTAGATTCAGATTTCAGATTCAGATTTCAGATTCAGATTTCAGATTCAGATTTCAGATTCAGATTTCAGATTCAGATTTCAGATTCAGATTTCAGATTCAGATTTCAGATTCAGATTTCAGATTCAGATTTCAGATTCAGATTTCAGATTCAGATTTCAGATTCAGATTTCAGATTCAGATTTCAGATTCAGATTTCAGATTCAGATTTCAGATTCAGATTTCAGATTCAGATTTCAGATTCAGATTTCAGATTCAGATTTCAGATTCAGATTTCAGATTCAGATTTCAGATTCAGATTTCAGATTCAGATTTCAGATTCAGATTTCAGATTCAGATTTCAGATTCAGATTTCAGATTCAGATTTCAGATTTCAGATTCAGATTCAGATTTCAGATTCAGATTTCAGATTTCAGATTCAGATTTCAGATTCAGATTTCAGATTCAGATTTCAGATTCAGATTTCAGATTCAGATTTCAGATTCAGATTTCAGATTCAGATTTCAGATTCAGATTTCAGATTCAGATTTCAGATTCAGATTTCAGATTTAGATTTCAGATTCAGATTTCAGATTCAGATTTCAGATTCAGATTTCAGATTCAGATTCAGATTTCAGATTCAGATTTCAGATTCAGATTTCAGATTCAGATTCAGATTTCAGATTTCAGATTCAGATTTCAGATTCAGATTTCAGATTCAGATTTCAGATTCAGATTCAGATTTCAGATTCAGATTTCAGATTCAGATTTCAGATTTCAGATTCAGATTTCAGATTTCAGATTCAGATTTCAGATTCAGATTTCAGATTCAGATTTCAGATTTAGATTTCATATTCAGATTTCAGATTCAGATTTCAGTTTCAGATTTCAGATTCAGATTTCAGATTCAGATTTAAGATTCAGATTCAGATTTCAGATTCAGATTCAGATTTCAGATTCAGATTTCAGATTTCAGATTCAGATTTCAGATTCAGATTTCAGATTCAGATTCAGATTTCAGATTCAGATTTCAGATTCAGATTTCAGATTCAGATTTCAGATTCAGATTTCAGATTCAGATTTCAGATTCAGATTTCAGATTCAGATTTCAGATTCAGATTTCAGATTCAGATTTCAGATTCAGATTTCAGATTCAGATTTCCGATTCAGATTTCAGATTCGGATTTCAGATTCAGATTTCAGATTCAGATTTCAGATTCAGATTTCAGATTCAGAATTTATCCTGAGGAAATTCCAGCTTGCAGTCACTTTCAGATCAAAAACGATTTGTGTTTTGTGTATCCAACGTTTCAATCCATTTTGGATCTCCTTCAGGGACTAAAAATTATTTTTTAAAGTTATTTTTGGCCGATTATCAAATATTTGTTGTGAGAGGTTTACCAAAAAAGTGTCGTTTTATTGTTGTTAAATTTTTCTCGAATAAAATCCGAAACTTTTGCACTGTTTTCATTTTACAACTTTTGTTTATGTTGTTTCACACTTTTTAGGTAAACATTTTGTAATCGGCCAAAAATAATTATAAAATGCAATTTTAGTCCATGAAACAGGTCCAAACCGAATTGAAACGTTGGATACATAAAAAAAATCGTTTTTGCTCTAAAACAGATTGAAAGCCGGAATTTCTCCAGGGAAAACAAAATATTCAGTCGATCTTCAAACTTATGTTTAGATTCAGAGCATAAGTTTGGGAATAATATTCAGAATCAAGATTTCCGATTTCTGATTGCTGATTTCTTATTTTTTTGTTTCTGATTTCAGGATTCTGATTTTTGTTTTTTATTTCTGGATTCAGATTTCTTGTTTCTTTTTTCGAATTTCTGATTCTGGTTTCTGTTTCCGATGTTTTTTAACGACTGTTACTTGAATTTAAGGTGATTTTTCGGCTTTCAGTCTGCTCAAATAGCAAAAACGACTATTTATTTAACGTTAAATAAATAGTCGATTTTCCTATTTGAACAGACTGAAAGCCGAAAAATCATCTTAAAAAAAGGTTTCTGTTTCTGATTTTTTTTTCATTTCTGTTTTCTGTTTTCGATCTTGATTCTTATTTGTGATTTCTGATTTTAATTTTTGATTCTGATTCGTGTTTTGGTTTTACTTTTTAATCTGGTCCTCTTTTTTTTAGTTTTTATTCGGATTTCAGATTTTGTTTATTCCGATTTTTTTTAATTTGTTGGATTGGAATTTGTAAATAAAAAAAATAGATGCGAAATAATTGTTAATTAAGTTTTTTTTTTTCCTATGAGATAATTGATTTTTGTTTGCGTTGCACGAAAAACAGCTGAATTGTAATGGCATCATAATGAACCTAATGAAAGAAATGAAAAAAATGTTAAATGTTAAACATGCTTTAAAATTCTTGCACAGAGAAATTCTAGTAATTACATTCATCTGATAAGGATTTTTCTGTTCTGGCTGCACTGCCCCTACTTTCATAACAGTCCCATATGCAAAAGCGAGCAAGCGAGAAAATCAGCTTTTTCTGTTTTGGAATACATTTTTAAATCGTGACCACAGCTTTCAGCATAAACAAAAATCGTTTAATGGAATATGTTCTAGGTTGTCATAATAAATCGTAAGACCTGAATTTTTCGGAATTTGGCAACTGGTAAGGTCTGCAGCACACTTTTTGTTTGTTATGGGACTGTTATGCGAGCATATTGGAGACCTTTCTCAAATCTACTCGCATAACAGTCCCATACAGAATATGGTTTGCTCACCAAGCTACCTTCTAAGACTTAAATTTGATCATTTCTGAACTTGTAAATGCAGTTTGTGAATTCCATATTGTAAGTTGAATCTTATCATGGTTTTTAGTTGTTTCTGGTAGTTTTTCTCACAGGAAGACCATCCTTCCTTTATCTTAGCCTGCCTTTCAAAAACTGTAGTTAAATTTACTGTGTAATGTGCATAATTCGACATCAAGTGAGTTGCATCTTGTTTAAATGACTTAAAGCAATAAATCAAAGATCATTTCACCGAAAGCAACATAGTAAGGTAACTACATCCGTGCTATTTCACATATGGGACTGTTATGCGGGTATATTTCATATGGGACAGTCGCTAGTTGATATTTTTTTCGTAATTTCTAGAACAAAATCTCTTTTTTTATTGTTTTATTTTGAAGTAAAATGTTCAAAATGACGAACTGTCAGGTTAGATGAAAAATGACGAAAATTCATATGGGACTGTTATGCGAGTAGGGGCAGTGCATCACTCGTAAATAATTGTTTCAATGGGACCGGTAACAAGACCATATGTCCAGCTCTTCTTTATTTTTCAATTCTAACCCAGAAAACGTGAAAATTATCATTGCAAAAAATTATATTTTTTGAGATGTTTTGAGACAAAATGTTTTTAATATTTCATCGTATTTAACCAAGTTAAGTAGCTAGGTTAGGGGCAAGATCTGCTTTTAACCGATAACAATTTGGGTAGGACATCAACTATAGGTAGAAATCGAAAAAAGAAAAACGATTTCACGTCATTAAGTCTTGTTAGTCCTCAACACGCTCCATCTGTCCGTGAACACCTCGAAATAATGAATGTAATTTGTAGGTACTTGCCGTTGCTCAATCAGCGCAGTTACGGTCGCGTTATCATCATTGAAAGACGACGATTGATTGACATATGCGCCACCTACTCAATACGTTACTCACCTCCTAAATACAAGGTTAGTAAATGAAAGTGACGGCGCGGAGCGCAGAGAAATGAGAAACAAAAATGTCAAAACTAAAATTTTGCCAAAGTGCCCATTTCGTTCCGGTGACACACCGAGGATGACGCATCACAAACTTGCCCTTGAGCGTTTTCATTCAGAAAATTTAATTTTCTGTCAACTCATTTTTTTGTTCTCTTTTGCGAAAGAAAATGAAAAACCAAAAAAAAATGTGTGTTGAGAAAATTCTCGCAAAAATGCGGTCTCTGCTGCACCAATCAAAATGGCGTCCTAGATAGCTGCTGTCACGGTTTTGATCGGTATGCGTTGGTATTTTTAGAAACAATGACAAAAAAAATCTAACAACGAGACACAAAGCAATTTTGAGTGCATCTCGCACTGCAATCAACGCAAAGGGGTGGTTGTTATCTAATGTTTGTTTTGTTGAAGTTGCATAATTTGGCATTGAGAATGATTGCGTTTTAAGTGTGGGATGGCATTTTTGCGAAGCAAAAATGGCGGCGACCTAGCAACCGTTATTATTTCGTATGAAAAACTAACCAAAAAAAAATGTGATCATCGACGATTTTGAATTTGTCTGGTCCCCTCTAGCAAGAGAAGAGTCATCCGATCCGTTGGAATAAGATATTTTTAGAACTTTATAAAGTTGAACTTGCTCGGGGTGCGAGCATGTTTTGGTTGCCGTTTGAAAAAGGGAAAATGGCGTCATCGTTCATGCGCGTTCGGTTGGTCAAAACGTGCTTTTCGGCCTGCTGGGATGACACATCCCAGCAATCATTATGGCCAGCTGTGATTGGAATGAATGATCAGCCAACATTTGCTGCCCGGAAAAACGGAAAATTTGCCGGTTCAGCAAAACCGATCATCTCATCACCGGGCTAATTTTAACGTGGGCGGCGCATTTTGACGACAGTGTTTATTGGCGATATCGATGGGTGACGCCGGCTGACTGTCTGTTTTTTTTTCGGGAGATAACACCGGCACCCGAGGCGAGAAAACTAATGCTACTTAAGTGGAGGTGGCACCCGAGAGAATAAAGAAGAAAAGCGACATTCCGATGGCAGCGACGGAAATTGCTGCTTGGGTCATCAACAGGAAAAAAGTAGAAAGAAAATGTTAGTAGTAGTTGTAGTAACAAGAAGCCGGCCGCCGGCTGATCACGAGTGGAAGTCATCCTCGGGGCGAAGGAGTTTCATTCATGAGATAAGTCCGACTATCCGGCACATTGTTGGAAGAGACGGGATGCAGTGAAAATCGCATCCCGTGCTGCTCCGCACACGCGAATAAAAATTGTATAATCAAATTAGAAAAACAAATTATTGGTGCACTTGCGGGTTACCGAACCAAGTATAATTTGCAATCTGCAAACCAAACCCTGTTGTGTATTATTGAAGTCTCGTTACAATCCAAGTACAAAGCAACATCGTTTTAGTTCTAGTCAAAATATATAGTTTATTTATTTTGAATGCAAGAATACAAAAGACGATGATTGGAGTGATATCGTATGGCAATCGGAAGCGCAGCTCGAACTGTTTCAACGGTAAGCATCGATGGGTATCGGAAGGACGCTCGAATGGAGGAAAACGTTCGAGGAAGGCACGAAATAGTCAAACCGGCAACCGACCGGCGACGGCTGCGGCCCCTAGCAGTAGTAGAGGTGTTTGCCACGAGAGAGCGCCCCTAGCTCTGGTAGACTGTGATCGCACCCGGGTAGTAAAATCAACTGTGGCAAAGCGAAGAAAGCAGCGCCACCAAAAGGCGGACCCGACAACCGTTAGACGTCTTCATTTGGCAGTGACAGCAGCAGAAGGAGAGAGCTGCAAAAAACAAGACCAAGACCAAAAAATATCATCAAGATCGACAAGTTTGGCAAGTTTGTCGGCCGATGGTGGTGGTGTTGAAGAAGCAGCAGCGGTTGCTAGTGGTGAAATGTGCGAAAATAATCCCGTTCCGTCCGGTGGCGGAGGATCGGGCAGGAAACGGGGTCACCAGCATCATCCGAGATTCGGGGGCAACAGGAAATCGAACGTTCCAGCGGAGGAAGTGATTGCAGCCCTGAGAGGAGCCATCGATTGCGGTGGCATCAATGCTAGCGGAATAATAATTGGCGGAGGAGGAATCGGAACAGCAGGCAGTATTAGTAGCAGCTCGTCGTCGTCGTCACTGGCCCTGCTCGGGATCGGTGGCAACAATAATGGCAGCAGCGGGCTGGTAAACACAGACAATGACGAGAATGGCAATCTTTGTCAGAATGTCACCGAAGGGGACGGCAAACTGCAATCGCCAATGGCAATCGACGATGAGAATGGCAGCGACGATGATGATGTTGATGATCTTGTAAATAATAATAGCTCCATTGTTGTTGGCCAGGATCTGAACCAGGAAGCAGTAGCGGCAGACCCTCACCCAGATAGTAAAAGTAAAAGCATACCACGGTTGGCTGAGAATGACGAGCTTATCGTCGAGGAACCAAAACAACAACGACAAAGCAATAGTCTAGTAGTTAGTAGTGACCTAAACAATAGCAGCGGCAGCATACCCAAAAGCAAGCTAATAGTGATAGACTACGAGAAGGAGCAGCAGAATCATGAGGGAAGCAAAAGTCCGTCGGAAATCAAGCTGGAGGAACCGTCCAGCGGTCAGGAGCTAGTCAAACAAATTAACAAAAAGCTTAAGCGCAGTAAAAAGAGTCCGTCCTCGGATGATTCCTGCAGCACAGCGGCAACGACGACGAGCAGCCGGAAAAAGTCATCCGGTAGCAGTAAAAAATCTTCTAAAACCACCACCAACGCCGATGGCAGCACGAAGCAGCGGAAAAAGGTTCGCTCCTCGACGGCGGCATCGGGGGACATCTCGAAGCTGGAACGGGCTTCCGGAGACGGTGCGGCCAACGAAGACGATCACATACCAACCGGGCTGGACGAGGCGGATCCGGATGCAGCCGAGTGGGCCAAACTGCGTTGCACCAGCGAGCGGACCGAGGTCATCGCCGAGCGAGAACACCGGAGGCAGAAGCGGTGCGCCGACTACCCGGGACTGGCCTTCGGACGATCCATCTTCAGCTCCGACACCATGATGAAATTCAACATCATCCGGAACGAACTGCATAACATCATGAAAACACAGTTGAAACGGGTAAGTTTTTCCAACGATTTCTAAGGCGTAAAATTCGCCAGCCTCTTTTTTAAGTTGTGAATCCCTCAAACTGGGAAACGATCACGTACACCCTCCGAAAATCAAATCAAACGGGTAGGAGGAATTCGGAAGATTCAAAGCAAACAGGCAACTGGTCGTTAAACCCCCAAAACAGAAAAGTCGTTCAAGATGCACATCGCAGTCAAATGTGTGCGAGAACGTGTGTTATTTTTAGGGCAGGAAATTTTCCAAAAAAAATAATTCCACCCGAAAATGAAGTTTACAAAGCGAAGAACGGTACATTTTTCGGTCGGACGGTCCAACCCACACAAAGATGCCCCAAGATTTTGGTTGCTAGTTAGCTCGGGCTACCTCCCGAGAAAATCCAAGAAAAGAAAACATCACCACGAACCGCGAACCATTAACAACAAAAGCAGCCGCAGCGAAAAAGCAACAAAAGAGGTGCTCTCGCCGTGCCGTGCGGCCCCAAAAGCCAAACGTGTGCTCTGGTTGTAGTTTTTCGCTTCCCTTTCGCTGTGTAAACACACAACAACGACGACGGCGATCGCGCTTTCGCGATCGTTTCCATTTGCGGTGTCATCATCATCGCTCGTCTACTCTGTTCTTATGAAGTCGTTTATGAATTGTAGCAAAACGACCGATCTCTCGCTCGAGACAGAAACAGAACGCAGGCGCACGATCTTAGCTCAAGCTTGAGTATATCAATATCACGATGTTTAATCGTGAAAATGGGAAAATTTTCCGCCGCACCGAGTGTGTGACCTCGTGCGCGATTTTCTCTTCTCGCGGCGATCACTTCGGGATCGCCTTTTGTGTTCGGAAAACAACGAACGAGGGTTACTTCCGAACAATCCTTTTTTCTAAGCGTGTTTTTTTTTTGTTTTTGAAGACGACCGTGACACCCCCATCGGTTTCACCGTTTTGAACTTTTTCAGGGGTGTCAGTCAGGTTGATTTACATTTTTATCAATTTGAAAAGCACCCCCTTAATAATCACACTTTGAGGCACACACCCATTTTTATGAAAATTGAAATAGAAAAAAAAGTGAGGCGGCGATAATCGGTTGCCTTCTTCTTGCTGCGCTTTTTTTCGAAGAGTCGCCGCGTAGATGAAGATCATTAACAAATGGAGGAGGAGGAGAATGGCCCACGTGGAGCGCGTAATTTGAAAATGAAAAAAAAAACAGTAAGCAAGCAAAAAACTACGCCGCCAGTTGCGCAATTCGTGTTGCGCTTCTCGGATCGCGCTGGTGGTTTGCTGCAGATTTATTTATTTTATTTATTTATTTATTGCAAACAGATACATAAAATTAATACATTTTAGATAGTACTCCAATGGCTTCGCCGTTTAAGGAGTTGTTATTGATCTTAAATTCTATAATCTATGATCTAATCAATGATAAAGCGATAAAAAAAAAAATATGTACACAAATCATGAAATTAAACTCAGCAATGAAAATAACTTAAAACTAAATGAACAATAACATAAATTCAAATATATACATGATGCAGGTTAATTTTGATATAATGAAAAAATATTGCACGATTTTAAAAGTGTTGATGATACATTGGAATTAAGAAGAAACTTTAATGGCTCTAAGGGGGTAGTTTGCTACTTCCTTAAACAAAATACGCCCTTGCTACGTAACTCTTAAGGTGGTTGTCGATTGCATTTGTTTTGTTGGAAGAAATTTTGGAAATGTAGTTAAAATTTGGTTCTGAAAATGCTCATAAAGGGTGTCCACGATGAAATGCCACACACAAAATTGATTCGCAAAATTCGAGTTTTCATCCGATTGCCATCAAATTTTCAGGGATGGAAGAATAACTGTCAAACTTCATTTTACCATTTTATTTACAGTCCATACGCAAATGCCCGCACCTTGGCCTTAACCCCGGCCATAAGATTCTGCACAACCTGTGAATCAACCGTTTTTTGCATGTTAACCCATACTTTCTTCAGTTACTTGACTGTCTTCACTATCTTAGGTCGTTTAATAAAGTGCTGCTTCATAATCGCCCAGTACTTCTCGATGGGGTGGAGCTCCGGAGTGTTGAAATTAACCTTATTGTCCGCATACCACTTCAGCACGTCCTTGGAGTAGTGGCATGAGGCCATATCCGGCCAGAAGTATGTTGGGAGGTTGTGGGCCTTCAGATGGCTTGCCAAACCAGGAATTTATTCGCAAATTTGGACATCTTCTGAGTGCGGACATGCTCCGGAATGCTGAACTTATCCTTTGCCGTGAAAAACAGGTTGCCGGGGATCTGTTTGAAGTCGGCCTTCACATATGTTTCGTCGTCCATGATGCATGCAGCATTCAACTTTCGTCAGCATGTTGAGGTACAACTTCCTGGCACGGGTTTTGGCGGACTTGTTCTGCTTCTCGTGGCGATTAGGGGCCTTTTGTAGCTTACCTTTGGCCTTCTGGACTAAACTTCGGCTTAGGTTCACTTCTGGGCTTCCGATCGGTGATCAATCGTTCCTCGAACCGCATACGCAACACCGTGGGATTCGCGATTCCCAACGTTTTTAGCGATGGAACGATGCGAGAGATCCTTGTTCTCGTGATGAATGCGCAAGATTTTATCACGCTCGAGCTGTTCTTTCGACTCCATTTCCGCGAGTTTTGATCACAGGACTTTGAAATTTGCAGGATGTAAACAATGCACTATGAACTAAATCCACCCAAATTTTCCTTTACTTTTACCTGAACGGTTGAAAAGTTAGAGCAATTTCATCGTGGACACACTTTAGTTAGCATTCAGATGCATTACATCTATTTTCAGAACTGTGGTAATCCTCCAGTCAACTTTTGACCCAGGTCAATCAACTTCCTTTTTCGATTCGCGATCAGGATGAATTTTGAAATTTAAAAGTTGAATATCTGAGCAAAAGTGAAAGAAACTTTGGCAAATCGACCGATTTCTTTGCAACCCGCATGTGATAAACATCCGGCCGCGTCGCCCGTTGTTGGGCCGAAAAATTCCAAACTAACTGAGCTCATCATCATCCGTACCTAGTTAAAGTTAATACCCATTTGTCATGTCTGTTTTTTGAGACCCGTTCGACGAAGCTGGTTAAGACGACGTGTAACTCAAACAGCAAATACTAGGGTACAATTTGGTTTTATATCTTTTGCCTTCTGCTTTCATCGTTGGACTAAAAATAAAAGTAAAAGAAAACGCATTACCTGCATTGAGTCATGTGTAGCTGAACACAACAGGCTACCGGCTCGCTATAGAGCTTACAATCACGCTGCTTGCTGATATAGAAGTGATAACGAGAAGACAGTCAGCCGAGTTTTGCTGTGCGGTTAAAAGGAGAAGAAAAACTGGGTGAACGTCGAAGATGACGTAAGTAAGGCGGTTGCTTTTCTTCCACTCGCTCGACTGGAGTAATTGTTCGGTGTCGGATGATTATCAGTTGATCAAATTTGATACACGGACAGGCATCTTATTCTTAGGAGAACTTTTTTTTAAATGAAATTCTTCCATTGACTTATGCTAAACTGTACTTTCAAAATATTGAGGAGTTATCCATAAGCCTAAACTGGTTCAAGAATTCCTTAAACACTTGTGTACATTATAATTCCACATGCAGTAGAAAACATGCGGCTAAAAAGGGAAAATTCACTGAGCCCCGATTTCACAGCGGCTCGTGAATCAAATACCTACCGGCTTTCTGGCATTTTTGCCTACCAATCGTTTGATAGTCATAACAATTTACCACAAAGAGGCGCACCCTCATAGTGAATACTAATGTTGGTCTGTTTCACTAGCTGATCAGTTTTGCAGTAGGAATCACTTCTAACTAGAAAAACATCGAAAATCGTTGGCAGTTTTGAACTGGGTTAAGCCGGTCGATGATTTAAATGACGAACAATGGTATATTTTCAATGTTTTTTGTTAGATTTCGGGGTTTTCAAAGCCTTTGGATAAAAGTTATTGCAGACTATCGGATTTAACTGTACAACTCTTTCATCATTACTTTTTCAAATTGACTACAGGTTTGACGTCTTGAGAAAAGTTGTTAAAAAAAGAAGAAATTTATTGAAATAAAAACAATCGAGACTTTACTTATAAAATAGACGTAAATCAAAATGTACTTCAAATTTAAATTTCTCAACCGAGTTTGAAGAAATTAAGAAAAATGCGAAAATCTGTCATCAAAGTTCAAAAACCCTTTTCGTAATGTTAACACGTTTTAAAATCTTTTTTTTTTTTGTCAATTTAGGAATTTAGATAAAAATATGAAGAAACAAACACTTGATGTGTTCACTTTAGTTTTCAACTACTCTCTCCATGCGAGATCTGAATCGGTAGCAATATAAGCCTCTAAAATTGAAGCCAATGCCGCAACAAACATTTTTGCTGATAAAAAAGCCAACTCGCTGAACAAAAGCTGCGGTAAAGCGTTATTACTGTTTCAGCTTGCTGGATGAATAAAGACAAACTGTAGTGCTGTTCCAGTGTGTGAAGAAGTTTTAGTTCAGCTAATGGAAGAAGTTCAAGGAATATTTAAAGAAGGTAGTACCAAGGCAGCCCTGCTGTAGTATTGGTACAGACTGAGACGTCACAATCACGAAAAATCTGTTAATTTACTAGGAAAATTTTCTTTTTCGATGATAATTCGAAGAATCTGCAGGAAATTTTCCACTTTGAAAACATGCTATTGTAGAAGGATTCTTTCTCTTCAAGATGGGTACAAAAAAAGTTTCATTTTCATATAATTTTTCTATAAAATAGATCATCGAAGTTCTAAAAAATGGTGGATTTTCACCACTGAAATTTGCAAAACTTTAAAATTAGTTTCAAATCTTCCATGAAAATGTTCAAGTGTGCATTTTAAGCTCCTCATTACAATAAAGTGATCAAAACACAATTTTTTATACAAAAACAGAATCTTTTATTGGCATTTTAGTAAACTTAGTTAACAATCATAAATTAATGTTAATTGTTCTACATAAGAATTGTATATGGTAAACCGGTTGGATTAAAATCATGACAATCAGTTAAACACTCAATATCTACCAGCTAGACCTTTTTGAAGTTGATATTTTCTTCATTTTTGTACGTTTTAGCTTCAAGGCGACATTGCATTCATTAAGAAATTAAGAAAAAACCATGATGCAATCTTCAAAGGACCAAAAAACTTCATTACATAATCAAAGAGAGGCCCTACAACAAAATAGAAATGAAATTGGAATTCGATTTCTTTTTAAAACGTGTTTTTCTTTGAAATTCCTACCATCCTCACATAAATTTTCGATACAATCGTTTTTGTGACGTTACAAAAAAAATCCAATATGGCTCTCGACACTACCTTATTTAGATATTCCTTGGGAGAAGTTCATGTTTATGTTTCATTTTTTCAGCCTTTGTTCAGCCATTCCTGCAACCTTTGAAATTTGACAGACTGATATGAACTGTGGTAAAGTTCAGTACCATAATTGTGAAAGGTACAATGGTTTACTGCGAAGATTTCATGTTCGGTTCAAAAAGATAAAAAAAAAATCATTTCTACATTCAATATTTCCTTTCTGCAGAGTGGCATTTTAGTCGTTTAAGAACGACAAATTTGATTTGAAGAGATCCTGGATGTTTGCATATTTACCATCAAAGTCGTACTGTGATCTCAAAGCTGTGAACCTGGGACATTCCATTATTACATGGTTAACGGTTTCTGGTTTAAGGCAGTTGTGACAGTTTGCGTCGTCAACAATTTTCATCCTTGCTAACCAGTATTTTGAAAAATCGTTTAAAGAAAATCATGCTATCTTTCAACATAAGGTAGTTTTCGTATATGTTAGCTGAATGAAGACCGTGCTTGGCCAAACCATCTGCGATTTCATTGCCACTAATAGACCCAGTCACGGGGATCTACTGTATAGCAACTTGATATAGGGAACAGATACGAAGGATTTCAATCAAAATTCTTTCGTTTTCTTTTGATTCTTGAGCGGTTTGCAGCATAATGCATGACGCCTTGGAGTCGGTATAAATAACAGAACGGACCAACGATGTTTCTTCGCCTATAGAGCACTTTGAGCATCCGTGAATTTCATGGCGTTCATGACAAACAGGGCTAGCTGTTTTGCCTTTGCTGGGTTCGTGTTTTGTTAAGCCGTTAATAGCCCTTCCAATTCAGGGAAAATTTAAACAGGTTGCAATATTTCTAAGCGTATAACCGGTTGAATACGATCGAAGACTTCTTTATGGGTCCAGTACGTCTGTTCTAAATAACGAAAACTTTTTCCAGCGATCCCTATTTTCTGGTGTACTTTTCAACTGTACAGCTACCACATTGTTTCGAGAAAAATGTATGCATATTTCCTTGCAGGCCACAAATTATGATTCTTGGAGTGGATTTCGTTAGTCCAGTAACCTTTCTCAGGCACTGATTGTTGAGTACAGCCATTACGTTATGGTTTGTGATACTGGAATTGTTATATACGGAGCTGTTCATTTCCGTAGTAAATCTAGAGTGCCGGGTGGGCGCCATGATTGATCCCACTGAAACCTTTACCATGTTAAGACGATCTTGTACTTTAGACCTCAGCTGCACATCAATTCCAAAGCTCAGAAAAGGGTCGAAGACTACACCCAGATACCTATGACTTCTCACAGGAGACAGACGTTGGTCCGCTTTGTTGATGTTTTTTGTTTTGAGAAATCATAACATCACAGTTGATTTTTATTTTAACTGTGAATTATAGATTTGCTCAATGATTTTTCGAAAGAGAAATTTTGTTTTGCTCGTTTTGCTCAAAATAAGTATAGATACGTTTTTCCTGTAGAAATTTCATAATTTTTATCAGTTTCGAATGGGATGAATCTATAAATAATCATATCTACCTTAAAAAACGGTATTGTGGCACATATCGTTTAACTTGCATTTGAATTGACCACATTTAGATTAGATCCTGCGCGGTCATTGAACATGCCTAATGTTGTTGTTATTCAGCGGAGCAGAGGTTGCCAAAAAACTCGTAAACAATAAGAAATCAGCTGTTCGTTTGACAAGCTGGGAAATAGCTGATACTTTTACTACCCAATAAACATTTTAGCTGCTTACGAACGTCAATTTGCTAAACAAAAGCTGGGCTAAAGCGTAATTGCTGCTTCAGCTTACTGGCTGAATAAAGACAAACTGTAACCATGTTTCAGCGTTTAATGAAGACTTAGTTCAGCCGATGGGAGAAGTAGAGAGTTGTTTGCATAACACTTTTTCAGCCTTTGTTTAACCATTCGAACTACCATGCATGGTGACGGCTAGATCGTAATGAGAGGGGATTTTTGTTTTCCTTATTATTCAATGCCATTTTTTTTATAATTTCTAATTAAGCTTAATTTTTAAAAGAAGAGTTAGTTGGTTTTCTCAAAAAAATGATTTTTGGTGCCTAAAATTGAAAAAAAAATTCTCCCACATTTTTTATAAAAAAATCTTCAGTCGGAGGCATTTTGGTCGCTTAAGAACGACAAATTATCATCGCGCGGCAGCCTTCATGATTGGTTCAGAGGGGAAAAAGTGGATGCCAATCATCGGACAGACATTGGTCGTTTTTTTTTTGTTTTTCATAAGGTTGCTCCGTCAATTGACGTTTAATGACGTTTGCTTGATAACTTCTCTAGATCAAGATGATTAAAGGCTAAAGACACGCGAATTAGTGAATTTTGGGGCCTTCTTTCTGCCAAACTACTGATTAAAAATTGAACCACGATTTTTTTTAAGCGTTTATTCAGCAAAACGTGTTTGTTGGGTTACGTCAATGGACAAATGAAGATTAGAGCTATTCAGCCATTTCCCAGCTTGTCAAACGAATAGCTGATTTTTCGTTGTTTACAAGTTTTTTGACAACCTCTGGTCCGCTAAATAACAACAACATTAAGCATGTTCAGTAACCGTGCAGCATCTGCAGTATATGTGCCACAATAACGTTTTTTCAGGTAGATGTGAGTTTTTATAGATTCATCTATATATATAAAAATGAATGTTTGTCTGTCTGTCTGTTCCCTATAGACTCGGAAACTACTGAACCGATCATCGTCAAAATTCGCATCTGAGGGTTTTTGAGGCCGGGGATGGTTTCTGTAATAGTCAAAACTCCATCCGACTTAAGGAAGGAGAGGCTTCCATACAAAATTTGTAGTTTTTCGAAACAAATTAAAGTCATGACATCCATTTTCTTGAGATTTTTTTTCCTTTGGGCGGTTTGTTTTTCGTCTCTATGGTCGAGGCGTCACGAGCCAACGACGCCAAAAGAAAGTAACCCAGGCATAGCATACTGATCAGTAGGAATATTTTGGCGCGTATTTCTCAACCAAGCATATTTTCTTTGAGGGGTTTGTTTTTCGTCTCCATGGGCGAACAAACGTCGTCGCAAGAGGATAGTAACCAAAGCACACTGTTCATTGATTGCTGGAAAATTTAACAATAAGGCGCCTGTTTCTCAAACACGTGGGACGATATGCAACCTAGATATGTTTTTTTCTTGCTTATTTGATTTGTACACAGCACGTGGTAATAAATTACGCCTAGATGTGACACGGATTGGTATTTTATCAATCGAATCAAAACCAATTGAAAGATACAATACAAAAATACTTCCATATTTAGTTCGTGTTATTGTAGGTAGCATTCGACTTTTCATTCAAGGAACATTAGAACATGTTTAAACGTCCAACTTTTTCCGTTAAAAAAAAATTAAAAATTATGTTTTCTTCTAGAAATTGTTACTTCAGCCCAAATAAACAACTGAAACGAATTTAGGAATGAAAATGGGAGCTTTTTATTTTAAATAATTCTGAAAAAACCATCGTACTTTTTGCTTACATACCAATTCAAGTACGTACTTAACATGAAAAGTGTTTTTGTGTTACATGGCTGCATAAAAGAGACTTTTGATCCGCTTCGTTTTTGAAAAGCGAGACTTTAGAACTGATATTCAACTGGACGCAAAATTTTTAAGAGAAATTTTTAGTTTACCCTTAAAGTGTTAAAAACAATATTCCCTTCTGTCAACTTACACGGTGGGGCAAGGGCAAACGTCGAACTTTTAAGAAATTCATCTTCAAAATGATTCAATATGTAGGAAATACCAGAAGGGGTATTCCGAATGTTGAAACTGCAGCGGGTATTTAAAATTCTTAAATGCCTTTGTAAATGAAGGTCATTTGCTTTGAACAGCATTCGTTAAAAGTGGGGTAACAAACATAAATTTATATTGCAGGAATACTGCAGATATATCAGTGAAACTTGATAGAACAAAAAACAGGAATTCGTATTAAATCCATTTTAAAGCCATTACTCTGACGCATCTGTAAATAAGCTTTGCATTGACACTTGCCCCAATATACGGGACAAATGTAAACTTAGAAATTTGTTTTTGCCTACATTTTTGAATATTTGACTTTCAAAGAGAAAATAAAAAAAAAACGCTGAGAACTTATTTAGTGATGCAACTGATATTCTTTTTAAATGTTTATATGTTTACCGTAGTAAATTTATTTAAAAAAAAAAGAAATTTGCACTGTATTTAATACATAACTAATTAAATATATTTTTCATTACCATGATAAGTGCTGTTTGGGTATCGAGCCGGTTAAATTTGCCTACCTTCTTCAAGCAGTGGGGGACAAAATTGAAAAAGATGGGAGAGCTCCCATGTAAATTTAAGATAAAGAGCTTTTCAAAGCAGGGACCATATGTCAAAAAGTTTTTTTAGATACAGAGTACAAATTTCAGATCTTGAAAAACGAGTTTAGAGACTGAAAATAATATATACCATCGTTGAATTGCAATTCAGAACTGCAGCTGCAGCTCCAATTTCAAAGTTGTTGGTTCTGAAGTATGATGAGGTTTGATTTAAAAAAAATGCTCTCTAAAATCTAAATTTGAATAAATTTTTACAAATTACATTTATTTCCGGAAGGTGTAGCAAAGCACAACGGGTCAGCTAGTTGCATATAAAACTAATAAAAAATGTGAAATTTCTACTGAAAACGAATATGTAATTTGAGCAAAAAATGATGTCCATTTTGAAAAATTGTTGAACAAATCTAATATTCACAGTTCAAAATAAAAATCAACGGCGATGTTATGATTTTTCAAAACAAAAAACATCAAGAAAGTGGACTAAAGTCTGTCTAAGGAAATGTCTGAAAGCTGAATACAGTGATATCGTATACTTAGAGCAAGTTCACTGGAGTTGGGAAAAAGAGGTAGAAATTTTGTCACTTTTTGCAAAAACATTTTCAAGATCTGTAGCCTTCAAATTTTTAACAACACGTGTTATAGTTTCGCATGCTGTGAAAATAAGCAATATTTCTATCACATACGACTGAAATAGAAACAGTGCTGTAAAAAATACAACGCCCAAAGATCTTGAAAACATTTTTGCATGGTAAAATTTTCAAAATGTCGAAATTTCTACCACTTTTTCCTAACACCAGTGAACTTGCTCTAAGGTTGCCAGAATTTTGTCCGCAAGTATTCGGGCATTTTTACATAAACACTTTTTTTTCAGGGATTTTTATCCTATTGGATGATTTATCCCATTGCCAAAAATCCGGGCAATATCCGGACAAATTTTGTCAAAACCAGAGGTGCCAGGTATCCTGATTTATCAGGATTGGTCCTAATTTTCGAGAGACCGTCCTGATTTTTTACAAACTCTCGTGTTGTCCTAATTTTTGAAAATTGGTCTCCAAAATATATTGAATTTTCCTGATTTTCATCTCAAATGTAATCAAATTGGTAGTGAAACTATGAAAAAATTGAATAAATCTGTAATAAAATAGTGAAACCCATTTGAAAGATGGTGGTCTTCGGTTCAGATGATATTTCAATGGTGTTTTAAGATATGAACTAGCAGGATAGCCAAGAAGCTGCTTACTGCTGTTGCATAAATCAAGGCGTTTACAGCACCTGTTTTGCACCTTTTTTTATGCAATCTAAGCTAAGCTGCTTATTATTCCCATGAATCAAGAGGTGTCCTGAAAAATCTTGATTTTAAGCTTCTCATTGTCCTGATTTTTGACGAAACCACCTGGCACCCCTTGTCAAACCCAAAAATTACTCAACGAAAATCCAGAAAAAATGATTTTTTTTTCATTAAAACTCATTGACAGATTTTAAATTGTATTTTAGGCTTTCAAAAAACCTTTCATGAGTATTTTTATAAAACTTCCTCAAAAAATTTCGTGTTGGAGGCAAAAAAAAGTTACAACACATTTTGTTTTTGTTGTTGTTTGATTTGTCAAATAAAGTGAAAAAATCCGGGCTTTTTTCCAATGAAACTCGGGCAGCCGGGCCGATTTGTTCCCAAAATTTGTATTAAATTCCCGGGTAAACCCGGATAAAACCGGGCAATCTGGCAACCTTACCGTGTTTATGTCAATTGACAAATGAAGGTTAGAACTAATACATCCATGAAAAATGTGCTCAAAAATCGTCAAAAACAGACTCCTAACAATTTTCGCATTTTTTTATGGGTCATACTGTGAATTTTTTTTTTGAAAATTTTCAAAAATGGGTTTTGGCCAAGCCTTGCCTTTGGCCTGTAATTTATACAAACAAGTCATGCCGAGTTGGATAACAACGGCGAGTAATAATGAAAACTGAATTTTCCAACGGATTTCATATCAAATTTGCTGCTACTAAAAACAGACATTTTTGTGTGTTCTTTAGAGTGTCGTGGTCAAGAGTCTGACAAACTGTTTTCATAAGTAGCATATGTTTGTTTGAGGTCTTAACTTTGGAAAAAAACACCAACGTAACTCTTTTCCGCTTTTAGGGCACTTTTTGACAGAGAATTTCGAACTCCAACTCACAAATTAAATAGTTCTCTCATTCTCAACTCTTTCAGTAAGATGTTTTTTTTTTATAATTCTAAGGACTTCTGTAAGAAGTCGATCAGAGTTCAACTTTTGTGAGGAATCCTTAAATAGTTTTTGTACAATTCTACCGAAATTCCAATAGAATTTTTGTGTGGATTCACTTTCTATGGGTTTTACTTGTAGAACTCGACAAACATATGAAGGACTTTCATCAGTTCCCTAATTAGAGAACTCTGCAAGGGTTCATTTATAATTTTGCTAAATTGAAGTTCAGATTCATATCTCAAAAACTGAAATTCAGAATAAGATGAAATGACATATGATGAAGAGTTCGAGAATTCATAGTCTGATTTGGAGTTCTTTTTTTATTTGGTTCTCAAAACCTGACGACTTTTTTCAACTGGAAAGAACCCTAAGGTGGTATGAAAATTTATTGAATTTACGTGTATTCTCTTCAACTGTCCATTGGGCTATCGAACAGCTGGTCACGCATGATGGATCATCAATGACCAGCAAAGTTCCTCCTCAATCGATTCCGGTAGCCGGTTTAAATTAATTGAACGATATGATAGGGTTTGATGGTCGATCGTGCTTTAGAAAATTTAAAACGAAGAAAATTTTCGTTCAAAATTCATAAAAAAGGACAGTGAGAACCAGGATGTCTCAATTTAGTTAGCACAACGATTTTTCAGTAGAAACTTTCGATCTCGATGCTCCGTGCGCCATATGGATGGCGGGCTCCGTCACCGTTCGAACTAAAAACCCACTGACCTCGAAGGGAACAACGCTCCGGCTCTCTAGAGTAGGGTAGAGTGTCGAGCAGCAAGACTCAACGACATCCCGGCGCCATCGATTCGATCCTGCCGCCATCGCCGACTAGTTTTGAAACCACAAAACAGACTACAGCAAAATCGACAACAAACCTGAATCAAACAGTGGGGATAACTAGGTATATAAACATTTTTTAAGCGAAAAAATGGTTTCTGGTTCATCACGGATTCGACGAAATTTTTAGCGCCTTCTCGTCTTGGCACAGCGTGACCGTAAAAATTGTTGTGTTGTGTTATCGTCCGCACAAGTTGATACATGAATCGGACCATCAACATCATCATCATCGTCGTGAATGGCACCAGGCATTTCCTTAAAAGGAGAAAATCCCACTTGCGACTTGCAGCTGAGTTTCACAGATTGAAGTTGAAGTTGTCTATTGAGCTTTAAACGGACGGGGGAACCATTAATGAGTTTGTGCGAACTAAAGGAGTAACTCATCGCAGCATGAAGACTGAGAAGTTTTTTTTGTATTTCACAATTAAGTGAAAATTTTTAAAAATAGATTTTAAGTTAGAGAGGCTTAAATATCAACAAAACATATGTCAAATGACATTAAAATTTAGTAAATTTTATTATGAGAATATTCAAAGATTGATTAGTTGACCCAGTCTAATGCCATTAGAGTGACAACAATCAGCGAACTTTATCTTGTGACTTGTCTACTCCTTACAATGAGTTATGATCCCATCATTCTATCTGGTCAGGGACGAGAAGTTCCGATGAATAAATAGAATGAACAGCTTATGATTTACGATTCTAGGTTCGAAATCCGGATTCTGAAACAGGATATAGATTCTATATCTGCTTTCTGAATCTTCAATCTAAATTTCCGAACCTTCAAATTCAGAGCTTCAAATCTGAATTTTGAAACCGTTTTTTAAATCTACTCTGGATTCTGAATATTGATTCTGACATCTGAATCGGAATTCTACATTTGGATACTGAACTCAGAATCTATATTTTAAATCTGAAATCTGATTCCGGATTCTGAACAGTGAAGAACCGTTCTTGGTAAATTTTCATTTGGTCTAAAACATAATTTCAAAGCGTCCTTCTCGGGCTAAAATTTTTGCGATTGCAAATCTCGGGAGGCACCTCTGCCGGCTTATATTTAGAATAAAAATTGCGCAAAAATTCGCAAACGGCTGCCGTTCGATCGACGCAAAGACCAACCTTTCCCCATCATCGCGCGCCATTCATTTGCTGCGCCCGACTTGACCGCATTCGACCGCGACTTCTGCTTCTCTCTCACTGTTGCTCGAAATGGCAATAAAATGGAATGTGCGAACCAGCTTGCACGGATTGAAGCTGAAGCCAGATCGACCGAACCGGCGATGGATGGTGCATATGAATTATTCATCGAACGAAAGCTCAACTCAGCGCTTCGGTTCCGCATCTGTACGTTGACTCCCCCGCGCCATTTTTGAAGCACCCGGAATGGGTACAAAAAGTGGCAGAATTGACCGGAGAAATGCAACCCATCGTGGTGGACTCTGGAGCCCAGTAGAGCACCATTAAGTCGGTCGCACCTGAATGAGGTTGTGATTGAAGCCGAATTAAAGCGACTGTTCTTTTTCGAATTTGTTAACATTTTATGAAAATTCCAGCAATTTTTTTTTAAATTAACAGTGAGCACGCATATGTACCTGTAGGTAAACAGATAAAAAAAATTAATCAAGCAAACGGGTTAATTATAGAATAGGCCAAATGAAAGAATAAATATTTACACGAGTTTTGCTCGTAGAGCGTCGCGCACATAGGAGTCACGCTAATTGAAAAATTCAAAACGAAACATATCGAAAAAATATTGAAGCAAAAATAAGCCGGGAACCGTTACATCAGTCAGATGCATGGATAGATTGATGGAAGGAAAAAAGAGCACTCCTCAGACAGAACCGGTATATTTGACTTACTAGCAACATGTGAGCAGCACGTACAAACTACAAATGTACGTAGACTCTGTGTAAATGAAGGAGCAGCCGGTGTGGGAAATTAAAACAAAAAAGATCATACATATGGGTAAAATCTATGCGAGTGATTGATGCACATTTGTGGGGTGCGCGAAAATAAGAAATTTTGATTGCTACACATATGACGTTAGTAAGGGGAAAATCGAGTAAAGTTTAAACCAATTAATTGCCTTTTAGCACCATACAACAAAATATCGTCGTTCAGTACATTGGCGAAAATAACCTAGCAACGATATATCGTTGTTACTTTGTTTTTTTTTATAAAACTTCCCAGCAAACATTTTTGTAGGTGTATTTCCCTATAAACTTTGTTATACGTTTCATATACATTATAGAATTATCGCATAAAACTTGAAAAAAAAAACCCAGCAAAATGGAGGCAAGATACATACATATTTTTTTCTTATGGCTTAAACGACAAGAATTATACAAATTGAACACCTTATTCGTACATCCTGAAAGTATGAGAGAGAGCGCAAGTTTTGCTCTCAATGCATGCAAACCGTTGCCAGCGACAATACAGTGAGCGAAATAAGAATAGCACCACTATGTGTTTAGCTTGTTAAAATATGAATGCTTGAAAATTTCGAAAATTTTCTTCAACAGTTTGTTCTGAATTGCTTAACGAATAAATCAAGCATAAGTTTACTTTTTTTGGACGTAGCAATTGGCGTTGAGGACCAAAAATGTGAAAAAGGGGTGCGAAATAAGAATAGAACCACTTGAGTTTTTCAACAAAAACAAGCTTATTATTAAAAATTTACTGTGTAAAAGTGAATAATAACGCTTCTATGAATTATTTGAAGAAATAACTGCATTTTAAGGAGTTTTCCAGAATTCCAAAGGTTTTCATAGGTTTTAATTAGGGGGTTTTAAGAAATGCTCCTCTAGCGTTAAGGAATTTGATATTTGAGCTGTAATTCTTTACCAAACTACTTATTTTCTTCATAAAAATGACGTGAAATGATGAAACAAACATTCGGGATTAATTTTGAATAAGAAAAAATAGGTTGAAAATCAAAAACTTTGATTTTGTTCAGTAAACCACACTTTATTCCAGTTTCAAGTCGTAGATGGCAACACTATCTTGCAGTTAAAACCAAATTTAGTTTAAATATTGACTTTCCAGGTTTATTTAGGCCCATATTCATCATTTTGAGGTATTTTCTCATCACAGTTTTGTGGAAGTTCACGCTTCAGAAAGCTTTTCCGGATTTGCAAAAGAATCACCACCACAAAAATGTACAACCGCCATAATTCCTGCTCATCTCAACTTCCGATTCAATAGCAAATCATACCAATAATACTGCTAGCCGCCTGGTCCATCAAGCTCCATCGCAAAGTATAACTTTATTCTGATAATCGGTCCAAAAAATTCACTTATAGTAACCTTGATGCAATTCTATTTTTTTTTTGGATTTAGTGATCTTAGAATTTCCAAAGCGTGCACACGGTACTTGTATTTATTTCTTGATCATAATCATCCAGCACTTCCTAATTAATCCCGGATATTCGAAAATGAGCATGAATTTGGTTAAATGGCAAGATAGTGCTGCCATCTATGACTTAAATCTAGAGAAATAGTGTTTGACTATTAAAAAACATTAGTATTTTTGAATTCCAACCTACTTTTTGGATTCAAACTCAGCCTCAAATCTATGTTTCATCATTTTGCATCATACTTATGAATGTTAATGAAGAAAATGAGTATTTTGGTAAACAATAACAGCTCAAATATCAAATTCCTTAACGCTAGAAGAGCATCTCTTAAAACCCCATAATTAAAACCTATGAAATCTTTTGGAATTCTGGAAAACTCCTTAAAATGCAGTTATTTCTTCAAATAATTCATAGAAGCGTTATTATTCACTTTTACACAGTAAATTTTTAATAATAAGCTTGTTTTTGTTGAAAAACTCAAGTGGTTCTATTCTTATTTCGCACCCCTTTTTCACATTTTTGGTCCTCAACGCCAATTGCTACGTCCAAAAAAAGTAAACTTATGCTTGATTTATTCGTTAAGCAATTCAGAACAAACTGTTGAAGAAAATTTTCGAAATTTTCAAGCATTCATATTTTAACAAGCTAAACACATAGTGGTGCTATTCTTATTTCGCTCACTGTATTAGCTGCTTCTCTCATTGAACATTTTTTCCAAATGAACCAACTTATTTTTAGCAATTTGGATGCACTGTTGATTACAGAAAGTAGAACAAGGTTGTTTTCTCACTTGATCCTGCGCGGTAGAACAAATTTGCAAACATGGCGGACTTTTTATCACATCCGATTTATACCGACTTTAAGTAACCATTTTTACGATCGTTTACTTATTTGGTAGGAATTGCGATTCGCTTTAACATTGTTAACGATTTGAGGTGTCATTTCTAATGCGATTTTATGATTGCTGGGTCGTCACAAGAGGTCTTTGTTTCAAAATAACTGTACAAAATGTTGGATTCCCTTATTCAAAAAACAATGAAAACATGGAAACAGTGATCGGATTATAATTCCTTATGATGTTATAAAGTGCCGTGGACGTGTGCATGGTTGGTCGGTTTCTCCCAAACAACAAACAGCCGAGAGAAAACAGCACTGTTTTCAGTTCGGCTTCCGAGTGCAATTCTCGTTCGCTGATCATGTCCACTCGTTACCCGAGTTAACACGAGCTGTAAACGACTCGGACAGCAAGTGTGAGAGTTCTCTCATCTAAGTGGGAGAAAGCGAATACTAGCCAAGAGCGCCCTAGTGTTTCAGTTATACACCTCAGTGTGAATGTAGAAAAAAAATTATTTTGACTCCTATCCAGGGGTGCCAGGTTTTGACAAAAATCAGGACACCACCATTAAAAAAATCAGGATTTTTCAGGAAACCATTTCATTGAGGAAAATAACATGCAGTTCTGCTTAGATTGCATAACTAAAGGCGAAATACAGGTGCTGAAGAAATTATGCAACTAAAGCGAGAAGAACCTTGGCTGGCCTGAAGTCAATTTTGTTTGATTTTCTCATCATTTCACGAAAAATTTACTTAAAGTTTAGATATTTTTGAAAAATCAGGACAAATCAGGACGTTTAAGAGGTCATTTTTCAAAAATCAGGAACAAATCCTGAAAAATCAGGACACCTGGCACCCCTGCTCCCACCACATAACGTACGAAAAATAACTACAATTTCTTCCTCGCTCAAATCTTTACATAAATTGGAAAAAAAAATGTACCAAAGTGCGCACCAACAACCGAAAAGGTCAGTGATAAATATAAAAAACCTGTTTTTTTTTCTATTTTGTTTGAATGTTGATATCATTTCTGTGCTTTTAAAATTTTAAAATGACATTTTTCTAATCAAAATTAATTAAAAGGTGCCTTCTTTCCGCTGTGATACTTTTTCTTATTATTGACCACCTTCATATAAATCTGAATTCTGTCTTTTTTTTTAAATAGAATGTTGAATCGATTAGTTTCTATTTCCTATTTCAAAACGTTTTTTGTGGTTTATTTTTTTAAATGATGAAATCAGAACTAATCTGAACCAAATCCTAAAAATCTGTCTTCTATGTGGACAGAATCTGTACTATAAAATAATGAAAAAATGTTGAAACGATTGGTTTCTATTTCCTATTTCAAATCGTTTTTTGTGGTCTATTTTTCAAATGATGAAATCCTAACTAATCAGAACCAAATCCTAAAAATCCGTCTTCTGTGTGGACAGAATCAGTTTAACTATGTGGCTAAATTTAGAAATTGTAAAAAAACTACAAAATGTAATTAAAAGTGATGAATTTTAGCTGAACTAGTTTCTTCTAAATAGGCTGCGGACAATGACTTTCGGCTAGCCTCCGGGCAACCTAAACGAAGTATTTAAAAACTTTTTTTTGAAGAAAGTTTGGCGCTTAAGCCAAATTGGCTTAGCCAATATTTTTTCTCAAACTTGTTTGGTCTCAAACTCAATCTTGAAAAAAAAACGTCTTCTACAACACCAAAACGTTACAAACTTTTGTTACAATTAAGAGGCTTTGTTTGGAATTAGGACAGTTCAGGAAAATTTGTGGACCCTTTTTCCAAAATCAAGACAATTCAAGAGTTCGAACCGCAGCGTCTTTTCTCGTAAAAGTAGCAAAAAACTGTGTTAGCTCTCAGATTTCTCCTCAACACAATGAGCAATAGTTTTTTTTCAGAAAAGGGAATTCTCTTCATCAGTGGATGTGAATGCTCTCGCTCAATCTTATGTGTAGAAAATTTAACTCTTGTTAAGAGTGCGAATGATCACTCCCCGCACAGCTTGCGAGAAGCAGACAAAAACAAACTGCACTCTCTTTCACTGGATAAGCCGATCTGAGGAGTTTTTCCATCCAGGGACGTGTGTATGCCCTTAAGTTTTTTAGGCGGTTTCAAATGATTCTCGCCAAACACCTTTTGCTAAATTTTCATTTTACCAGCAAAAACAACATATTAAAAAAAAAAAAAAAGTTGAGTTTGAAGGTCAAACATCACACTTTCTAATGTATTAAAAATTATGAAAAATTTCATTGTGTTAAGCCTAGTCCACACTCGGCAACTTGAACTGCGATTTCGGTTGCTGAGACTTGTTTATGTTTACATCTTGGTTGCTGAATGTCTTCCATACTTGTCGGGAGACTTGAGACGAGCATCTCATCAAATGTAAACAAAAACAAGTCTCAGCAACCGAAATCGCAGTCCAAGTTGCCTAGTGTGAACTAGGCTTTAGATGTGCCAGAATGTTTTGATATGAAGAAACAAAGTTCTTAAAATTAGATGACGTCTTTTTATGGCGTTTAACGCTATGAGTTTAAATAATTATCGTAAAAAAATTAACATGATTTCATTCTTCATCATTTTTTCAACAAACTGCTGTTTAAATTTTGTTTAAATTCCTGTGAGCGACAGACGTGGCTGAGTGAATCTCTGAAT
Source organism: Uranotaenia lowii (assembly GCF_029784155.1). Taxonomy (NCBI): domain Eukaryota; kingdom Metazoa; phylum Arthropoda; class Insecta; order Diptera; family Culicidae; genus Uranotaenia; species Uranotaenia lowii. The sequence goes on along the minus strand of NC_073693.1, from coordinate 283,115,720 downwards.
TGAGTTTCGTAAGTATCTTAAAATCACGACAATGGCGTAGTTGGTAGAATAAGCTCAAGGAGCGCAGATTTTCAAGACTGCAGCAACGATTGTTTGTTTATTATTCGGCCACCGGTGAAAAGACGGATAGGCTCAGGGAGCGCAGATTTGCAAGGCTGCTGTAACGATTATTTGTTTATGATTTGGCCACCAGTGAAAAGGCGGATTGGCTCAGGGAGCGTAGATTTGCAAGGCTGCTGTAACGATTGTTTGTTTATGATTTGACCATCGGTGAAAAGGCGGATTGGCTGAGAGAGCGCAGATTTTTAAGGCTGCTGCTTCGAAAAAATAGTTTCTGATTCGGCCACCGGTAAAGGGACGGGGTGCAGATTTTTTCTATGTTTTGGCTCTTGTAAACAAAGACAGAGCAACAGGAAAATTACAGATTGGAATGGCTGTTGCTAAGAATGTTTTCGGATTGTTCCGGCTCTGGTAAATATAGGCATAGCGGCAGAAAAAGCGCAGATTGGAAAAGCTGTTGTTAAAAATGTTTCTAGATTGTTTATCCAGCTCTGGTTTGGCTCCAGATTGGAATGGTTGTGGCTAAGAATGTTTTCGGATTGTTCCGGCTCTGATAAACAAAAACAGAGCAGTAGGAAAAGCACATATTCGAATAACTGTTGTTACGAATGTTTTCGAATTGTTCCAGCTTTTTCAAACAAAGGTAGAGCGGCAAGAAAAGTACAGATTCTAAAGGTTTTTTTTCTAGATGGGATGTAGAACTAAGATGAAGGATATTTGGTAAAATAAACAACTCGTCAGGTTGGTTTTTACGACGTAAACATTTCTTTGCCAAGTTATGAAAATTTGTGTAAATTTAAACGAAAACTATGTCCAGAATGATCATAGTTGTTCAGATAAAATAAATGGCTTTTAATTTGTGTTGGGTGAGTATCATAAGCTTCATTCTTCACTGTGTGAATAGTGAGTATTATTTTTTTCATTAGAGAGGCAAACGAAATAATCAAAACAGATGAATGTTTTTTACACTCCTTGAACGGCCAGTAGTGGTCGGAAATATCCGGGTGGACTCCCAATGGCCAGTCCCACAATGCGATAATTACAAATGCCATCGATCAATGATTTCTACGTACTAACTGGATAGGATTACCATTTAAAACTTTTCTTCAACTATCTCCGAATTAATAAGTGAAGATTTGGGCCAATTAAATTAGTTTTTGCAACCAAAATTATCAATCGATCAAAAGGTCGTTTGCACCAAAAGAGAAATGCAATATGTCGTAAGTACATCTTCATTGGTAAGAACTGAAATAATGCAAGTTTCAAGTACATCATCATGTTCTGCGTCCAGTTTTACAGCAAATTTCGCATTTGCAGACGAATTTGAAACATTCTCAAAACATACAAAATGGTTCATACGACCTAATCAAAACAAACTCGAAACAAAATATCGTAAATTTGTGTCACATTTATGTGATAAATTTCCCCATCTTGTTCAACATTTTATCAAACAAATGTGACAGGTATATAACCTGGTGCCCGACCGTTCTCTGCAAATTGGCACAACACAAGTCGATTCGCACAAATGTGGAATGTATCTTCAACAAGAATGCACACCCAATGGCCTACTGCCGTATCGGGATGTGATGTGAATGGGAAACCCAACTCAAAATTCCGGGAACGGACACATTGGGACCCGTTTATACCTGCCAGTGCCAGTACCTTAGTTTGTTTATTTTGTTTTGAAAACTTGTTTCATGGTGCAACACCCCTTAAAATTCCAACGGTTTTTCAAGTTAAGAAATCATTTCAAATAAGAAACAAATTGATTGTTTTCAATGAGTTCCAGTTTTTGCATCATTCTGAAAATTTGGATGCGTCTGTTGCTGTTCATTACCCCGCAACTGCGCCGAAATTGTAACACAAAAATTCAACGTCTGTTGATGTTATTTATCATATACCGCTTTTGCTTAGTTATTCATTCTAACGGAGTACCCTCCCGCAGTTTGACGTTAGCAAACAAAAGATAGACTACGCGGGACCGTAAACATTCGAGATCGGAGAACAAATGAAAACGGAAGCGAGCCGTACCCTTTTACAGGTGTTTCCTCCAAGCATTGTTGTTCCGAGTTACATTACATAGACCCAGGTTCGTTTGCTTGAAATGCAAATGCTGCGCAGCGACCGCTTTTGTTAAGCGGGTGCGTATTTACCTTCCTAACTTTGATTACCAAACTCTCAAACTGGTCAATCTAGTACCACCATCTTCCCGCTTCGTTGTTTTTGTTACATTGGCGACGGTGACTGCCTTGACTTCCAGGCGACCACCACCACTCCCTCGGTAATCATTTATTAAATATGACTAATATGAGTCAACGAAAAGTTTTTTTCCCTTCTCATTCGCAAAAAAAGTTCAAGCATTCTTCCTTCCAAGTTCCTACGACTGTGGAAGTAGTTAGCCGGTGGTACCTAAATGAAATGTGCCGTCTACTCGGGACTTGGAATTGCGGGGATGACGAAAGCGATTCTCTCACGTTGTTCGCTGGAGCGAAGCGGCTCCGGCACAGCAAGGTTGAGGGAAGAGTGAATGGCCGTTTTTCGCCGCGGACGACCAAAAATCAACCTCGATTGGGAAACACTGTCCAACATTACGGACTAGCGAAGCCTCATTGAGAGATGAGTTCCCCCTTCGTTTTTGCGTGTAAACATGCGAATGTGAATCAAAACGCAGGAGGTTGTGAGTTCCTCCGGAACTCTCTCGCGGTCGGTGGCCCCCTCCTTGAGACAGTGGGTCAAGATCGCGTACACGTACCTACTTCGACACCACTTTAATTGCTTGCTGCCGCGTTTGCGGCGTCGACCGAAGCGGGTCCAGGCAATTTTGTCCTTTTTTGGACAACAGTCTGTTGGATTCGGTGGGGGTCATCAATTGCTGTCATTAGCGACGACGACGACGGCGGACGGAATTGAGCATGAACTTGGTGGCTTGACACCCGATGCTGTGGTAGATTTCTCATCTCAGGTACACACAAGTGGTGGTCGAGCCAAAGTTGGTTATGATTTTTTCGTCTACCCAAATCTGTCATCCATCCACCAAGTAACAAGGGAAGTGTCCTTCCATATCGAGAGGCGAGGTGGCTACCTCGATTGTTGATGATTGTAGGCACTCTATGCTGTGCTATGATGACGATGAGTGAGGAATCCGGTCACTCAGTCAGCTGAACTAACACATCGGAAGAACTGGGCACGCCGCCATCTTGGTGGCGAGTTCGCTTGCTGGCTGACTGAATGATGATGATGTAGGCTCCAGCCAGGCCCGTTCCGTTTCGCTCTTTTAGTATTGTAGTAGTTGTTGACGAAGTGAGTACTGTAGTTCGGTAACCGTAGTTTTGCTCCAATCCGTGACAGATTTGTTGGGTTTTTGAAGGGTTTACAACGATTATTCGATATCGGTTTGGTTCCGGTTTCCGGTTTAAAAGTCGCGTTTGTTTATCCTGTAATTGGTTTTGTGGACGTGGAATTCAATCGTCATCGGGTGGAGCATCCTGCAGCATATTCTTGAAATCGCCTTCTTTTTTTTTTCGTTCGTCTCCCCCATCTTTCACAGTGTGAATTCGTGTGCTTTTACATTGGGTTGCGAGGGTGTGTTATCTAGGAAGGAAAATCAATCGTTGGTGGTCAATTCATTGTGATCTGACCCGTTGGCTTGGATCTTATTGAGTGTTTAAAAAAAACCAGGCAAAAGAATCAAAGTTCAAGTTTGAGGAAATTAATCTTTCATCAATGTAGAGTTGAAAAAGGAGAAAAAATTATTCGGGCGTGTGTGTTCCTTTTTCTGCACTTAAACCTCTTTCTCGTTCGTTAGTTTGCCCCTGTGTTGGTGTGCGGTGGAAATTTCATTCGGAAGAAGTTTTTTTTTCGGGGATACCTAAATTTCTTTCGAATGACCGAAAAAATAATGTTTTTGTGATGTTTGTTTGTTTTTAATCTAGAAAAAGTTAATCGTGCAACAATTGTGTTCCTCCGTAAAATTCTAAAAAAAAGTTACAGCGGAATCTACATTCCAGCTCCAAGTGTGATTTAGCAATCCAATTATAGTTTTATACATATTTAAAAATAAGCTTAAAAAGTTAAAACAAAAAAATCGAAAGGAATATATCATGGCTGCGAATCTGCAACAAAGTGGCACCCTGTTGGATGTGCTGAAGAAGAAGATGCGGCAGACCAAGGAGGAGATGGAGAAGTACAAGGATGAGTGCGAGGAGTTCCACAAAAAGCTGCAGAATGAAGTCATGCGACGTGAGGAAGTAAGTGGCCCCGGCTCTTTTAGTAAATCAGCAGAAAAAAAAAGACTCGAACAATACCTACTAAGAGTAAAACCTCGATTCTCCCAGTCAAGGATTTCCCGCAGTTAACTGCAAGAGCACCAGACACCGGTTATGGCACGACAATTACCGGTTGGTCTCGCGGCGAACAATCGCTACTTTCTGATGGAATTGGTTAGGGCAAGGGGGCACAGGAAACATTATTCCTTTCCACTTTTGGAACAATCTCTAGCGAAAACCGCTGATTAATCAACCCTGCCCGCAATGAGGGGAGAGATAACGAACGACAGATACGCCACCTTGCGTTGAGCGCATCACCTAGTTTGTTTTGCGTCTGACTAGCTGGCGTCAAGTCACAAGTGTCAGAGAGATCTGTCAAGGTGGTACAGATTGTCAATCCGAGCCCCGAGAGTTGTAATGAGTAACAGCTACTCGAGCTAATTCCATTCATGGCAATCGTCCTTGTCCGGCAACTAAGCCGTTTTTGGAAGCCACAAATCACCACTCTCGGCTGCGCTTCGATTGCGAACTTCTGTCGAAGTAAACTTTTATGTTTACTCACACCTTCAATTTGTAAAAACTTGAAAAAAATGTCACTCTTCCCTGACACGATCGAACCATAAGTATTGGTTCCGATCCCGAGAAGATGGCCACATTGGATTCTCTCGGTAAACAGGTGGTTTCAAACCCCCTTGATCGAACGATCGATCAATTGGTTGAAGCGTTTTGACTCATCCACACCATCGTTGTAAGGTGGTTTCAATTCCCTTCTTGCACCGCTGCAAAATCCCGAAGCAAATACATTTTTGGAATTTTCAATGGTTCTACCAACGAAAAAAAAAACAGTGCAGTACCACTACTACTTGCACCAAAAACGGCGAAGAACCGTACATTCTCTGTGCGCATGCCTCCGTTTCGTTCCGGGACGAGTGGCAATCCCAAGTGTCAAAGTCGTAAAATGTTTCCCCGAGAACCCGAGGATGGACTCACACATACCGTCTTGCTTTCTAATGTCTCGAAACTCAAGTGAACCGAAGACGGGAAAACAACAACCAAAAACAAAAGAGACCAACCAAGTTGCTGTAAGCAGGAGGAAAACAGTTGTAGAAAAACAGTAGTTTTTCTTCGTTGGCTTTTTTCTTCTCTAGTTGGGAAGGTTGGATTGTGAATGTTGATGAAGTTCAATCCCCTTTTTCTTTTGGGATAAAATCGGGAAATAACAACCACTTTCTTCGGTTGTTCTGTTAGCTCGTTTTGACACCTGTAGTTTTGTAATCTCAACTCTCATCGATTAAGTCGTAAGGAAATTGAAAAAAAATCAGAATTTTGAAAAAAAATTAGTTCTAAATTTTGACAAACCTGAAATTTTATCTGGAACTGAAACCTGCCCCTGAAATTGAAATACTGGATTCGGAATTAAACATCAGAATCCTAGATCTGATTTTAATTTTTTTTTTCTTTCAAAACATTAAAAAAAAAAAAAATAAATAAATTAAACTTGAAATTGAATTTCATAATCTAAATTTCAATTTAAATCTAAATTTCATACTTTTTCTCTGTTCCTCTGAATCTCAGATTTTAATTACAAACATTTAAGTATTCTAATCTTAATCTGACCTTAACATTTGAATCTCGATGGAGAAATCTGTACTGAATTTTAAATCTGCAATCACAAACATTAAATCTGTATTCTGAATTCTGGTTCCTGAATCACAAATTCGATATTTGATTGCTTAATCTCCAATTTCAATTAATTTCTAGCCTGTGAAACCAAATCTGCTATTTTGACTTCCAAATCTAAAACCAAAGTCTTTTTGAATCCAAACACTGAAACTGATTTCTCGTTTTTGGATTCGAAATTTGAAACCTGCATCTTAGAGCAGATTATAATTTCGCATTTTTCTAATAATTGCAGAATCTCAAATGTTGGTCGATAAAAAATATGAACCTTTATCTGCACTTTTATCTCATTTCTGGATCTGAAACCTAAATTCTTCACTTGAAACTTAATTCTTAATCTTAGATCTAAAATTGAAATTTGGTTTGAAATCTCAAAACCTGAATCTGGTTTTTAAATAAGAGTCTGAAGTTGAAACATATACTGAAATTTCAATTTGCAATCACACATCTAAAAACTAAAACCTGAATTCTTCATTCGAGGAATTTTGATCAAGATCTCAACTCTCAAACTGAAGCTTGAATTCTAAAACTAAAACATGGTCCAAGGTCTGAATCTTAACTTTGAAATCTTAAATCTGGCTTCAGAGTTCTGGGTCCACGATTTGTTTTAAATTTTCATCTTCGTTCTGAAGGCAGAAACCGATGACAGCTTGACTGACTGACCTCTTATTAAAAGCAGGAATTTTCGAGTGTTTATTGATTACATAAAACACGTTTAAAAATATTTTATTTGTCTTTTAGTTTCTCAGAAAACATGTATCTAATTCGAATTCGAAACAGGGTAAAGCTGTTGAAATTATTCACGATTAAAAGCCGATACATAATCTAATTCTGCATCTGATTCTTAATTTAACAACTTTAATTAAATTTACAAATCGGATTCTGAATTCTTGGAATACAAATCAACCTTTGGAATTCTGCAATTAGAATCAAGAATCTGTTATCTGCGTCATTATTCAGTATTTTAATTCTGAAAAATGCATTTTAAATTTGGAACCTACACTCAAAATCTTATCGTAATTCTAGTGTTCATTTGTATCCTGAAATTGGCATAACAAACTCGAAATCAAATGTAAAATCTAGATTAAAATATGGACTCTAACCTAGAACTTGAATCTCAAATATAGATTCAGGATGGTAGATTTGAATCTGAAATTTTAATTTTTCATGTAGAAACCGAATCTGAAATTTGTAACTTGTGTCTTGAAGCTGAAACTTGAAAGCAGAACCTCAGTTTTATTTATGTTTAGTAAATCAGAATTTGTTTCCAAACAAAATTTTCGAATCATATTTAAAATTTAAAATTCAAATATCAGGTTCAAAATTCAAATTTAAATCAAAGGTTGTGCTCCCAAACTTTAATTTTGTGTTCCAAATTTAGATCGGATTTCGAGTTGTAAATAAATTGAACAGACGGCTATTTCGCACAATTTCAATATTGTTGCAGAAATTCCTCAATTGTTAAAAAAAAAATAAAACTTTTATTTCAAAATAAAATTTGAGATTAAATATGATGTACATTTGCAAAATTTCACATTTACACATTCAAATTTGGTGCTATTATGAGCAATAGGCCAATCTAGTATCAAGCAAATATTCATGAAAATTAAATTCAAAGTGTTGCCATTACCAGATGAAAAAATATTTCAGTCTGTTTCAGACGAATGTTTGTATAGATTATATAAAATAAACGAAAATTTCTATTAGTTTTTGCTTATTGGTTAAGTTTTGACAGTTGTTGAACATCGGATATTGCTCGTTTTTTCCATAAATATGGTTAAAAACATACAAAACAATCAAATGGGGTTTTGGCAAATTTATGCCAAACATTGTTCACTAGATGCAGAAAGATGTTTGTGATAGATTTAAATATTTTTTTTTTAGAATTTCAAAAATAATACAAGTTTTTAATATATTGTGACATAATGTAATTGATTTAAAAAAAACGGAAAATTGGGTTTAAAAATTTCGAATATAATAAGTGAGTGACCCAATTTCCATCTTCAGCAGTTTGATTTTTGCTCTTCCAATTGTTTGAATTATCGAAGAATTCATGAAGTTTTCCAATAAAATGCCTTAATCCTTACCGAAAATTAGAAGGAGGGAGGTAACAAAATAAGAATTTAATGTTTGTTCTGGCCCAATCAAATTCGGGAAGTTCTTTCACTTGAGAATATGTCTGACAAAAACATCAAAAAGAGGTCTTAACAAGAAGCTCTCTTGCTGTCGCAGACTTGAGCTTGCGAAAAATCAACTTCTTTACTGGATTATTTAAAACCCGTTTTGCTGAAGATTGCCTTTAGGTCACTGTCATTGAACTTGGTTTCCCATATTGATGAAAACTTTCGTAATTTTGAACAACAATTACGAGAATCTATTGGTCACACTCTCCTTGCAACGTTCTATCTTAAATCGAATTGGGAAGTATTTGGTGAACTTTTTCTGCAAAAAAACATATAAGAAATATCAAATTTTCTCATTAAAAGCATTCCAGGGAAAGGTTGAGCTTTTAGGGCAGTGCTCATCCCATAATGTATTTACTTTTTAAAGGATTCAAACGAATATAAAATGAACTTGTGCCCTTCAAAAAAAGAATCCATTTCTTTACATCGCCGACCATAGCTCTCTCGAAAAACTTGTGGAAAGCTAAGGTTGCCAGATTGCCTGGTTTTATCCGAGTTTTCCCGGATAATGAATATAAAATTTGGGCAAAGTCCGTTCTAGCCCGGTTCTCATAAGAAAAGCCGGATTTCGCCCAGGATTATTCTCGTTCTCAAATCAAACTAAAAAGCTTACCTTACGATTTAAAATCTGCTGATAAATGTTGATGTAAACAATTTTTTTCAAGTTTTTTTCTTGATTTTGGATGAGTAATTCCCAGGTTTTGACCAAATTTCCCGGATTTTGTTCGACAATGTTGAATTCAAATGCCCGGATTTTGCCAGGTTTTTAGATAAAATAGCCCGGATACGTGTTGAAAATATTCTGACAACCTTAGTCTTAGCTGAATTGCTGAAAACCGTCTTTCTGGAGGTTGCAACTTATTTTTTTGTTCAGGAATTTTGCTTTTAAAAAGTCACTCTTCCCCAAACTTGAAACATGAACTTGTTTTTTTTTGTGCTAAGTTCCGCTCTCTTTCGATCGCATCGATTTAGAAAAAAAATAGATGGAGTCAATTGAATCTCCATGGATGGGGCAAAACTTCGCAGATAGACTTATCCGATGAAAGAGAGTGAGAGAATTTTTTTCATATGCTCTCCTTAAGCTGTACGGGGAGAGACAAATCGCACTGCAATAAAAAGTGAGATTGTCAACACATAAGAGTGAGCGAGAGCATTCACATCTGCTGATGAAGAGAATTCCCTTCTCCGGAAAAATGTATTGCGCATTGTGTTGAGGAGAAATCTGAGTGTTAACACAGTTTTTTTCTTGGTACGTTCACGAGAAAAAAAACCCTGCTTTCTGATTCAGAGGTGCCAGAGGTGTCCTAATATTTCAGTATTTGTCCTGATTTTCGAAAGGCCGCCCTGGAAAGCGTTTTGAAATAACCAAACGAAACCGTATTTATTGAACATTTCATTTAGAAAAAGACAGAAGTCAGATTCATGTGAAATTCGCCAATTTTGAGAAATAATAACAAAGTTTAAAGTAGCTTCCTGATTTTAAAACACCTTTTAGATATATAATTAATTTTGATTATTGAATAATTTAGAGAACAGAAATGATATCAACAGTCAAACAACAATTACAAAAAAAATACTACTGATTTTCCTAATTTTTTCCACTGAAGATGTTTTTTTTTGTTGATGCACATTTCGGTGCAGATTTTGTGTTGGTCTTATTTTGTTTTAATAAGAGTAAAGATTTGAATGTGGCAACGCTGACAGCAGGGAAAACATTATTGTTATTGTTTTTACGTTGTGTGGTAGGAGTCTAAATATTTTTTTTCTTCATTTACACTGAGGAACAGCGTTGTCAGATCTACGGATTTTAAGCATTTCTAAGGAGCTACGGATCGATGCTCACAATCTACGGACTTTCAGCATTTCCTACCGGTTTTCTACGGATTATCGAAAAAATTAACAGGATTCTGCTGATAGTCGAAAATTTGACCTGACGACCAAAAAAAAAGTAAAGTTAAATTTTGCCAAAATCAATACATTTTTCGATTTTCGTCAAACCTACGGACTTGAGTGGTTTGCAATCTGGCAACGCTGCGGGGCGCTCTTGGCTAGAATTCTCTTTCTCCAGCTCAGATGCGAAAGCTCTCACACATGCCGTCCGGATCACTTACAGCCATGGTTGCCACATGAACAGATACATAGATAGGAGGTACAGATTTTTGAGCTTATTTTTGATACAGAATCTGTACGTACAGATGACAGATTTTCAAAATTTAATTTTTGACTTTTAAAAACAAAAAAGTTTCTACATTTTTCTTTCATCCAGTTTATTGAAAACTTTCTAGAAAATGAGTCAAAAGTTAGTCTTATTATTCTGGCGATAGGAGTTCCTTACTGGGAAGTACACGATGGAATTATTAGATTTCCAAATTTGCTACAAATAATTAAATATCTGATTATAATCCCCCACTATCCTTAGAACGAAAAGTTTTTTAAGGATCAACGGCGGATCGAAAAATGTTGTATTAAATATAACGCTCATAAATCGTTTTAATAAAACTATGCATAAACATCATGAACTTTATGAAGTGTTTGTTATAAAAAATATTTTTTAATGTCAGTGACTAAAGAGAGAAAATAAAAATGATTAAATGAGTTTCACAAAAAATTTTAATTAAAAAACTGTACTATGTGCAATAAAGTATCTGTCTTTTTTAAGATTAAAAATAAGGAACCAAAATCTTCACGGTACAGATTTTTGAGTTTTCGGTACAGATGAAAAAGATTTTTTTATGAGCGGTACAGATTTGGATGTGGCAACACTGCTTACAGCTCGCGTGAATTCGGATAACGAGTAGAGCACGATCAGTGAAAGAGAATTACACTCGGAAGCCGAACTGAAAACAGTGTTGTTTTCTTCCGGCTCTTTGTGTTTTGGGAGGAGCCGACCAACCATGATCATCTCAAACGATAAAGATATCAAATTTGAAATTATTCTGGGCTGGCATTCAGCTATTAGGTGATGGACCAATCTTAATTTAATAACTCAATAAAAGTAATTTTGAATGAATTAAGCGGATATAATCGATGTTTCTAAAAATATTGCCAACTTTTTGATAATTTTTTCTTACTTTGAAAATGTAACCCTTGAATATTGATAAAGCAGAGTTGTGGGAGAAATATTTATTGTCAGAATAAGCTTAAAAGGCCAGAAAAAATGTTAAATTTATAGGCCACACTTCTTAAAGTTTAGAGATTCACATTTTAAGTGCCGACGTCATTTTAGAAATTTGGATTCGGGCTGAAAATTTTGATTCTTGAGTTAAAGTTGAGAACAAGGAAAACTAATTTGAACTCAAATTAAGCTTCCAGGCTCAAAACTCAGGTTGAGTTTTCATTTCCACTCATATTCAGATTTCAATGATTTGAGATTCCGAGCTCAATTTTGGTTCTTAATTTCTGATTCAAATCCATACAGTTGATTGAGATTATGATTAATTTCGTCTACCTGCCAAGCAGCAGAAGTTATCGAACGATAAATTAATTCCATCCGAAGCCGAATCATCCGGCATTTCTTGGCGTTATGAATTTTTAATTCAGTATCCGCTCCCCGGCCGAATCACGTTAATCTCATTTATCGAATTCCTCTTTCGTGGTGTGGTGGGTATCAAGAAGACAATTTTCCAAGCCAAATATGCTAAGTAGCTAGCTCTGGTAATGGAACTCATTGGCCTAACGCGATGAGGTGTCTCGCGGGATCCCTCGAACTCTCGAGTCTTTCCGAGGAGGTTTCCTAGTGGTGGTTCAATCTAACCATCACACTGTTTCCAAGTCAAGGTGAATGTGTGGAGGTTACTTTGGGGGTACTCGATTCAAGTGCCTTCCTCCTACCGAAGTAGGTGCCCAACATGGTTGCACTTTTTTTTCTCTTCATGACTTCGGGGAGCTCTCAACACCCATTGACTGTCTTTGAGCAGAGCACTCTTTTTTTTGGCTCTTCTTCTCCGGCCGGATTGATTCGACGAGGAGTGCATTTTAATAAAAAAAAAATCGGACTGTGGTGGGTACCACGCCCCGGCCGGCGAGCTTTGCTCGATTCGTCGGCCACTTACCACACATTAAACCACAACATGTGTGTTGCGGCGTGCGGGTGCCGGTGTATTAGTACCGCAAATGCGGAATGCATGATGAGACAAACCGCTCGGCACGACTCAGCTCTAATCGTTTCAAGTAAGTAGGCTTTTTGGACGACTTCAAGGTTGTTGGTGGAGTCTTTTTCGGAGGTACTTTCGGTTCCACCAACTACACTCACTCGACAATCGGCCCGGCCGATGAAGTCAGCTCCCAATCGGAAAAAGAGGAAGCGTTCGGCTAATGGTCGACCTTGAGCATAATGACGGTCGCCATGTAAGCGACAACAGCGGCGACGAATAGTCGTCGCCGTCGCCAATGCGATTTCAAGTCCGGTCACTTGCCGGCTTAGGCAGTTGTGTTGTCATGCCGGTTATAACGGCTAACGCGATGGAATTTTTGATGAGCCAAATTCCTTGTACCAATCTCGTTGGACACTTCCCACGATTTTTGGATCAATCACCGAACCGTCCTTCAAAATCGAAGGAACTCCGAATAGTTTCAGCGAACCCATCATTCTTCATACCATCATCATCGTCGTCGTGCTTGTGGCAAATGACATCACACTCTTCCATACTTTCTGTTTGCCTAGTGGTCAATGCGCGATGTCATCAAAAGCATTGCGCCAAGTACCTGTACTTATGTATGTTGTGAAACTTCTATGAACTCCCCATATTGGTAACTGAACGTCACCGGACGCTTTCCTTTGACGATTTCAAGCGATTCATCAACTTCCACAGGTGATTAGTCACCATATTTTCTCGTTGTGTGTCCGAGCTCAGTCCCCCCGAATTGGATTCTTCGGACTGAGAAGTGTTATCGATTGTGACAACTCTCTTACTCCTTTTAAGGTCGTCCCGCGCGCATAGCGCACGTCGCAATCGCAAAAATGGCTATCCGGTTTGTATCTGTGGTGATGTCATTCATCCCTCAAGGTCATTCGCGATTCTGCTTGGGTCCGCACCGGGGATCACGATTGACGATTGCAGTATCTCTCGGCAATCAGACACCCCCTTTTTAGGGGGTCGCGTAGAGAGTTAGATCTAGCCCGGAGATATACCCTAGAGTTCTACCCCGAGCTACAGGCAGGTTTCCATATTTCTGATCACCAGTCCTTTTCTCGAGAAATTTTTATTTTATTTCTCGTCTCTACCGCAAGTAAGCGTACCTTATCTAGCTAGCGCGCGGTATCGGTTGATTTGCTTGATTTGGTTAGCTCATTAGTCTTGCGAGAAATGGATTTGCTTGTACGGTGAGTCATCTTGCGATGGTCGTGTAACTTGTGAGTTGTAAGGAATTGAAAGTACTGTATACTCTTCACGAGTCTAAGATAAATTTTCTGTTTCGAAGGCTTTTTACGCACGTAAAGGTCGTTCTGCCTGATAGATCACCAAAACAACCGGATTCTAAATGCCAATGGAACAACTCCTTCTAATAGGTCAGTGGGCTTCACCACAGGATATGTAGGTACTATTAAATTTCTCTAGACTTAGTGAGGCCTTCAATGAGGTGGAACCAAATTGAAACCGGTAGTCTAGTCAGTCAGTTGACCTAATTGTCGGTCCAACACTGAAATTTGAGACTTTCACAACCGGAAATTGTGATATATCCTCTTTTTCTACAACTTGAACCAAAAAAAAAAGAGCAAGATAATCAATGCTATCGGCACCTTCTCGATAACGATTGGTTTGGTATGATAAGATATACACGGAATTCCGTTTGATATTGTGATATTGGGCTACTCATAGTAAATTTTCAGACATCAAGCAAGATCAAAAATAGGTTTGCAGCCTGTATAAGGGATAAGTGTTAGGACTCGAAATCATCAATTCCAGACGTTTTCTCTTGTTAAAGATTGTGTGTATGTTGATGTCTCGATTTACTTTTAGAATTTTAGAAAAATCTAAACTTGTTTTACATGATAACACATTTGTTAACACATTAAAGACAGCGAAGAAATCTAAGCCGAGAAACATCAAAATTCGGTATTTTACATCTCAAAATTCGCTGGACCAAATTTTACAAATCTAATATTTTTGAATTACCGAAAGTATTGTTTTCAATTTTGTAGGATCACGTTTCATCATAAGATTTATAACATTGGAGTAATGCTTCTAGGATTAGTCATCGCGAAAAACGAAAAATCTCGTATTTGTTTCGAAATGTATTGAGATGAAATTATAGGATAGGATGACCTGACATAATATGGCTAGACACTGAAAAATGAAAGCAAAAGAACTATTTCTCTTCAATCTCAATTTCCAATTCAAATTGGTATCAAAAATTTAATTTTTTGAAGACTTTCGCAGAAAGACCGAAAGACTGACTTCTGCATATAAAAGTGACTATTGACAGCTGGCAGCAACCAGATCCAGGAATACCAATAGAAAAAATATAACGGATGTTTCAATTTTAGTTCACTGGGTGGTGGATGGACTGTATAATAATCATAGGATTAGAAAGTTTAGTTTCGACTATTTTTTAGATCTCATAAGCAAATTTCTTTCACAGTCAAAGCTTTGGCTTTCAGAAATGCTTGTAAGTAGGGGCCAGTTTTCTGCATCCAATTTACATAAATTCACAGAAAAACACCTAAAATCTTCAAATAACTCTTTGAAAACAGATAAGGAAAGAATAGTGTTGATTTTTACAAACTTACAAAATCACAATGATAGTATTTGATAACCCTCAAATGTATGGGCAAATATGCCATTGAGGAATTTCCTACTAATCTGATAAGTTAAAACATACTTCATATCGAATAAAAAAAAACATACAAAAAACCATTTTTTTATGGGAATTTCAGAGGATTCATCCAATTTTTGTAAAAGGGCATCTAAAGGATTCGACAGGAATTATGTCATCCTGTGAAGTTGATAGCATCAAGTTAATTGATAGCATCAAGTGCAAGTTGGGAAATAAGAGAAGGTAATTTTGGTGTACCTTAGATTTGTTAGTTCGGTCCTCTACTTTTTACGAACCGATAGAATTTTTTTATGGTGAGAATTCAAACTTGATTCAAAGCTCATTAAAACTTTTTAGAGATGAGAGTTGTTAGTAGTGACAAATTGACATTCCTTGTATTGGTTTAGCACGAATCGAGTTTCGTGTGTCGACTTTTGAACTGCTTTTACTGTTCAAACTCATT
Organism: Uranotaenia lowii; assembly: GCF_029784155.1. NCBI lineage: Eukaryota > Metazoa > Arthropoda > Insecta > Diptera > Culicidae > Uranotaenia > Uranotaenia lowii. The sequence continues at coordinate 283,100,313 of NC_073693.1, read as the reverse complement.
GCTTGAGTTCTTGATAAAGAATCACACTCGTGGAATGTTATTAGGGAAAAATGGAGAGACTTGGTTCCATTTTCTTGTTTTCATCATATCTTTAAAAATCGTCGTCTTTTACAGTTTCTGATATTCTGTAATTCTAATTTTCTATGCTCCGAAAATTAGGACGATATTTGATCCCGTAGATGATTTTTTTTATTTTTTTATTTTTTATTTTCGTAGTGCGTAGTGCATTTTCGTAGTGCGAAAAACAATTTCATTATTGAAAGTAACCCCCCTTATGAGGTTCCAGAGAAGCAAACGAGGTATTCTACGCTAAACTCAAAATTTGAAATTCTTAATCAAGTTTTGACCATTGGGTAAGGTTATTCATGAGTAACAATCCTAACTCAGAAATAATTCTAAAACCTCAAAAACTAATACTAAACTAATTCTGATTCAGTTTTCAAAATTTTCTTACTTGTTGATAGAAATTCGTTTTTGAACATTAAATTTTAAAGGAGATTATACTCATTTCAGAATTCCTTGTTCCATTATTATTAAAAACCTCATTGCAATTCTGTTTTCATATTTCGGGTTCTTTATCCAGTTTGGAATTCTTGATTTTCAGTTCGAATTATCATAAAAAATAGAAATAAAAAGCTGTTTTGTAATCGCTTAAATTTGGTTCTTAATTTCATTCAAAACTGGATACATGATTTTTGAAATTCATATGCGTTTTGAATATTAACGTATTCGAAATCTCAGAAATCGCTGGACCAACTTTATCTAAATTAGTATTTTTAAATTACCGAAAGTGTAGTGATGATCTTTGTCGAAAATAGTTTCATTATTGAATTTAAAACATTTGAGTTATGCTTCTAAATATAGCATAGCGGCAAGCAGGAAAGCGTGATATCGCGTATTTGGTACGTAATATGTTAAGATAATAATTTTCTGAATATTAAAAAAATATTTGAAACCATCCTGGGTTTTGTTTGATTTTCATTCGTAGGACTCAACCCCAATTCTTTAAAATCTCATTAAAAAAAATTAAAAAAAATTCTTTTTCTAAATCCAAACTTTAGATATATAGCTTAAAAATGATGATCCAGAATTGAAAACTTAGAATTAGATTCACCTTTTTTTTTTTTTATTTTATTCACATTTATTTCAAATTTGCAAGTTGCATGAAAAGTAATAACAAAAATAATAATTTCAGATTGAAACCCAAAACATCAGAATTGAAATTATAAATTCATGGTTGAGAACCTTGAACAAATTTCAATTCTTGGCCTGTAATGGTAATGCTGATTTGAAATTCAAATTCAGGAATCGTGTTTTTACATCAGGAATCTCATTGAAATTCGAAAACAAATCTAAAATTCAAATTTTTAATGAGCAGGGCTTGTTTGTCAAGTCAGTTGGCAAGTCTATTGTCTCCTGAGCCGATGTCCGCGAGTTCGAGCCCAAGAGTAAACATCGAACACAGTTGTATCGGATAAGTTCTTAAATAAAGATCCGCCAGGGGCAGAATTAAGATTTAGAATAAATATTCAAAATTTAAATTTGGATTCAGCTCAAATTGGTTTCAATTACGATAAAATTATCAAAATGACTTTTTCGTTGGGTAATTTATATTGCAATAGATCGCATACTTATAATTTTTATTGTTAGTTTAATTTTGAAATTTCAAATTCGTTAACAACTCATTTAGAATGGTTAAGCTTAGCTACAAATTTAAATTAGAATTGGAGAATTTGAGTTTATTTTTTTTTCAAATTAGAAATCGTGATTTTTACAGGATTTGAATTATAGAATTGATTTTCGATGAGTTTTTTTTTTGTAATATTCCTGTAAAAGAAATTGCCAGAAATTTAAAAATTTGTATGTATTGTTTAACATTTGCAATTGCCGTTTTTCAATAGCCAAATTTCAAACTAAAAAATAAAACTTGAAATGAGTTTGCAAGAATCTGATTTTATTTTACTACCTTAACTTTTGAAAATTTAATTTATTTTGAAGGTTTCTTAAAAAAAACTTAATCTATGTTCAAATAAAATAAGCTAAGTTCGCCAGTTTTTGTAAGCAAATTTAAAGATTTAATCTTGTTACTGAAGGTTTCCTTATATAAATATAGCTTATAATTTTAAAAAAAATATGATGTATTTTCAAAAGCTTCTATTTTATACGAAAACCTGTTAATGTAAAAGATCTTAAAATTGAATAATCAAATAGCATAAAAAATTCTTAATTTGTGTTATGCATTGTTTGAGCAAAACTATCATAGCAAAAAATTGGAACCCAACAGCCCTCATGAGGCGGTTTATTCCTACGGTATAGGCTCTAAGGATCAATTAAACTCATAGGAAACATTTTTGAAAACTTGTTCTTAAAAAAATTGGGAGTTAAAACAATGGCTCTGAAAATATGACAATATAGATTGAATATCATTTTTCTTGAATTGATATATTGTACTAAATGTTTTTATTCAGGTTGGGAACATTTGAAAATGATGAAATATCTTTTTGTCAAACTTTTTTATATTTCCAAATCATGCCCTCAAGTTATAACTTCGAGTCTAACTAGGGTGGTCGGATTTACCGGTTTTTTTTCAAAATCGGTATTTCGGTATTTGTAATTTATTAAACCGATAAAACCGGTATTTTTCAAAGAATTCCGAATTCATGAAAAGGTTTCGTCTAATTGTAGTAGTAATGACATAAAATGCTTAGAATTTATAACGCAATAGATATTGCATCGTTTTCAATTGAAAAATATGGTATTGTGCCTTTAAATTATCCCTCTGTCATACATTTATCATCACGCTCATGATAATCATTATTTTTGTCATCGTCATTTTATTATTATAATTTTGCATTGAGGTTGCAGAAATTATAGAAGTTTCATACAATTTTCGACGAACTTTTGTCCTAAACTCTGTAGAATAGTATTCAGATTACAGAACCGATTCTACAGATTAAGTAAAAAATTTTATAGTCTCATGGAAATGATATGAGATTTGATATACAAAAAGATGTTTCGTTAAAAAATGACTTAATTATTTTCTAAAAAAAATAAAACACTGTCACAAAGTTTTTGGTTGACTCACAAAATTACAGATTATTGTTGTCTAAAATACAGATGCTTTCCCGGAAACCTAGGTCGTGATAGCATTGAATTTGCCTTTACAAAATTAAAACGAACAAATTCAAATAAAAATCTATAAAAAAAACAGTCAAAATTCAGCAATAAATATAGTTGTTTGGATCTGATCCTTACGCTCTTTGTTGCTATAATACTGTTGCAAATTTATAAAAACTTTGTTACTGCTCTGTCTGGAAAAAGAAAATGCTTCAACAGTGTTGAAAATAAAAACAACAGAGTTTCATCAATTATCTTGAAAATGTTGAAAGAGAAACTTCATACAAAAATTCTAACATATGTTTAAGTGCTGACTCTGTTGAAACATTTTATGTTTTAAAACAAAGTAGGAAGTATTCAACATTTTTGGTTTTAAATTTTTGAAAGCCCGCGCACCGCTTAGAACGATTTTGATAAACTTGGCCTTTTTTATAGATTAAAAATTTTTGCATCTTTTATTTTTTCAGTTTTTCAATGCAAACTACATGAATTTCTTGTAGCTGTATCTTTTTTCCAGTCATTGTACATTTGTACAGAAGCGTTAGTTTGATAGCTGAACTGAAATGTGTTAAATTTCATGAAAAAATATCATCTGAAAGAGAGATGGCAGCTTGTCAATGCTCTTTTGAACGCCACTCTAGCTTTAATTCAAAAAGTTACATCGGCAAGTTTTAGCAATAATCAAATCTCACATAAACCTTGCAGTAAGGTTTATTTAGCTAAAAGTTTGAAACTGATTGAACAAAATATGAGTATTTGTACTCATATATATTTGTTAAAAAAAACCATTTAGCTGTGTCAATTTTATTACAGTGCCAAAGAGGGATGAATCATCCTTCGGGATGAAAATCCCGAGAAAAAGTAAAAAAATACAGTGCCAAAGAATGATGAAAAATTTACCGGAAATACCGGTTTTTTTACCGCCCCAAAATCCGGTATTTCCTGTATTGGAAAATGGACGGTTTTACCGGTTTTACCGGTTTCGGTAAATTCGGTTAGCCCACCCTAAGTCTAACGTATGGAGATTAATTTGTGCTACGACTGAAAATCTTACGAGTCCTACTCAAGCTCAAGGAAAGAAAATTGTTTGTTTCTTGTGAAAAAAAATTGTTTTCATTTTCTGCGATTTTACTCAAAAATTCTGTGATACTATTTCCTTTAATTTCATTGAAAATTCATGACAAATTGGGTTTTTTTTACATTTTAGTTGAGAAAAAACAAAAAGGATTACGAATTTTTGCATCCTTTTCTAATTCTTAGTAAGAAATTTAAATTTTTTATTGGCATAAAAAATTATTACTTTGGAAATACATTTAAACTTTAAAAATATCTGTGAAATCTGAAATTATTTCAAAATTCTGTATTTTGTGACACAGAATCTGAGATGCAAATTTGTTCAAATCTCTTGGTGTGTTCACTTTTTGCACAAATTCTCATCCACGAGTCAGACACGTGAAATCTTTACTTATTGCATAGGTTCTTTTCCATCCTCAGTCAAATGGGAGAAATATTATCCCTTCAAATTGTAACAAATAGTTGGAATCGCAGTAATGATTTTATTCCCTTAAAAATTTATGACTACGAGTCAGATTCGTGGTATAGAAAAATTGTCGTAAAAGTATTACCCAAATGATATTTATATGAGCGAAGTTAGGTAACATCTTTGGGGTATTTCTTTAAAATAGGATGATGAAGAATGAATTAGAGATATTTTTTTTTATATTTTCACAATAGCGGAAAAGTTTGTAACATTAGATCTCACTTCAAGTATAGATAGAAGAAAGCTCCAAACTGTGTATGAAGTATTTTTCAACTCTGTTGGAGTTTTGAAGCCTTTTCTAAAATATATTTTATCCGTCACTGAGTTCCGAACCTTAACAATCATTAGTTATTAGGTTTGATCAAAACTACTCAGTTCGCTAAGCTACACAAGTGATGTTCCCTAAGGTAGCCATATGGGACCAATGTTCCCAAATAGTGATATGACTTTTTTTCTCTTTCTATCCTTCTCTTTAACAACCAACTCTATCAAATAATTCTTAAGAAGGTATACTTACCACGAAAAGCCAGTTTCCTTCAAATCAATGCGGAAAATGTAGATTCTTAGAAACCATACAACCTTTTAAAATATCGATAGTACTACAAACCAATCAAACAAATAATGAAACTGTATAGTAAATTGTACAAAACAATGTTTCACTTATCATAACGCTATTTGCTACGGCTCAGTTACGGTACACATTTCTAAGCTGAAAAACTCCAATTGTACACCAAACAAAACCTTCGGATTTGGCTCCATAAAGCCAATATCAGCGGAACCTATGGCATCAGAAATCAGTTTTCACAGATCGCTGATTGAACGATCACCGAACAACAAATTGGGGTGCAACGAAAATTGAAAAAAAGGTACTCAAACCGGAAACTAACTTTCAACTGTAAAAACCACCATCAGTACCAAAAACAAAAAAATGGTAAAAAAGAGCAAAGTTTATTTGGAAACTGCCGTTTTTTTTTCAAGAGTAGTCTGTCTAGTGTCACGCCTGGGTGATTCGATTTTCACCCACTTGTGCACTCCGATCATCTACCATTAGTTTGCGTACTTTAGCCGATTGTTTGAATATAGAGAGGGAGGGTATTTAGGCAGATTCTATCGGTTAATTTTCCTGAACCGTAACGACCCGTATCTTGTCGGGTCGGTGCCATTTTGGTTGTAGCAAAACATTCCACCTTTCGATCACCATCATGGGAAGTTATCTCTCTCTCTTCGGTAACATTTGTACCGATCCGTTGAAGCAGAACGATCGATTGTTGGACCAGCATTGGATTCAATCCGAGCTATCGACTTCACGATCTAATCGGGGGGATCCGATGTCCCCCACATCACACACGTGGCCTAACCTAGCGATAGCTACTGCACGCCACCGTGATCGATTGAAATTGGAATCTCCACCTTCGATTGACATCGATGAATGCCGACGACGCCCTTCGACGTGCCACGGTATTTCATGGCTAGTGGCCGAGAACTGAATCCGTATCCGGACGGGGATGGATCGTGTGCTGCGCTAAGTGAGGTTATGTAATGTGTATACGCGCCACACGCGACGCGCAACGCTACACATCATCAATCGATGGACAATAATAAACACACAATACACATGGTTGCAATTCGATCTATCGAAGATCCCTTACCGATCGAAGTACACTCTAATCTGCGCGGATGCAAAAGTTGTCATCTGACTACTCTAGGATTGGATTCTTTAAAGTTTGACTTATATTTTAAAGCCTCTTTTAGGAGTACTAAGCGAATTCTAGAAAAGTAGGAAAGTAGGAGAATCATCAGCCAATCTGAGATTTGGGTGCCAAGTTATTTTTAAAACACAAATGATGCGAGGAAGCTCCAGAATGCTTCTCGCCCGGCAGGTCATAAATTTCCTATCGTATTACATTGTGAATGGCGGTAGCGTCCATCGGACGCCATCATTATTGTGGTCATCAATTCGTTCTGAGCTCAGCTTAAATCCAATCACAACCAAGTTGCATATTTCAAAAGTTGAAACGGAACGTTTTGTTGCCATGGCTTTGGATTAAATCATGCCCAAGAAGGGGGTGTCACTAATCGATTTGAAAACTTACGCTCGTTTTCGACTTCTAATGTGTAGCAAAACGTCTTAAAAATATTTGTTTTTTTCTTTTTTGGTTTCATTTCTTTCATTCGAGTCAAAACATTTCACGCTTTAATTGATAGACCCACCTCAATAAAACTTAAACAAATGCTAATCCCCGTCTTTCTTTTTTTCTCTTCCCTTTTTACAGGCCGAATCCGAAGTCGCTGCCCTGAACCGTCGTATTCAGCTGTTGGAGGAAGATCTGGAACGTTCGGAAGAACGTCTGGCTTCCGCCACCGCTAAACTGTCAGAGGCTTCGGCGGCTGCTGATGAGAGCGAACGGTAAGTGGGACGTGGACCCCAAAGAAGAGGGGGATAAACTGTCCCCCAAAAGTCCCGAAGAAAACCAACGGCTGGCGCGTTTGTGGGAAAACGACTTCCAACTTTACACATTTTTATCATACTTTACAGACCATATTTCATACCAAGTTGAACATCAATCAATTGAAAAGTTTATCGCGGAAAAGCTCTTTTTAGATTTGAAGTCTGCTTCTGGTTTTCAATTTGCTTCAGAATTTTAATCCTAAGTCTGTGTTCTGAATCTTGATTCTGGATTTGAATTCTGACTGTATGTATAGTATAAATTCTTTATCTAAATTTGAATTTTTAATTCTTATGAAAAAAAAAATCTGTATCCTGTAACAGAATTCTGAATCTGAACTCCCAATTCGTTCAGTATTTTGAGTGTTGAACTCTGAGTCTGTTTTCCTCAGGAGATCCTCAGGACCAGAGGGGTGCAAGTGCCAAAATTATAAATTTTGAATTGGGTATACTAAAGGTCTTTATATCTTAATCTATGTCTGGTGAAAAACTGAAATTGCTTATGATTTTTTTTTCACTTTTTCGCTTGAATTGAAGCTGCTTGAATAAGAAACATATATAAATTTTAGCACCATGTGAAATTTGAAGCCCGTTTTTTCGAAACTATCATTTGGGCACTTACATTCCCAGATCCTAAGCGCTCCAATTCTAAATTCTTGAGCAATATTCTTATGCTGAATTATTAATCGAGCACATAGTTTTTAACTCTGAATCTTACTTAAATTTTAATGTTGATTCTTAAACCTGAATTCAAAATTCTTAATTTGAATTTTAAACCTCCAGTTTTTTTTCCCAATCTTACCTCTGGATGTGAAATCATAATTTTAAATTTTGGATCTGAACTTTTCATTGAATTATAAATTTCAATCTTAAACCTCCAGTTTTTTTCCAATTTTATCTCTGGATGTGAAATCATAATTTTAAATTCTGGATCTGAACCCTTCATTGAATTCTTAATTTGAATTCTTATACCTACAGCTTTTTTTTTCCAAATCTTACCTCTGGATGTGAAATCTTAATTTTAAATTCTGGATCGGAACCCTTCATTGAATTCTTAATTTGAATCTCAAACCTCCAGTTTTTTTCTCCAAATCTTACCTCTGGATGTAAAATCTTCATTTTAAATTCTGGATCTGCACCCTTCATTGAATTCTTAACTTGAATCTTAAACCTCCAGTTTTTTTCCAAATCTTACCTCTGGATGTAAAAATTTTAATTTTAAAATCTGGATCTGAACCCTTCATTAAATTCTTAATTTGAATCTTAAACCTCCAGCTTTTTTTTCTCCAAATCTTACCTCTGTGAAATCTTCATTTTAAATTCTAGATCTGAACTCTTCATCCCCGTTAACCTCTACTTAAATTTTAAATTTTGCTTTGAATTTTTGAATCTCTTTTTGCAATTTTTAGCATTATAATTGCAGGCAACTATAAATTCCAGAATAAACGTAGCAAATTAAACCTCGTTGAATTTTCAATCCAGTTTAGAGTTTAGTGTAGGAAACGTTTAAGAGTTTCTTTGACGACTCTGTTCAAATTGTGATATATTTAGCTTTGGATCTGAGGGTGAGCAAAAAGGATAAAAGCTTTTGAATACACTGATGAACTTTTCTGAACTTTCAATTTTCCAGGGTCATGTTACTTGACAATTCTGTACAAAATCATAATGAGTTAATGCTCAAAAAAAAAGATTTGGAGATATGCTCTTTGATTTGAATGAACCCTACAATAACTTCAGTTATTAAGGGAATGTATCTAAATGTTGAACGAAATTATAATTTCTCTACAATTTTTTTCAAGCTAAATTGCGAAATTTTCCAACTCCCCAACAGCATTACCTATAATTCAGATGATCTTTGAGAGAAATTTTCCCTTTTCATATGAACCATTCCAGCGTGACGTCACAACGTTTGTAAATCAATTATTTTGTATATTATTTGAAAATTTTACGGTTTATTGCGCACATTGAAAAAAATTATATCTCTAAGTTCAGAATTTAAACCTCTAGCAACAGTATTTGTATTGAACGAATAGTTATCAAAATATAAGCAATAGAAATCGTGACGTCAAAACGCGCCATTTTTTCCACTTTTCTGGTATTTTTTACAAAACCGTACAGTTCTGCTCTTCTATTCGATCAAACTTTATGAAAATTTCAGAACAGTATCAATTCATTTCAACCAACAAATCGCTGTTTTTGAATTTTTGAAATTTTGATTTAAATTTATTTTAAAGCGATTTAGTTTCGTGACGTCACAACGCGACATTAAAAAAAACGGTTGTGACGTCACAATATTTTATGTACAGCTACATGAAATAAATCAAACTATAATCTCCAGCTTTTTTTCCAATCTTACCTCTGGATGTAAAATCTTAATTTTAAATTTTGGATCTGAACCCTTCATTGAATTCTTAATTTGAATTCTTAAACCTCCAGCTTTTTTTCAAAATCTTACCTCTGGATGTGAAATCTTAACTTTAAATTCTGGATCTGAACCCTTCATTGAATTCTTAATTTGAAACTTAAACCTCCAGCTTTTTCCAAATCTTACCTCTGGATGTGAAATCTTAATTTTAAATTCGGTATCTGAACACTTCATTGAATTCTTAACTTGAATCTTAAACCTCCAGCTTTGTTTTTTCCAAATCTTACCTCTGGATGAGAAATCTTAATTTTAATTTCTGGATTTGAACCTTTCATTGAATTCTTAATTTGAATCTTTAACAGGTTTTTTTTTCGAAATCTTACCTATGGACGTGAAATCTTAATTTTAAATTCTGGATCTGAACCCTTCATTGAATTCTTAATTTGAATCTTAAACCTCCAGCTTTTTTTTCTAAATCTTACTGGATGTTAAATCTTAATTTCAAATCCTGAACCTGAACCCTTCATTGAATTTTTAATTCTCATCGTCTTGCAATTTTCAGCATTATTATTGCAGGCATTAAAAATTTCCAGAATGATCGTAGCAAAATTAAGCTCGTTGAATTTTCAACCTAGTTTAAAGTTTAGTGTACACTGATGAACTTTTCTGAACTTTCAATTTCAATTCAATGACGTTTGAGAGAAATTTTCTCTTTTCATATGACCAATAGAAATCGTGACGTCACAACGCGCAATTTTTTTCACTTTTCTGGTATTTTTTTTTTACAAAATCGTACATTTCTGCTCTTCTGTTCGATCAAACTTTATGAAAATTTAAAAAAAATATATCAATCCTTTACAGCCAACAAATCGCTGTTTTTTGATTTTTTGAAATTTTGATTTAAATTTATTTTGGAGCGATTTAGTTTCGTGACGTCACAACGCGTCACTTTTTTAAAAACACGGTTGTGACGTCACGATATTTAATGTACAGCTACATGAAATAAATCAAACTATAATTTTAAAATAACTAAAAACTAAAAAAAGCTTAGAAACTCAACAAATTATGTTATTTGGTGATGAAATAGACCCATTTATTCCCAAAAAAAATTAAGTGAATTTAATTAATAAAGGCCCATATAAACAGATAAGGTTTGCAATATTATTCAAAATTTATTGTGCGATTTATTGTGAATACTTATAAAAAACAATACTAGGTAAAGCTTATTTGTATAAGCGTTTAAATGTGTTTCTGAATTTTTTAAATATTTTATTGCAAAGAAAAGGCAAAATAAATGATAATTTCAAAAACCTTCGATTTGTTGAAAATTTATAAATGGACACTAGAGTGCCATATCAGTCGATTTATGAAAATTTTATAACTTCCAAGCTAAAAATTATCCTTGGTCTAGCACAAAGTCCAAAGCTATATTTGGTTGATTTTACCACGGGAAGAGATGGTGCAATGAGCCTGAAATTTGTTCGGAATTATGAGGAATTTTGTTTGTAAGGAACATGAAAATCCAGTTTTGCTCCAATTTCTTAAGTCTCTCTCGGTCAATTTCTTTTTTATTATGACAAATATTTCAACCCAAGGTCCCATTTCGATAAGGGTTATGATAGAAAAAAGATATTGAGCATCAAAAATTAGCTTCTGAAGGACCAATTAACGAAAAATACATGACATGACGCCGTTTTTGAAGCTCAATAACTGTTTTATGATAAATTTTATCGAAATGCGTTCTTCAGATGAAGTTCTGTCACAAAAGCTTTAAAAACACTCAAATTAAAAGAACACTCGGTTGACCAAAATTACGTTTTCAAAAAAAAAACCAAATCAATTTTCGTGACGTCACAACTCACAAACTTTTGAACCGATTTTCATTCTGAAAATTGCATTAAATTCTCAAAAAAATTGAAGACACCCTATTTTTGACAATATGTGACGTTTAACACTAAACATACCGGCACTGTGAATATACCTATTTATACCGCCGGGGGTCAAATGACCCCTAACACCTTTTCCGCTAAAACTCTCTTGTTTCTCAACCGATTTTTACAAATTTCATAGTTTTAGAAAGCTTGTAACGTAACTCAAATATAGTTCTCAGACAATATTCAGCTACAATCATGGATTTTGAAGTTATTTGTAGTCTAAGAAAAAAAAATCTTAAAAAACATGCTTCGGGAAAATGGCTGTAAGTCAGTTATTAAGAGCTCGAGAAAAAATTCATTTGGTGCCTGAAAAAGCTGAAGTTAGAAGCTATACGTTGCATATATGGAAAAAAATATTTAAAAAAATTTAAGATCATGACCACAAAAAATGTAAAAAAGTGGTGTAAAAATCGTACTTTTTAATGAATCAATCGCCAAAGCTGTCCCAGTTACAGTAGAAATTTTTTGAAAAGTGAATTGGAAAATTGACGTAATTTGTGACATTTTGGCATCTTTAGATTTATAAAACACGAAACACAGAATTTTTGACAGTTATTCAAATGTAGCTGTTTTTAGACTTTTTATCAATTAACTTTTTCTGAGACTGTTCTTACACTTACGTTCGGCTCTGCACTGGATTTTGAAGCTCAAGAAAAAACCTTTCTAGTAATGTGCATGTGTTTTTGAAAAATAAAAATCGGTTCTCCATTTGAGGGGTATTTGGAATGGGTCATATAAATTTTCTTAGTAATTTTTTTTTAAATTCTAAATATTTTCCTTTAATTCTTCTGAAAAACTTTTCAATTGATTGATTGACAACTTGTTTAACTCATTCACATTCATATTTAGTTTTTTACAGCATTTACACTCTTTATTCACCGTCGATTCTATCGGACAGTAGAGCTTTAAAGGTTTACAGTGGATTTTAGTGCTTCAACAGTTTGTTATTTGTTGAAAGCGAGTTTACAAACTGTTTTCTCTTCACCAAAATGTCATTTACACAGCCAAGTGTGAAAGTTGAACACTTCTGTTAAGCTAAGTTTGCCAGAATTTTTATCAGCACGTATCCGGACCTGACAAATCCGGGCATTAGATTTCAAGATTGACGACCAAAAATCCGGAATATATCCGGACAAATTTTGTCAAAACTCAGAAATAAGTAAAAAAAAATATTTCTTATATTTTTTTTTTCTATCAAAACTCATCGAAATATTTTTAATTGTATTTTAAGGCTCTGCTCAAAAAATTTCGTTTTGGAGCCATAAATATGTATACAAATTTTACAACCCTATTTGTATTATTTTTTTTTTTGATTAGCCAAATAAAGTGAATAGATCCGGGCAAAATCTAGGCATTTTTTAATGGAATTCGGGCAATCGGGTCGGGCCGGACTGTTCTCGAATTTTGTTTTCAAAATCCGGGCAAACCCGGATGAAACTTGGCAATCTGGCAACCTTATGTTGAGCTATTATGTGACTTTTGTTAATTTGAGATATCTTGTCGAATATTTAAGCAAAAGAGAGTTTCATAAAACAGACTCTTAAAAGTTTTTTAGGCTTTCTGGAATTGCTCATTTCTAGCACTTTGTTCGATGAATAGAAATCGTGACTAAAATTCTTCTTCCTGGAAGCTTTGACAGTTGTGCTTTGTATGATTTAGTTGGATAATGTGGTGCTTTTTCTTGTGTTTCAAATATGAATTTTCAAATCTGACGAATCAAAACGCAAATAGTACAATCTGTCCTATTCGTATTAAAGGTCCAGAGATCTTCCAATTTCATCCTTACTGCTTGGTGAAATCTGGAAGTTTGCTGAAGGTTTTTTTTTAAATTACTTACTTTATTTCAACTTTTAAAGTTAGTTTCAAACTATGCCATAAGGAGAAACTGTGTTTTATTTTAACAAAATCATTATTTTCAAAATAGCTCAGATATGTATATGAAATTAGGAAAAAAACCGATTGGATAATTTACACAGCGAGTCATATTGTTACATGGCGACCGTTAAAAAATAACTAATTGACCAATTTTATACTAGTTGTCTCGAAAAAGTCTTTGTAGAGATCTCGAATGCTGCTGAAATATTTCAATATCTCATACTGCTTTAGATTTATCACCTGTGAAAGCTAAACAAAACATATAGAAAATCTACAATTGGCTGCTATTGAAGTGAGATTTGTTTGCTGAAGGGATAGATTTTATTCTCTGCCTCTATTAGCATATTCTATTTTGTTTTTGCTCGAATATTTGTATATAGTGGTAGAGATTTTTTTTTTCGAGGAGAAGCCCACGCCAATTATGAGAGAATAAATCACGTATTGGGAAAAGTGCACGTTTGTACACATTTTTAGCAAAAAGACAACACATATTGGCAAAGGGAAATGCATCCTTTCCTTAGAGTGTCTTAAGAAATAGCTAAATTTACTTTTTTTGAACTTGAACACGAAACTAAGAAAAAATCCATTAGAACTAAAATTTTCAATCTCTTAGTATGCTAGTCTTGTGCAAAAGACACAACACAATTGTAAAACTGTTCATTTCCAGTGCTATCTAAATCTGTTACCTTGAAACAATTTTGCTCCTAAATAAGCACTGTAGACTGAGTCGATTTGGGGGCCATTTCTGAATTTCTCAAACCCTGGGGTCTAAAAAACTTTGTATTGATTCAAAACTCATCCATGATTTTTTGCAGAATTTTTAAGTAACGATTTCATGAGTAAATTTAAACTTAAAGGTTTGTATGGGAAAATTTAAGATATTTTACGGAAAAATCAACATCAGTTTTGTTTCTTCTGTGAAACCGAGCCTGATAATGGAATTTGTGCCAATTAATAAATTCTTCTGAGGAAATTTTCCGCAGAACAACTTTTTCGAAGACTGTAACTACGTATCTTATTAGGCAAAAAAGGTATTAGCTGTTTAACAGGATTTTGTATTTTGGCATTGAAAAACAATAAATTCAATTGACATCACTGTATGTGTCTTGTGAAGTATACCATGAAAAGTAACGATGCAATACCTCACTAAGCACCCTGCAGTGATGTCAATTAAATTTATTGTTTTTCAATGCCAAAAGACATACTCCTGTTAAACAGCTAATAACTTTTTTGTCTAATGAGATACGAAGTTAGAGTCTTCCACAAAGTCGTTGAGCGGATTTTTTTTTGAAGAATTAATAAATTGGCACAAATTTCATTACCAGGCTTGTTTTCACAGAAGAAACAAAAATGATGTTGATTTTCAGTACAAAATATTCAATTTTCCCATACAAACCTAAAAGTTCAAATTTACTCATGCAAACGATACTTCAAAATTTTGCAAAAATCTGAAATGACATTATATGAAAAATTAAGCTTAAATTCATGTTTTTTTCGGATTGCGAATCCTGTTTTCGTCAGATTTAGAACAACGAAGTAATTAAAAATCCAATGTAAACTCGAAAATCCTACTGCGCCCCTAGAATTGAAACTCTTTCACAATTTTCAACATATGTATGTATTTCTAACCAAAACAATCTACCCACCCACACAACTCAACCCAACAGGATCAGAAAAGCGCTCGAAAACCGTACAAATATGGAAGACGATAGAATAGCGATACTGGAAGCTCAGCTATCCCAGGCCAAACTAATAGCAGAAGAAGCCGACAAAAAATACGAAGAGGTATTGTTGTTGTGGTAAAATTTACCATTCTCATTTTTCAGCAGCCGCTAGGTTCGAACCTTCACTTTTTTAAGGGTGGTTCGAAAAGTTAGGTTAGGGACGTTAGGGTTTATAACCATTTTTACACTTCCACAGGTCTTCGGAAAATCCCACACGCAGCCGCCAACGATCAAAAATGTCCTTTCTAATCAAACCATTTTCTTTCTTTCGTTTTCTTTCATTGTTTGAATTATTTTAATATACCGACAAAATTGGGTTAAAAAACTCGATTTTTAAATTTAACAAAAAAATCCTTCGAAATATCACAACCTTCAAACAAAAACCGGCAGTGCCCGCAAGGTTCTTGAGAACCGTGCCCTGGCCGATGAAGAGCGCATGGACGCTCTGGAGAACCAGCTGAAGGAAGCCCGCTTCATGGCTGAGGAAGCCGACAAGAAATACGATGAGGTGCAAAAGCCAGACATCACTTGAATTTTCTGATATTTGTTTTAACAACGTGTTTTTTTTTATCCTGTGTTACACTTTGATTTATCCCGTTGTTTTGTGAACATTTGTTTTTTTTCTTTTTTAAATTGTAAAATCCCTCGTTAAAACCTTAACATCGATAAGATTAGTTGTTTACCTTTTCATTGTTTCATCACATTTATTTATTTTTTGCTTCTCTGACAAAAATTTAATCGCGCAATGATTGTGATACACAATAAATAAAAACTCTGATCCCTGATCTTTGGTCCAGAAAAATTGTTCCCGATATTTGATTCTGATTTCTGATATTTATTTTTCCTTGATTCTTAATTTTAGGTTCTGATTTCTGATAGCTGATCGTTGATGTCTGATATTTGATGAACGGATGTCGAATCTCTGATTTCTGATGTTTTCTGCCTGATACCTGCGATCTGATGTCTGATGACTGATGACACATGTCAGATGCCTGATGTCTGATGCCTGATGCCTGATGTCTCATGCCTGATGTATGATGTCTGATGTCTGATGTCTGATGTCTGATGTCTCATGCCTGATGTCTGATGTCTGATGTCTGATGTCTGATGTCTGATGTCTGATGTCTGATGTCTGATGTCTGATGTCTGATGTCTGATGTCTGATGTCTGATGTCTGATGTCTGATGTCTGATGCCTGATGTCTGATGTCTGATGTCTGATGTCTGATGTCTGATGTCTGATGTCTGATGTCTGATGTCTGATGTCTGATGTCTAATGTCTGATGTCTGATGGCTGATGGCTGATGTCTGATGTCTGATGTCTGATGTCTGATGTCTGATGTCTGATGTCTGATGTCTGATGTCTGATGTCTGATGTCTGATGTCTGATGTCTGATGTCTGATATCTGATGTCTGATGTCTGATATCTGATATCTGATATCTGATTTCTGATATCTGATATCTGATGTCTGATATCTGATGTCTGATTTCTGATGTCTGATGCCTGATGATTGATATCTGATGCCTGATGCCTGATGATTGATGGTTGATGGTTGATGTCAGATGTCAGATGTCTGATGACTGTTGTCTGATTTCTGATGTCTGATGTCTGATGTCTGATGCCTGATGTTCGATGTCTGATGTCAGATGTCTGATATCTGATGTCTGATGCCTGATGATTGATGGTTGATGTTTGATGTCAGATGTCAGATGTCTGATGATTGTTGTCTGATGTCTGATGTCTGATGTTTGATGTCTGATGTCTGATGTCTGATGTCTGATGTCTGATATCTGATGTCTGATGTCTGATGTCTGATGTCTGATGATTGATGATTGATGTCTGATGTCTGATGTCTGATGTCTGATGACTGTTGTCTGGTTTGATAGCTGATGTCAGATGTCTGATGTCTGATGTCTGATATCTGGTGTCTGATTCCTAATGTCTGATTCCTAATGTCTGATGACTGCTGTCTGATGTCCGATGTCTGATGTCTGATGTCTGATGGCTGCTGTTTGATCACACATTTCTGATGTCTGATTCTCCTGTTGACTGATGTATAATGTTTGATAACTGATGTCAGATGTCTGATGTCTGATATCAGATGTCTGATGTCTGATATCTGATATCTGGTGTCTGATTCCTAATGTCTGATGACTGGTGTCTGATGTCCGATGTCTGATGTCTGATGTCTGATGGCTAATGTCTGATCACATATTTCTGATGTCTGATATCTATCTGATGTATAATGTTTGATAACTGATGTCAGAGGTCTGATCTCTGATTTGATGTCTGATTTCTGATGTCTGATCACATGTCTGATTTCTGATGTCTGATACCTAGTGTCTGATGTCTGATGTCTGATGACTGGTGTCTGATGTCCGATGTCTAATATCTGATGTCTGATCGCACATTTCTGATGTCTGATGTCTGGTGTTATCTAAAGTACAATGCTTGATAACTGAAGTTAGATGTCTGATTTCTTATGTCTGATGTCAGATTTCTGATGTCTTATTTCTGGGACTTGAATTCTTTTTATTGCGTATCCCAATCATAAAAAAAAATCATGTTTTCATCATCCATTCATCGCTTTTTAATTATTATCATGCGGGTATTTTGTTAGAAAAACAACTTCATTTGTCTTCCTAACTTCCCAACTCAATTACTGATATTGTTCCTAACCCCGGATATCTGTAAGATGTCTCAAAAAAATGAAAATACCAAGCCTACGATAAAAACCAACTCGAAACGTTTATTTTTTCCTCTCCTCCGACGCTGATATTCGAATGAATTCGCATCGACCAGATACTTTTCCAGTCGTTGACACATTTTTCGGCCTCGTCGCCGGAAAAACCGTGCCTTGTTGTTGTTCCCGATTAGAGAAACCTGTGATCAACATCCACATCCGGGAAACTTACGGAAAAAAAACCCTAGAAGAAGAGAAATACTTTAAATCACAAGTGATAAAAACAAAAAAAAAAAAAAAGATAACAAGTGTCTTATCCGAGTTCAGGGGCTCTAAAATTAGGCCCAACTCTTGCCGTTATTTCTTAGGAGATTTAATCTGACGAGAGTAAACTTCCGAACAGATTGAAAAATATCTGATGGGTCTTTTTTATGGTTTGCTTACGTGACATGTTCACGCAAATTTGTTTCAGTGTTGAAATACTCATCTGTTCGGAAGTTCATTTCTCAAATAAAAAAAGAAAGAGCAGAACAAATCTGAAAATACATCATTAAATGCCTTAAACATGAAATGATATTTACGCACTTGTAGCAGAAATAAACAAAATAACAAAGTTAACATCTTATTAGGATAGTTTGATTTGGCAGGAAGTTTAAATTCGTCCATATAATTGTGAGGCTGCGATCAGGTGGAGACACAAAAAGGTACTAAAGGCAGAGTGAATTCGATCATTTTCGGGTGACATTTTTCTTTGGAAGAATTCTTCAGTTTTAAAATAAGATCTTCAAGAAAAATTCAAACAAAATTATCTCAAAATTAAATATTTTTAAACTATCTAGTAATGTTGGTGCTAAATTTTTCCTTAGGACTTTATGATTGCTATACTAAATTTCGACACTGAACAAAACTGATGAACAACTTCCAGAAGAATGTGACTCGTACATAGATAAATCATAATCAACTCAAGAAAATAACCCTCAAACAATTGTTTTTAGCCAGAGAAGAGCAATAACATCTTATGTGAAAAACCAACCAAATACATATGTATATCAAGGAGATAAAACAAACAACAGCTAACATAAAGAATTAGGAAACCAATCAGTTAATAGCAATTTAGTTTAAAGAAAAATTGAAGAAAAGAATAAGCAATGACAGAGATAAATAATTGACAACTATGATGAATCGGTAGGAACAGTATATCAAAATGTCAGGAACAAACAAACAGAAAAAAATTGTGAAAAAAATTACTAGGAAAAGAGAAATGATCACACATTATACTATCCGATGGTATCTAATAATCGAAAGTGAGTTAAAAGCCGAAAGGTGAACGTTGATTTGAAAAAAAGCTATCTATACAACAATTATATAATGAGTAATAATATTATATACATATGAAAAAATATATTATACTATTTTAAAACCAACCATTGAAAAGATATTTAAATAAAAACTAGCGATCACATCGAGAAACCAACCACGGTCGTTGTTTCATTTCTTTGAGTAAATCTTAATCACTTGGTTCTAATTTCCACAGGTTGTCAGCGATTCCTCTTCCGAAAAAATCCTTCAGCAGACTGTGTTGTTAGTCATGAATTTAAACGCCTACAAATTAATCTTTGAATGTGGTCCTTCTGGGAAATTCTCAACTTCAAAAAAAAAAAAAACTTTTAGGTTCAATTAAATAGTACAAATCAGCACTAAAATCTTGAATTTAAAATACTAGAATCGCAAGAGATAGTATTTAAACAAATTATTTTCAATTCCAACAACCTCGTGTGCCTATTCAAGAATTTGTTAGTTTGTATTTGAAATTTTATTTTGAACATAATTATCAAAATTTTGGAATTTTGAACTTTTTTTTATTCATTAGTAATTTTAGTATGCGAGAAATATATATTTTTTTTTAATAATTGGAACTTAGTTTTGAAACTTCGTTGTAAGTTAACGGTTAAAGTTTTAGCTTAAACTCAAATGTTGATAACTTTTGAATTAAATTTCAACTCTGGATAATGATTAGGAATTTTGAATACAAATTGTTTATTTTACGCTTAGATTTTAAATATGAAATCTCAGGTCGAATTTGAATTCTCAATCAAAATGATGAATTGGAGTTCGAAAATGAAATGCAATGCCGAATCCTTAATCTTGATATTAATAATGAAATGATTTACAAAAGAATCAGGTTCCTATGTTTTAAATTTTTTTCTTGTTTTTTGGAAATTTTGTTTTAAATGTGTATAGTTAATTATCGAATAGTCGTGACAGTTTTGAGATATTTATTTGTTAGGGTATCAACTTCAGGGATTAGCTGATAAACAACCATTTTTTTTTTGCCTCCATGAGTCTTGAAATAGGTTAATGACATTTTTAAAGCTATGATTCTGATCTGTAAATAGATAGTAAATCTTTACAATGAAATCTTAATCGATAAAATTTTGAAATGTTAATCTGAATTCAACTTCAAACTTCGATTTGATGCTAATTCAAATTTGAATCTCCAGAATTCTTGTTTTGAATTCTTAAGTAAGCAATTTGAAGATTTTGAATTATTTCTTACAATTTACTTGCATTCTGATTTCAATATGATGCAATCTTTAATGAGCTTTTTTTCATGTATTCAAAGAATAGGAAATCATCTACTTCTCGATCTTCAAATTTTATGACGTGCAAATTAGGAAGGTGTTGATTGTGAAAATAATTGAAATATATAATTCAATTTATACTGCTTTCATTCTAAACTTTATCATAAATTTACATTTCTTGATCATGAAGTTACTAAACTGAGAGCGATAAATTGTTTCTAATCCACTGAAAAGTTATATCGGCTTCTTGATAGGATAATATATTAATAATATTCCGGGTTTGAAATTGAAATTTTAAAAAAAGTTTGTATAGATTTTGTTGCCTTAATTCGAATTTGAATTTTTGCTTAACCCGGAATTCGATTACAGACAACATTTGTAATTTTTTTTTTTACAAAATTAAATTGTTTTGTAAAAAAAAATCCTAAATCGAATGCTAAATTGCGCTGTTTTATGCGATAACTATCTTAATCAATAGCTATGCTAATTTTTTTTTGACGTCTTCATAGGGTTGAAGTTTGTTTTTAAAAGTAATCCTATAAAATTCGGAGACGTTACAATATGAATGCTGCAGTTCAATTGGTGTGCTCTTTATAAATATACTCAAAAGATCAGTTTTAAGATATTCTGAACTAGATCCTGTATGTAATAAAACTTATTAAACTTACTAAAATCTTTGTTGCTTTAGCGATGAAGATTCGTTTTTTCACTAATATGCAATTTGAAGTTGTTCTTTCGGAAATATAAGTAAGAATACAAAAAATATCCAATCCTATTAAAACGGTTTATTAAAATGCTATTTTTGCCAAAAAGCTCCCAGCTTTGAATCGACCCTGAACAATTGAAACATAATGAATTCTTCAGTTATTGTTTTGTTTTGTTTTGTTTTGTTAAATGGACCAAAAAAGGTAATATTCACCATATCTTTAGTCGAATTACTCAGCATAAAATCAGCATAATGCTTTATGGGGGCCGATGACAATTTCAGATTATGAACCCGGAACACGCAGCTTTTTTGAAACCACTTTTCGATTGAGCTAAAAAAGCAAAAATAAAGCAAAACACTTTGAAGCCATTTTTGAATGAGAAAACCGGGATGAAATTCGTTTCAGTTCATCTAAATTTGACTTTTCTAAGCTGTAACCTCACCTTCATTCTGAATTTCATGATTATTAAAACAAGAGTTATATTTAAAAAAAATCAAAGATGGTTTACCGAAAATTTAGAAACTACTAATCACAGATTAACTTCATACAAGTATAGTTGATGCATCAACATTAAATTGAAAAATCTTGCAATTTCAGAAACATTTATTTCGGATTTTGGTCATTAGTTGAGAGATTTCTAGCCTCATGCTTTTAAGCTTTTATGTTGGAAAATATTTAAAAACAGATAACACCGTCTTATGGCCTTTCAATTACCTTAAAAAATTATCATAATTAATTCTCTAGTAGCAGATTTGAACACACTGATCAGGTGATTTCGACATTCAGTTGATACAAGCAATTATTTCAGCTTTTAACAGTCCAAAATGACGTGTTTTTGGGCAATAGCTTTCAAGAGAAGAAAAAAACTGCAACATTATTTTCAACACAGGTGAACATAAATTCATCGTAAGTATGTTTCTTTTATTTTGTTTAGCTGAGAAAATAAAATAAGGCCTAGCAAATTTCAAATGCTTCTTTTGTCACTCGGAGTTGGAAAATCGCGAGGAGGAGGGGGGTGGGGGTTGTGCAGGAATAAAAAAGAAATGAAAAAAACAGATAAATTAGAATAAATTGCACGAAATCTTGTATGCAACAAAATTGCATACTATATCACTGCAAAAAACCTATAAAACAAGTAATTGTTCATCGAAAAATTCAATAAAATCAAGAACACAAATGGTGATTAAACTCCCATCTTCCAAAATTTGTTTTTGGCTCTTTCAATCTTTCGGAAATTTGATGGTTTTTTTTTTTCTAAATTTCCATAAAATACTTAAAACTTTATTTATACCCGCCTTCAGGATTTTTGTAAATTTCGAAAGGGGGGTGACAAAAGAAGAAATTGATATTTTTATCCGGCCTAATTAACATCTTTTAAAAGTGTTTTGAGAGAGTGTAGCAAATTAAATTTCACTCTCGGAATGTCACAAGAAATTTGTGAAGTAAGATTACAACTATTTGCGGAATTTGAAGTAAGTGTACCTAGGTAACATTTTCCCAGCTGCGTCTTCAAATCCTTATAATGTGATTTTTTTCCATTTTTGGAGTATTTCAATTCGAAAAACCATTCCACTGCACAGTATTTCATAAATTGAAACTGTTTGAGAAAGTTTAATGTTGCCAAATGATTCAATAAATCATTTGGCAACTTTTTAACCACACTTTCTAGAAATTTGCGTTTCAAAATAGAGAAATAGGATGTTTTTTTTTAAATAAAAAGCTTACGATTTTGCCCAATATTTTTTTTTATTTGTAGAAAAAAGCAATTATAAATGAGGCCCTCAGAACCAAAGGAGGGGGGGTATAAGTGACAAAATGGTCGATTTTGAGTTAATGATGCCAAACGATTTTTCACATTTCAAACTATATTTGATGATTTTTTCAGATTTTTAGAATTTTATTTACATACTTTTACGTTCCAAAGCAAAATAATATTTTCCGAAAAATATATGGAAAATTACCAAACACTAAAACTAAAAAGCACGTTTTCTCGAAATAAGCTTTGACGCACTTTTACCTCTTTGGCCCAAGGGCCTCAAATGTATACATTCACTAGGAGTGCAATGGATATATGGGAAAAATTTCATGATTCAATTTTTAAAACCTACCGTATACATTTTGTAGATTGGCCCAAAAAACTGAAAACAAAAACAATTTCAGCTCTATCGGTCTTGATTTAGGGATGCCTCAAAGCGCTCAAAATTAACAAAGAAGATCAATGGAATTCGGAAAAAATGAAATTTTAATTTTAATGTCAAGTGATTTAAAAATGTATAAAACGTAAAAATCTTGTATTATCTCGGAATAAATTTTTGTTGGAAAAAATCGACAAAAAATGAATTAAGGGAAGGAAATTAGAAAAATCGAAAGTTTTTGGAAGTGCCAAATGATTTAAACACTCATGGAACGTAGAGGTCTAGAAAAAATAAGGCTCAAAATTGACTTTCTGGGACTCGGAAAACCGCCCGTTTTTCGGAAATCATTTGGCATAAAAATTGAAATTTCGACTTTCCCGATTTCCTTTTTTGTCCTTCCTTACGTGATTTTTTATATTTTAAACTCCAGATTTCGACGTTTTATCATATTTTATTCATTAAGCTAAAAAATTAAAAATTCGATTTTTCCGATTTCCTTTGGTTTCCCCTTTTGATGATTTTTTGAGGGTCACGAAACCGAAATTTGAGCACTTTGAAGTATCCCTAAATCACGTCCGATTGAGCTGAAATTTTGCACATGTCATTTTTTTGAGCCAATCTACAAAATGTATATTGACGGTTTTTTTTTTTAATTCTACCATGAAATTTTTCCATGCATCCCTAACCTGCATACATATTTAAGAAATAAAATGGTGGGTTAATTTTTTTTCGGAAATTATAGTCTACCAATTGAAAATAAACCTCGGGCAATTAAGTTTGAGTATCTAGCACTTTATCCAAACCTTGATCTTAAGTTCTCTTCCTTTTTTTCACTTTTTTAGCATAATTCAGTACTGTAAAAGTTTTCAAACAATTGTAATGCATCAACAATTCCATTAGGCCGGAACAAATTTCAAGTCCTTCTATTGTCACTCGGAGTTGAAACATCGCGAGGGGGGAGAATAAAAAATTAATACTTTAATGCGAAAAACAAATAAATTGGAATAAATTGCACGAAAGCTAGTTTGCAACTAAATTGCATACTATATCATTGCACAAAAACTATAAATCAAGTATTTTTCTATCGAAAACTTCAATAAAATCAAGAATACAAAAGGTGCAATCACTCCCATATTCAACAATTTGATTTTTGATCTTGAAATCCTTAGAATATTCGACATTTTTTTCGAAATTTTCATAAAACACTTCAAACATCATTTTTTTTCCCCTTCCTGTTTTTTCGGAAATTCCGAAGTGGGGGTTACAAAAGAAGAAATTGACATTTGTTCCAGCCTTACTTATTATAAAACCTTAAAAATCTAAAAAATGTTTATCTCATTTCTAACCCTTTTTGAACAAAAACAATGGAAAAAAAATGTTGTTGTTTTCTGGCATAAAATGCTTAGTTAGAGATCCATACAGTTATTGCCGTTAATAATTTTTTTTTTATTAAAAATAAATTTTATAAATTTTATTTATCTCAACAGATTCATAGTCCATGCAGTAGAGAGTTAATAAACTTTCATTGCTTTTATTCTTGAATAATTTGAATTTCTTGAAGTCTTGAATGATTGATGAAAATTCGTTAACTGTTAACTGTTAACTGTGATTTCGTTTTTTTCTTACCAGCCTTATTGTCGATCGAGATTTATTGATGTGTCAAAAATACGATGATAAAAGTGAAAAATTGAAAATATTTTATATGTGTGTTTTTTTAATTCAACAACCTTAAAAAATGCAAAACGTTAAAGATGGTCGAAATTATCTTTTTAAGTTATTTTTTTTATTTTATTCTGATAATATGTTATCTAAAAGAAACAGTGTTTGTTTTTATATAAGTTTCCATAATTCATGTTTTATGATCGGAAATTTTAAAATTGCAACAAAATTTAAATAATCTTATATATACAAATTTTTAGTAACACCATCACGTAAAACGGACGGTTGATATGAAGTGAAATTTTGTATACGAGAGTTTTTCGAGAGATAGTTTACATAATAGTTCTCACTTTTTATGGATGCGGGGCCCCATAGTGCATATATTTCGGTGCCTCTGAAGCTCAAGGATAACTGAAAAATTGTGAAATTTACCTTCAAACCACGTTCTGGAAAATTCAACTCGAAACTTCGAGCATCTCAAAAATCATAAAATTATGGTTTAGTCCAGTTGTCACCGAGAAATAGTAGATAGAAACATGAAATTTGTCCGTTTGAATTTCTTCGCGGTCATTTCACTTGCATCTCCTTTTTTGTTTATGTAACGGAATGTCCCAGCCAAAACTCAGAACATCAACTAGTTAAGCACATAATTGAAATTACAAATTACATACTTATGTTTAAAATAGCAATAGGAACTACGATTACCGGTCGATATCTGCATATGAAGTGAAGTAAGAGATTCGTCGTTTACTTAAGAGAGGATTCTAAATCTCAATCGTTGAACCTTTAAAAATAAAGAAACGGTTCCGAAAAAAAGAAGTACCTAGAGTACCTTAAATGAAGAAACTTTCAAAAAATGCTTAGCAGCAGTCTATGAGTTTTGGGGATTTTCTTCTAATTAATGTTAGAATTTAACATTTACACCTTTAGTGAACTTTTTTAACGGTTTAACGGTAGGTTTGGGCAAAGATACCGTCACTTCAAGATAAAGAAGTGGGCTTTGCCGCGAACATTAATTCTTCTATACGGACTTTCGATGTTCGCAACGCCACCTTAAGAGTTCGGGCAACAAGATTCATGCATCTAGCCATGGTAACCAATGTGTGTCTTGGAAAAAACAAATCTGCTTTAAAAGTATATACTTCAGAGCCATCTACAATGCTTTAAATGGTAAAAATATATTTTGGTTGACCTTTTGGACGAATTATTAACCATATATTGCCATTCGGAAAAAAATTGATTTGAATTTGAATTAAACCGAAACTCTGCTTTTCTAATTTTACTCTGTTCGAGAAGAAAATCATCTATGAATGCTCAATTGGGATTCTTTTTGTTCATAAAATCAATATGTTGAAATTGATACCAACAGTGCGAATACGAACAACGGTTGCTTTGATAATTTTGTATGTTATTTGACGTTGAAGTTGTTGAATACTCAAACCATTGACCCCCATGGAGGGTGTACAAGCTATTTTAGTCGCCTGTTATAATACCCCTTCTCAGAAGGGAGCAGCACTGAGCGTATAGAAAGAATTTTCGATAAGTTACATGGGTCTGGTTTGGGCTAAACTGAGCCTCATCATCATATCAATAGAATTAGAATCATATTTACAAGACCAAAAAAAAAAGTGAACATGATTGACGGAAAAATCTTCTTTTTATTTAAAGTTTTTTTTATGTAGTTTTATTTAAATATTTTTTTTTCAAAATTTTTTATTTGATTTTTAAATTGATTTTTTTGTTAGAAAATGCACAGAATTAGTGTCGGTCACATTGAAGTTTTTTAAAATTAAAATTTTCTTAAATATGCTATAACTTTTGGGTTCGATTGAAAAAATATAATTGAAACACTTATTAGTGGTAGAAACCGTTAAATAGAGTTTTTGGGACTAATTTTTTTGTTGTTGAGAATCGGGAATTTCGTGAGACCCAAAAAAAGGCGGAAATCAACATATATTTGAATGGCCCATGGAAATCAACATTAAATGGGACACAACTCGAACAATTTCAGTGTGATTTTCATAAAATTTATCACGAGTACGAAGAAGTTGAGACCTGTAGAAGAAGTTAAAATTTATTTAGTTAAAAGTCAAACTGGGTCAGCCAATTTTTGAAAAAAAAAAATGAGAAATGAAAACAAAAATAATTTCAATTACAAAAATGGGCTATTCTTCTTTTAATGCATCTGGCAAGTTTCTGAGGCACCACTATCAATTAATTTCATTCATAAAGAATTTTCAGAAAGAGGAATCGCTGACGCTATGGAAAAAAGTTTGTACCTGAGAAGCTGTGTCTGGTCGAATGCGTAAGTTCAACGTTATCACGGTTTCGGAGAGAAGAAGTTAACTTTACCTGTCGATTGACCAAAACTGGTTCCTACATTATCTCTTATTTTTAATTTAATATTTTACAAACTGTCCCATCTTAAAAAAAAAATCATGTCTTTCTAACAAAAACCATTCAAAAATTACGATCTGCATGAATCAAGTGTGAGTGATTTTTTTGCGCCTCCTGGAAGTCGTCCGATTAATTTTTTGAGTCGTACCTCCTTCCGGTTAACCGTGTTGTGCTGCTATCAATTTCGTGTGTTCAATTGCTTCCTCCCGAAAACAATCTCTTAATCAGCCTCTTTATTTGTGTCTCTCGGTTCTTATTTCATTTCACATGTGATGTCCCTCGATCGTTGCGTCGTCGTCGTCGTGATCGTTTCGCTTGCCCATATTCGGCAAACCAAACGTCAACGTCGTCACGTTTTTTACTTGCTGCAACACGTTTCTACGAATCTCACCCCGAAATTCTCGGCGCTGATTGGTGCGAATTATTTGCTCTGCCAATAGGTCGCTCGTAAATTGGCCATGGTTGAGGCCGATCTTGAGCGTGCTGAAGAGCGCGCCGAAGCCGGTGAAGGGTATGTTTCGTTTTTTTGCAGAGTTTCCTCGTTTTTTTCTGTTTGTTATTGATGTTTTTTTTTTGTTTTTGTTTCCATGGAAACTAATCCCGAACGAGTTGTGTCGCTTTACTAAAAAAATATTAAAAACAATGCTTTTACGTCAATACCAACGGGGGAAATGTCAATTGTCAACATTGACAGTTCATCAGTCCCATTGACAGCGAGGGGGAAAAACAAGCAATGAAAATTGAATCAATTCGATCCGAGCGCGAAGTTTTGTGACATTTTCTCCACAAATTCCTAACCCAAAGATAAGCCGATGTGAATGATGAAACCTCGAAAAGGTAAATCTGGGCACAGATAACGCAACGCAACTCAACGGACGACGGCAAAGATTACGATTACGATTCAATTCGGACCGGTAAACACTGAAATAAATGCCTCCCACACACACAAATGGATTGTTTGAAAGTGGAGAAGGAACAAAAAAAAAACAGAAAATCGTGGGTGGTGAAATTGTCACATTTACAACGGCCTCGGTCAAATTGATTCAATTTTTTGAAGTCTAGCTGAATGATATCACAAGCGAAAAAAAAAACAAAAACAAAACTATTCAACCAAGAAGAGAGCCGGTTTCAACAACTGTTGGTATTAATCTTTGAAATCAGTGTGACTTTTTGTTGCAGTGTTTTTGTTTGAATTAAATGTTGAACTAATTCAGCCCAATTTTTCAGATTTGTCAAGGTATAGTGTAGGGAAAAATTCGGAATTATATTTTATTGTCACCGTTTTCGTTTCGTGAAGAAGCTGAATCGATTAAATTTTTAGCATGCTTTTTTTGTTTCTGCTACTAGTGGGAAGAAAATTGATAGCTAGTCTTGGTAACGCAACAATTGATCATTTTGTTTGCCTCTGGAACTGGGGGAATTTTAAATGCAGCTTCTGCATTTTTAATGCACTTCTCACTACCCTGAAAAATAGCTGCTCATATTTTATCCGGACAGCAACTCTCATGATGAATGAAGTTTTAATGGACAAGCTTACTTACCCCTTTGTTTTGAGGACAGTAAAATTTATGTAATTTGATCTGCAATGATTTTCGTTACCATAAATTAAATTCTCGTTTTGAATACTAAATTTATTGATATAAAAATTAATTTCTAATTTTTCTAGTCTCCAACTTTGAGAAATTCTATTGTGAAATCAATCTTTATACATTACTTTTATGTGAAAATAAATTTCTGATTTTTAAGTCTTCAACTTTGAGAAATTCTATTTTGAAATCAATCTTTATTGAGAAATAACAAAATAATGATTGACTGATGGACTGAGGGAATATTTGATTTTTCGAATGATTGTCTAATTGACCGATTGAGAGATCAACAGATTGAATGATTTAATGAATATATTTTTAAATGATTGACTGATTGACTATTAAATGACTGATTGAAGATTGAAAACGACAAATGAACGAAAAAATTATTGGATATCGGTTTCCCGAATCTAATCGTGAAATCGTAGTTTAGTTTTTAAATTGAAGCTGAATAAGAGGGTTTAGGAATTTAAAAATAGAAAATTAGAATTTTGAGTCCGAAACTAATTATAACATTTAAAACTCTAAAACGTATATTATAGAGCTTATACTGAGTTTGTTAAAAAAACACAACTGGTAATCAATATGATTCGAATCGGAAAGCAAAGACCAAAAATATAAGTGGTATTGAAGAAGAAAAAAATAGAAAAAGAAATTGCAAAATTGATAGTGAAAATTAGAAATATTATTTTTGCAATCTAGACCAAAAGGAATTTCAAAATCGATTATTTTCTTGCAATGGAAAACCAAAGCTTGAAATTGAACTTTGTTTAAAATATTTACACTACGAAATTCAACTGGAAACTGAATGGTTGATTTATTCAAACATTAAGTTTTTTGAGATTGAATCAAGATTTGAAGTTCATCCTTCAATCAGAAATTCAAATTTTGAATCTTAAGATATTTTTTTTAAAAGAAATATTGTTTTCATTATTTAGTTTTTCAAAATAATTAATGAAATTGAATGACACCTAAAGTGAATACGAAAAACTGAAAGCGAAACAAAGATTTAGTTCCGGAATTTAAGAAACCACAAAAAGGATATTTTAAATTAGAATGACGAAATTTTAGTCTAAAAAGTAGAGTAATTGGAAAGAGAAAATCATACGTAATTAATTGAATTTCATTTTTTTTTAATTGAAATAAAAGTAGAAAATGAAAAATTGAAAATAGGAAGAAGAAACCCAAAATAGGAAATGGATTGATTCATATGGAAATTTCATTTGTTTTGGAATTTTCGGTATAATAAGTCAAAAATTGAAAAAAAAATAGTAATTCATTTTGGAAGCTTAAGGATGTAAATTGGGAATAAAAAACTCAAAGTTGGTACAGATAATTAGAAAAAGCCACTCAGTTCTAGAAATCACAGACCTGAAGCAAAAAAAAAACAACAAACTATTCAATTGTAAAATTTAATGACCTAAAATCTGGAATATTAGTGTAACTTAGAAAACATAGATGGCTCGAAAATTGTAGAATTTAGGATTTAGAGCCTGAAGGTTGGAAAATTTGAATACCTGAAGCCTTGTAGGCTTGAAGACTTTTAGGCTTGAAGACTATGAAACATGATAATTTGAAAACTTGAGGACTTCAAATTTGAAGACTTGAATGCCTAATCGCTTGTAAACTTGAAAACCAGTAGACTTGAAGATTTAAAGCATTGAAAACTTCAGGACTTGAGGGTTTCAAGGCTTGAAGGCTCAAGGACATGAAGACTTGAAAATTTGAAGCCTTGACGACTTGAAATCCAAAAGGCTTAGAAGCCTTGAATTGAAGACTTGAAGATTCGAAAATGAAACTTGAAGACTTGAAAATCTTAAAACTGAAGACATGAAATCTTGAAGACTTGAATACTCAAGATTGAAAGACATGAAAATTTGAAAACAGGAAGACCCTGAAATTTGAAAGATTGGAAGACATTAAGAGTTAAGATTTTAATATTTTAACACATGCATTTAAGATCTCAGTGAAACTTTATGTTTCTTTGAAGAGGTCTATTTACTAGACTTCAGGACTTGAGAATATGGAGGTTTGAAAACTCGAAGATCTTAAGATCTGAAGATTTGAAGGTTTCAAGATTGGATGACTTTGACAATGAGACTTGAAGACTTGAGGACTTGAAGACTTAAGGACATGAAAACTTGAAGATTTGAAGGCTTGATAGCTTGAAAACCTTTAGACTAGAAGATTTGAAGAATTGAAGACTTCAGGATTTGATGACTTGAAGGCTTCAAGAATTGAAGACGTGAAGACCTTGAAGACCTCAAAACCTTGAGGTCATTCTAGCCTTGAATTGAAGACTTACAGACTTGAAAAATCGAAGGCTTAAAGACTCGATGGCTTGAACATTTGAAGTTTTGCAAACTTAAAACCTTAAGAACTGAAACCTTGAAAACTGAAGATTCGAAGTCACGAAGATTTGAAAGTTTTAAGACCTTAAAATCTGAATGCTTGGAGATATAAAGACTTGAAAACAGGAATGTTTCAAAACATTGTAGACTTGAAGAGTTGAGGATTTGAGGGTTACAACACTTGAAAACTCGAAAATTTGTAGATTCAGGTTTGGAGTCTTTAAGAAATCGCAAAAATCAGTAGACTGAATGGAAGACTTCAGGACTTAGAACTTGAAATTTTGAAAACTCAAAGACCTTAAATTCTGAAGACGTGAAGGTTCGAAGACTTGATGACTTAGACCATATGACTTGAAGGCTTGGGGACTTGAAAACTTGAAGACTTTAAAATCAGTCGACATGATTATTTGAAGAATTGAAGACTTAAGGACTTGATGACTTGAAGATGTTAAGACCTTGAAGACCTCAATAGCTATAGGATATTCTAGCCTTGACTTGAAGACCTACAAACTCGAAAGATTGAAGACTTGATGGCTTGAACATTTAAAGTTTTGCAGACTTGAAACCTTGAGAACTGAAACCTCGTAAAACTGAAACCTTGAAAAACTGAAGATTTGAAGACATGGAAATTTAAAAGCTTTAAACCCTTTAAACTTAAATGCTTGAAAACATAATGACTCGAAATTTGGAATGTTTAAAAAAAATTGTTGAAATTAATTTGTTGATTCAGATTTGGAGTCTTTAAGAAATCACAAAAACCAGTAGACTTGAAGACTTATAGAATGGAAGACTTCAGGACTTGAGAACTTGAAGTTTTGAAAACTCGTAGACCTTCAATTTTGAATCTTGAAAGTTTGGAGACTTGATGACATAGACAATAAGACTTGAAGGCTTGGGGACTTGAAAACTTGAAGATTTTAAAATCAGTAGACTTGAAGAATTGAAGAATTGATGACTTCAGAACTTGATGACTTGAAGGCTTCAAGACTTGAAGATGTGAAGACCTCAATACCTTTAGGATATTCTAGCCTTGAATTCAAGACTTACCGACTCGAAGGCTTGAAGACTCGACGGCTTGAAGATTCGAAGGCTTGAATTTGAAGTTATGCAGACTTGAAACTTTGAGAACTTGAAAACTTGAAAAACTGAGGATTTGATTGAAGACATGAAGACTTGAAAGCTTTAAGACCCTGAAACATGAATGCTTGAAGACATAAAGACTTGAAAATTAGAATGTTTTAAAAATTGTAGACCTGAGGATTTCAAGACTACAACACTTGAAAACTCGAAAATTTGTTGATTCAGATTTGGAGTCTTTAAGGATTCGCAAAAACCAGTAGACTTTAAGACTTAAAGAAGGAAAGACTTCAGGATTTGAGAACTTGAAGTTTTGAAAACTCGAAGACTTCCAATTCTGAAGACTTGAAGGTTTGAAAACTTGAAGAGTTAGACAATATGACTTGAAGACTTGGGGACTCGAAAACTTAAAGACTTTAAAATCAGTAGACTTGAAAATTTGAAGAATGGAAGACATCAGGACTTGATGATTTGAAGACTTCAATACTTGAAGATGTGAATACCTTGAAGACCTCAAAACCTTTAGGCTATTCTAGCCTTGACTTGAAGAGTTACAGACTCGAAAAATTTGAAATTTTGCAGGCTTGAAACCTTGAGAACCTGAAACCTTGAAGAACTGAAGATTTGAAGACATGAAGATTTGAAAGCTTCAAGACCTTGAAACTTGAATGCTTGAAGATTTAAAGACTTGAAAATTGGAATGTTTTAAAAATTGTAGACTTGAGGATTTGAAGATTTTTACACCTGAAAACACGAAAATTTTCTTGACTCAGATTTGAAGTATTTAAGAAATAGCAAAAACCAGTAGACTTGAAGGCTTAAAGAATGGAAGACTTCAGGACTTGAGAACTTGTAGTTTTTTAAACTCGAAGACCTTAAACTCTGAAGACTTGAAGGTTTGAAGATTTGATGACTTAGACAATAAGACTTGAAGACATGATTGCGTGAAAACTTGAAGACCTAAAAATAAGTAGACTTTGAAGATTTGGAGAATTGAAGGCTTCAGGACTTGATTACTTTAAGGTTTCAAGACCTAAAACGTGAAGACCTTAAAGACTGAAAACTAAAAATTTAAAGATTGATTTTAAGACTTCAGGGATTGTAGACATGATGCCCTAATAATCGAAATTTTTAAAATTTCAAGAATTTTTTAAAATTTTATTATTTGAAGACTTGGAGGCTTGTAGACTAGAGAATTAGAAAGCCTCATGGCTTGACGACTGAAAAACTAAAAAAAACTTGAGAATTTGTTGACTCGAAGTCTTGGAGTCTTTGAGAAGATTTGAAAACCAGTAGATAAAAAGACTTCACAAATGGAAAATGTCAGGACTTGAGGACATGAAGGTTTGAAAACTTGAAGACTCTTAGGTTTGAATACTTGAGAACTTAGAATCTCGAGGACTTAAATTCATGGCTTTAAGTCCTCGAGATTCTAAGTTGAAAACTTGAAAACGTAAAAAATTGAAAAACCTTATAGCTTGAACGCTTGAAGACTTTAAAATCGATAGATATGAAGACTTTAAGAATTGATGATTTCAGGAGACGATGACATGAAGGTTTCAAGGCTTGAAGACGTGAAGACCTGGAGAATTGGAGGCTTGAAGGCTTCAAGACTTGAAAACCTAATGGCTCTAGAAGACTTGAAGACTTGAAGTCAAAA
Source organism: Uranotaenia lowii (assembly GCF_029784155.1). Classification (NCBI taxonomy): domain Eukaryota; kingdom Metazoa; phylum Arthropoda; class Insecta; order Diptera; family Culicidae; genus Uranotaenia; species Uranotaenia lowii. Next base: position 283,066,475 of record NC_073693.1, on the reverse strand, counting down.
CTTGAGGACTTGAAGACTCCAAATGTCCGAGTTAAATCCTCAAGATTTTGTTTTGTTTTTTAATCTTTAAGGCCATATTGAAACCATCAATCACATTCTTGAGCCTTCAAGTCTCCAAGTCTTTAAATTTTTAGACACTCCAGCCTTCCATGAAGACTCAAAAGCATGAAACTTGAAATTTAAAAGACTTTGAAGGCTTGAAAATATGAAGACTTGAAAACCTAAACATTTAAACACAGCTTTAAGACCTCAAGGTTTAAATTTTTAAAGACAAAAAAGTTATGAACTGGCATGCATAAAAATTTAAAGACTTGGAAACTTGAAGGTTTTAAGACTTGAAGGCTCAAGAATGTGATTGATGGTTTCAAGATGGCCTTAAAGATTAAAAAACAAAAAAAATCTTGGAGATTTAACTCGGACGTTTGGACTCTTCAAGTCCTCGAGGTTTGAATTGAGAAGTGCTACAATATTCAAGTCAGGAACTTTCAACTCTCGAAGCCTTCGTGTCTTCAAGGCTTGGAGAGTTGAAAGTCAGCGACTTGAATATTTTAGCTCTCAGAGTCTTGAAAATTTCAATACATGACACAAAAGCTCAAAGGCATGGAGCTAAAGCTTTTAAGACTTTAAGGAAGACTTGGAGGATTGCGAAAAAAATTCTTTTGGAATTAGAATAATTTTTTTTTCATAGTTTTTGTGATAACGTTTAACTTAAGGTTGCCAGAATTTTTCAGCACGTAGCCGGTGCCGGGCAATTCCGGGCAATTTTAAACAAAAATCGGCAAAATCCGGGCATTTCTTTTCAAAATTGACGATAAAAAATCCCGGCAATATCCGGGCAAATTTTGTCAAAACCCAAAAATTACCCAACAAAAATCAAGGGGCTGGACTGTTCCCAAATTTTGTATTAAATATCCGGACAAATCCGAATAAAACCAGGAAATCTGGCAACAAATTCCTTTAGAATAATATTTTGGTATTAAATCATGATGAAAACAAAATTAAAAGCCCGTTATTTTGTCAACAGAACGCTCGATGTTGAACTTTTAATTCATTTTCCTTCTAAAGAAAAGCTCATCTTAAATTCTTGACCTGCTAGTTTGATTAAATGTCACTTTTTGAGTTTAGAATATAAGTTATAAGGTTGATATCTGAAATTTTGTATATTTTGCCTTCAAATTTCTATTATGTTCCTATTCTTCAAAATATTCTAATTTTATCGTCACTGCATATGTTTCAAATTTTAACCTCTTCGAAATTGATCTATCTCAATACTCGTTTCTACAATTATAGAAACCCTCAAACTTTCTTTTTTTCAGATTTGTACAGCAAATAGGCTCAATCTTGAGCTCTTACCCATTTGCATGTAATATTTGCATGTAATATAATGCTAAATATAAGGAAAAGTCAGCTAGCTAGAAAGGACAAATTTACTAGTCGATAAGTTTTTGCAGCTTTCTAACCCATTTCCAAGATGATGTGAACTTTGCTAACCCATTGTTTTTCTTTTTTCAAATGTGTGCTCCCATTGTTGTTTATGCCTGGACAAAAAAATAACCTAACCCACAAAAAACACGGGTGTAAACAAACGCCAATGGATCGAAAATGACGTCGATGACAACACTTCTACATCAACAAATCGAAACAAAAACAAAACAAACAAATCTGCTAACACTGGCCTGCTCGCGAATTGTTGTTGTACTACTACCATCAACAAAACTGTTGGTTTGCGAATGTTTGTGTGTGTGCGCTTTCGAGAGAGTAGGTGGCTCGGAAATTGGTCCTCATGGAACAGGATCTGGAACGGTCCGAGGAGAAGGTCGAAATGAACGAAAGGTTTGATATGATGCTTTTTGTTTTTTTTTTCTAAAATTTGCACTTATTTCTACTGACACAAATTTTTCTAGAAAATAAACGAACGTTGAACGAAGAAAACACATTTTGAAGTTTTTGTCAAAATGTGTTTTTCTCATTCATCGGTGTATCAACATTTTGAGTAAATACTAATAATTTATTCCATTTTTTTCATGACCATCCGAAATACGCGAATGTTTCTACAAAATTATTGAAAATCGATTCAACCACCTGCAGCAAGATTGTCGAGCTTGAGGAAGAACTGCGAGTTGTCGGCAACAACCTGAAGTCCCTGGAAGTCTCGGAAGAGAAGGTAATGCAATGCGAATGCAATGCTTTTAGACAGAAGTACTGGGAATTTCCCACAGTGGAAATTTTATTCAACCTCTATTTATCACAGTGGGTGCTTAGTTGGAATACTTTGTTTGTCGTTTCCTTTTGGTTTCACAAAAGTCTATTTTCTTAGATACATGTTAAAAATCGGCTTTCCAACTAAGCACCAAACAGGATTACTCATTCGCTACAAGGACACTGAAAAAAATCGTCACCTACGTTTCACAAAACAAGACTTACAAAAATGACGAACGACATTTTGATTGTTTATTTTATTCGAATGTGCTTGTTTATTCTTATTTCATTTTCTGACTACGTTAATTGTTAATCAATACAATAATACCATCAGGCCAACCAACGCGAGGAGGAGTACAAGAACCAAATCAAGACTCTGACCACCCGTCTAAAGGAGGTACTGCACACTTTCTGTCCGAAATCCTTTAGTGGTTTCGACTTGCTTCGCGCGAATGCGTGTTATTGTTTTACCTCAGTGTGCATTCCTCTAACCACAAAACTCAATCAGTGACAGAGAAAGGATTGTTGTTTACCACTAAAACATTGACAGATAGACGACTTTATGTGTTGACGTAAACACTTTTTTTTTTCTGTATAACAGTTTAAACCCCAAGAGTGTGTTTGTTGACATTTTCTAACAACTAATCGAATGATTTCTTCTTTGATTTTTTCCATGTTCCTTTTATGGTTACATAAAATTTTAATCAATCGATCAACGGAATTTCGATCGCCGCTAACATTTGTCGTTTGACGTGCGTGCGGTTGTTTGTTTTTGCTACGGCCAAATAACCCTCGTATAACTGCCATTGCAAATTGCTAAATGTAACACCTCGTTCTACGGATTCGAATCGAACAAAATCGATATCGGACGATCTGAATTGTTTACAAACAATAACAAAACCCACTCAGGCAACGCAACGGGAGGAAACCTACGGTGGACAAGTTCGGGTACTGGACCAGCGTTTGAAGGAGGTATTTTGGATTTCAGTCGCTTTCGAAGCGCATCTCGAGTAGCTCGAAACACTGAAACAAATTCAATGTTTCAGTGTTGCCAACTTTATTTTCGTTTTTGTAACTTATTGTTGATGATGACGCACAAACTTGGTAGTAGATCAGGTTGCATCCTCGAAAGCTATCTGTGTAATTGGGAACCGGGAAATCGCATACATTATATTTATACATAGTATTCGTGTTCTTCATTCTCTCTATTTATCGGTTTTTCTGTAGGCTTCTGTTTGTATATATGTGTGTATTCAAATGTGTGTTATGAAAAGTTGTCATCCCACGAGTAGTTTTTTCACAGTGTTTTTCAGTTCGAAATATTCAGTTCAATGATCCTTTTTTCTCATAAATTCCTCAACTATTTCGCAAAAATTGTGTTATTTGCGTTTCGAAATCATAAAATACTCAAACGGCCTTCGCAATCGTTGGCGCTGCATTCGATTAAACGATGGGGAGTAGCAGCGACTCGATTTTTCTTATCAGATGGTTAAAAATAACACAATCCGCGAGTGGCAGTCAGCACTACTGTGTCCGATATCTTATCTCCGACAAGAGGTGTCTCGTGTAGTTTTTTCTTTTATGTTTTCTCATGCTTACCTTATATGAGTCAAAAAAAAAAAAAAGAAATGGGAACGGATAAATGTAAGGATTGATTCGCTGTAGAATTTCAACAGGTTTAGTTGTAACTTGGGAGATCATTTTTCTCCGTGTAAGCCAAATGTTTCGTGAACATGAGAAAACTTAAATAGTTTCACGATTTCTTGAATTTTGTTCTTTTTATTGAAGTTTTACCCCCAAAAGTGATAATTTTAAACAACAAGCATTTGTTTTTCTTTACAAGCAACTTATCTTCTTAGTGTAAAACAACTCGAAAATTCCGCGTGAAACTGCTCGAATTAAAAAAAAACTAGACTGATTGACTTAACGGACGCTCTTCAGCACTTCCAGCGAATTTTTAACCTTTCCAGAAAAAATTTGGTTCCAAACAAATTAAAAAAAAAAACTTTTCACACAAAAATAACTTTTATTCCACTTTTTATGTAACTGTTTGGATTGGAACCAAACCGTGTTCCCAAATTGAATCGAAACACCGACACTGGTAAAATCGAACAAACCGCGCCTGATTTTGCGTGTACTCTAAAATAGGCAATGGCATCGCGCGATTCGGTTGAGGACAAGATCCACCAAATGAACGACAAGTTGAACAATGTAAGTGTAAATAGTAGATTAGTGTAAACAAAAAGTGGACGGTTGGATGCACAATTATTGCGTCAGATGGCGTTCTATCGCCAGTTAACAACTTCGAAATTATCGGTATTAGGCTAACACTTGGGATTCTTTCGGTTCTGGGATATCCATAAACTACGTCATGATAAGTGTAAACTGAATGTCTCTTTTAAGTTGAATACTTAATCATTTTTTTTAAACTACTAACACTTCAGAAATGGTACCAGGTTAGGTCTTAGAAAATTTTGTTAACTTATTCAGAGATGATTTTTTATGGAAAAGTTACTCTCAGCTCAACATGATTTTCCTACGTTCCGGCACTTAGACTACAGAAGAAACACGAATATTCTTGAAAAAACTGTTGCAAAACCTATTTTTGACGGTCGCCAATGAAAGAGAAGAGTGCGTTTTTTTTTCTATCGCTGTTCTTTGATAACAAAATTTGAACGACCGCTTTTGCTAATTTTTTTTTTTCAGGAATTACTGAACGTAGTATTTCAATTCACGCTAAATTTACTTTCTGTGAATTAGAACAACATTTTTGTGAGGGTCAACTTAGTTGAAGCTCTAGGACAGCAAACATTTTAGTATTAATGCAGGATTGAACAGCCTAGTCTTGCAATTCTTAATTTTCAACGTAGCATATCAACTCGCCTTCCAAATTCAAGCTTTCCTCTCTAGTCGTTTGAATTTTTAATCGATACGTTCTGGCTGTCCTCTCAAATCACTTTTCAATTTCAAACTGTACTCTCAAGTCGTTTGAAATTTCTATCGATACGTTCTGGCTGTCCTCTCAACTCGCCTTCCAATTTCAAGCTGTCCTCTCAACTCACTTGAAAATACTAATGATACGTTCGAGCTGTCCTCTCACCCCCCCTCCAAATTCAAGCCGCCCTCTCAAGTCGTTTGAAATTTGTATCGATACGTTCAGGCTGTCTTCTCGACTCATCTTCCATATTCAAGTTGTCTCTCAACTCACATGATTATTCTAATGATACGTTCGGGCTGTACTCTCAACTCGTTCTTAAATTGTTGCTGCCCTCTCAACTCGTTTGAAATTTCTATCCATACGTTCTGGTTGTCCTCTCAACTCGCCTTCCAAATTCAAGATGTCCTCTCAACTCACTTGAAATTTCTATCGATACGTTCTAGCTGTCCTCACAACTCACTTTTCAATTTCAAGCTGTAATCTCAAGTCGTTTGAAATTTCTATCGATACGTTCTGGCTGTCCTCTCAACTCGCCTTCCAATTTCAAGCTGTTCTCTCAACTCACTTGAAAATTTTAATGATACGTTTGGGCTGTCCTCTCAACTCGTTTTTGAATTTTAAGCTGCCCTCTCAAGTCGTTTGAAATTTCTATCGATACGTTCTGGCTGTTCTCTCAACTCGCCTTTCGATTTCAAGCTGTCCTCTCCACTCATTTGAAAATTCTATTGATATGTTCGGGCTGTCCTCTCAACTCGTTCTTTAATTTTAAGCTGCCCTCTCTAGAAATTTCTACCGAGACGTTCTGTCTGTCCTCTAAACTTCTAAATCAAACTTTGATGGGCGACTAAACGAGTCTCGTGTGACAGTATCGATTTACAACTAAGCCCGAAAGCTCGAAATCTCATCTCAGCTTCACAATTCTACCACTGATCTCACTGATATGACACTTAGAAAAATCCGATCATTTTATGTAAAATTTTGCCACCTATTGACGGTATTGCGAATCTTTCAAAATTTGTCAAAAAAATCCGTGTAGAAAAAATGAACCAGTGTAGTCCGATTGTATCGTCGAAATTACCTATTTTCCCTTGAAAGTTGGGTAGCACTTTCCAACTGGGATAGTATTTCATCTTCAATCGAAATTGCGTACTGCTAAAAAATTTTCCAAATTTTTTTTCAAAAAATTCTTGTTTATAATAAGTGAGTCTCGAATATTGAATTTAATAAAGTTAGATAAGGCTAGAGATTGAAGAAAATATGCCGGGATTTAGCAAAGTTGTAAGATTAATTAGCCTGGATTTGCGTTTTGGACTTAAATGAGAAGGACTTTCCATATTCGAAACATTAAACTCAAACCATTTTTCAGACTTGGATTTGAAGTTTTATCCTGGTGGTCAGTGGTGATTAAACTACAGGTTTTAAAAAAAATCTTACTTGTTGATAATAAGTAAGTCTCAAATATGGAATTCAATAAAGTTAGACTAAGCTTGCCAGATTGCCCAGATTTGGCCCAGATTTTTTCACTTTATTTGCAAAATAAAACAAAAAATCTAATAAATTGTCATCAGAATTATGAATTTTGTAACTAGGACACATGTTTTTAACAAATTTTGTCAAAATAAACTTGAACGATGTTTTGGGAAGCCTATTTAATGATTCCGTATTGGTTGATGTGTTTGAATAATTTTTTTTTCAAGTGTTCGAGTGTTCTTTTTTTGATTTTAATGGAATAAATCTGAAATACGCCCGGATTTAGCAAAGTTGTAAAACAGAATAAGGTTGCCAGATTGTCCAGTTTTATCCGGGTTTGCCCGGATATTTAATACGAAATTAGTGAACAGTCCGGGCCGGCCCGGCTGCCTGGATTTCATTGAAATATGCCCTGATTTATTCACTTTATTTGGCAAATCAAACAAAAAAAAATGTTGTAAAAAAACAATAACTATTACTCCAAATCGATTTTTTTTGATTATGATGAAAAAATGGGTTTTCATTTTTTTTTTCTTGATTCTTGTTGAGTAATTTCTGAGTTTTGACCAAATTTGCCCGGAAATTGCCCGGATTTTCGGCAATTTTAAAAACAAATGTCCGGAATTCGCTCTGTTTTTCATATAAAATTGGCCGGAGTTGCCCGTATATGTGTTGAAAAAAGTCTGACAACCATAAGATAGAATAGCCTAGATTTAAATTTCAGACTTAAATAAGAAGAATTTTCCACTTGAAATTCAAACAATTTTCCAGACTTGGATTTGAAGTTCTATCCTTAATTCTTATGCAGAATTGAAACATAAAAAAAAATCATGATGGTTTCACGAATAAATAATTTAAAAAAAAATCATATTGAGAACCATAAATTCAGAATTCAAATAAGAGATATCTGATATAAATTTTTCATTTTGTTTCCATATTCTAAACTTGAAATTCAACCCATTTTTAAGACTTGGATTTGAAGGTTTTATCCTCAATTGTCAAGTAGAGTTGAAACATAAAAAAGTTTCATGATGGCTTCATGAAAAAAATAATTTCTGATACAAATTTCGCATTTTGTTAATAATTCATAGCATTTCTTATCTGGAATTTATATTTTGATTTTGATTTAAGGTTAAAAATGCAGAATTCCGTCTGAAAATAAAGAATGAAAGTCAGCTCGAACTTATGTTTTATAATCAAAATTAACACATCAATGTGAAAATTTTATTAATAGGAGATCGAAGTTTTAAAATTTTAACACTGGATTCAAAAATTGAAATTTTATATTCTATTATTATATAGTTTGCAAACACTTATCTCGTAAAAATCGCAAATACCAAATAAGATCTGAGTCCATTCCAAAATGTTTGTTTTCTTATAAAATCTAGATTTAAATTTTTTAAAACTGTATACACAGGATTTTAAAAAATTTATGATAATTTTGTATTGATTAAAGAATTTGTACTTAGGAGAAATTCTACTGAAAATATATATATTGGTTTGTTGTTTAACATTATTTATATTGCCGAATCTTCAGTACCAAATTTCAAACAAAAATCTTAAATTTTAATCAAGTTTTCAAAAGAACAAAATGAATGTTATTCGAACCATTAACTTTTTTTTAAAATAATTATACGTTTTCGTCATCGCTTGAAATTGTTATGCTTGTGGTTAAAAAGTATTAGCTTACTGCTTAGTAATTCATGTAAATGCAAAAAGTTTAATTCTCGCATACTTTCATTACGTCATATCAAAATCACAGAAAACTGTTGCAAAGGTTATCAAAACAACTTTAAAATTTGTATTTTACATAGAGAATATGTTGTCCAGATTACAAATATTCTAAATGGAAAAAAGTTGCGATTACACTAGGTTATTTCTATTTTTGTTTTTTTTTTTGTAATAAAACTCACGCGAAAATTGAAGCTTTCAAAATCTCTCATTTGTGTTTGAAGCTTCATAAAAAATTGGCAATTGCTAGGACTTATTTCAGAAAGTTATTATTTAAAATATATAACTATTAATGTTAAATAACTTTTATCTGAAGATAGTATCTACTCATTTGCTTCCCCTTTCTTCGTGTATGCATTTTTCAAGCAAAAATGTTATGGGAAAAATTGTTACAAAAGCCCTCTTCCTACGGCTCTGGTTATACCTATTATTGTCAAAACTCGCAAACAAATTTTATTTGTGTTTTAGGTTTCAAAAAAAAATACCGTGTTTATGTTGATAGCACTTGCTTAAAAAAAAAGTTCGGGTTGGAACGCAAAAACAAAATTTATAACACCTATAATTTGGCTTTTATTACAAAAAATAGCTCCCCCTGTTAAAAATGTCAAAGATCGATTTGACAGAGATCGATCTTTAAGGGCCGACTTTTAGTTGGATACATCCTAAGACCGTTCACCTGGATTGATTTTTTTCTGAAGATCCTGAGCCAATTTCTGACGGTCGCCATAGAACCAAAACACCCTCCCTATAAATAACATGGCATTCTTCATCACAAGCACCAAGTGACCATCGATTCCATTTTCAGTCATCGTGCAGAGGTTGAGACAGTGTTATTATAAATGCTACAAAATATCAAAAGCCTCAGCATTTTTAGGAAAGAGGGCTGCATGCTAATAAAAATCATAACTTAATTGCAAAATGTTTCTGAAATTTTCCTTGTATTGTAGAGTAAAAAAAAATAATGTTATACTGTTAAATTAAGGTTTGGGAAAAAGTTTTTGAAGAGAATTGAATTGACGAAATCCGGGCTTTCTTCAAAAAAATCCGGACAACCAGGCCAGGCAAGACTGTTTTAAAATTGTTTATAAATTTTACGGGCAGGTCCGGATAAAACAGAGCAATTTGGCAAGAGAGAGTCTTCTACTCTCATGATCGTGATAGATGTTTTTAGAACTAAGGATTAGTCGATCTTGGATCAAGCTTTGGTAGATCAATCTTATAAACTCAGATCTTCCTTTTTGGATCTATTCTTTAGCCGTTAGATCGGTTTATTTTCGATAGAATCTTTTCGATATTTTTATTCTCTTGGCAAGGCTGAAATATTTAGTTCAAATTTGGGTACCGATTTAATACCAAACAGTGCCATCAAGTCGATATCGGTACTCAAAATAAGATAGCTTTTTGTGGAATTTTTGTCTGCAGATTTCGATACATTGAGTACCTCATATTCATCTTTGAAACTTGGTGTCCTTTTTTGCTTTTATTACAAAAAAATAGCTGTTCCTGTTAAAAAGGTTAAGGATCAGTCAAACACAGATCGATCTCTTCCTGAAGATCCTGAGTCAATTTCTGACGGTCGGCATAGAACCAAAACACTACCCTTTGAATAATATGGCACTCTTCCTCACAAGCACTAAGCGACCATCGACCATGCTATAAAATACTAAAAAAGCTCAGCATTTTTGAGAAAGAGAACTGTATGCATATAAAAATAAGAACTTCACTGCTAAATGTTTCTGAAAATTTGCCTTGTATTGTGTAGTAAAAAAATTAACTTCATACACTACCGTGAAATTAAGGTTTGGGAAAGAGTTTTTGATGAGAATTTAATTGGTATAAAATCCGATTAGAAAATCTTTCAGATAGATAGAGATTTAATAGACAGTTATCTTAAAAACAAAAGTTGACAAGAAATTGTTAAATTGTAAACAAATTCATTGTCTTAGCGCCTAGTAAAAGAATATTTTTGAAAAAAGGTTTTGCTTATAAAATAAAAAAAAAAACAACGCAAGACAAAGATGTTTTGTTTGTTGTGTTCTACCCAAGTTTTCAAAAAAAAAAAACAAATTATGGAAAAAAATGGGGAATCTGGACTTGTAGTGATAATATATTATTAAAATTTTAGGTAAGTTAGATTTAAACTTTTCCTAGATACCGTATAAGCTTTCACTTAGTGCTAGCTAATACATTAGACTTAGTCGATTTGGGGTCAGTTTTGAATTTCTCAAACCCTGAGGTCTAAAAATCTTCGTTTTGGTTCAAAACTCATCCATGATTTTTTGCAGAATTTTTAGGTAACGTTTACATGAGTAAATTTGAACTTTTAGGTTTGTTTTTTGTGGCTTCGAGCTTGCTAACGGTTTTTGTGCCAATTGATAAATTCTCTACAGGAAATTTGTCGCTGCACAACTTTGTCGAAGACCGTAACTTCGTATCTTATTGGACAAAAAAATTATTACGTGTTTAACAAAGGTATGTCTTTTGGCATTGAAAAACAATAAATTCAATTGACATTACTGCTTAGTGCCTAGCGATGTATTGTGTGACTACTTTTCATGCAATACTTTACGAGGAACATGCAGTGATGCCAATTGAACTTATGTTTTATCAATGCCAAAAGACATACCCCTGTTAAACAGCTAATAACTTAAAAATTCTGCAAAAAATTACGGATTTTGAATCAAAACGAAGTTTTTTAGATTTTTTTTCATGGCGAATCCTTTCATATAAAGAATCGCAGGATGGGATCAGATGAAAACTTTATTTTTCTCTTAAGGTTGCCAAAATCACAGAAAAATTTCACAGAATTTTGAGCAAATTTCTATCACAAACACTGTGCCACAGATCACAGATGTTTGAAATTTTGCACAGATTTTCGTTATTTTGTGAGTTTTTTCAAAATAATACATTTTTGAGTGAACTATGAAACTTGGAATTCCCACACTATTTCGTGGAAATTTTATGAGATTTTGTAATTTTATTTGATTTTCACAACTGAATTGTTATATTTGACGTGACTTTTCAATGTACTTATTAGCGAAAAAGTCATAGAAAGCGATCACAAATTTTTTGGGTAAAACACAGAAAAATCAGAATTTATTTAGTCAAAAAATACGGATTATTTTTTCGGCAACCTTACATCCATCATCGATTTTCTAGCTCTTCGTATCAAGCCCTTTCACCCTGTTCAAAGAAAATGTAAATTTTAGATCGAGAAAATTGATATTTTTGACTCTGCTTGTGACGTAGTTTATGGATCTGTCTGGGTAAATTTTCTTCAAAATTTGGGTCTAAAGTGACTAAACTTTTTATTGGGTAGAATATAAGATAAAATACCAAATCAATCAGTTCTTGGTTGCCCTCAGATATAGTTTCTCATCATAAACAGCACTTCATACGCGATACACAATGAGCTCAGTTACGCTTAGTTTAATCTGGTTTAGCATATTATAACGTTTAAAAGTCTAGGGAGGGAAAGTTTTAAAAACCTTAAGTCTCAGATTTTTTTTCTTAATTTTGAAGCTATTTTGAGTCTGGCATATTTTTAAACATTATTTTAATTTTTTTAAACTGTTGTTCTAGTGGGCAAATCATAGTTTTTTTTTTCTTCAAAATTAGCTTTAAGATGTTTGTGTAATTTGTATCCATTATTCTTAATTTATACAATTTGTTATACTGTTCGGTAAAGGGCTTTTTGTATTCCTATCTTCAGTTCAAGGTAAGCGGATAGCTGTTGTTGTGTCTTAACTGTTTTATTTTACTTTGGTTTTAGTGTATTTATTAAAGTTTCGTTTTTACAGTCTAGCGTTTTATAACCTCACACCAAAATTCCGCATGAGCTAGTCAGTTTCTTAGTTTTAAGTTGTGCGCTTCAGCTCATTTTTAAATACGTAAATAAATTCAAAGGTTGTCTTCCATTTTTTTTTTTTCAATTTAGGACACCGATGAGTTTATTTACTGTTTTTTTCCGAAACAATCAATTCCTCTCAACTAATGCAACTGTTTTTTTCTATTTCCTCAACATTCGTTAATTTCTTCCGAAAATCACATCGAATTGCGCCATCATGAAATCCGCTCTCGATAGGCTGAAGCTCGTGCTGAATTCGCTGAACGTTCCGTTCAGAAGTTGCAGAAGGAAGTCGACAGACTCGAAGGTAAGTTTTTCGTATTCTACTACCGTATTTACTTCAGAGTGGCAAGTGGCCACTCTTTGTCCTGTAAAATAGTTTTAAGTAACTAATTTGAACAGAAAAAAACAGTGCTAAATTAATCGATCAGAGTTGTTTGGATCCCAAAAAAACTTCAAAATTGAGTACCAAAACTTTGAGAGTGTACCTCCGGAATGTTCCTGTATTAGAAAATTCAATACTGCTAGAAAATTTCTACAGGACATTTTAATTAAGCTAGATTAGATAATCATCCTTTTTTTATTTTAATTTTGACGTCTCAATGACACTTGAATTTTATTTTCGATTATTTTTCATTCTATTATACCAAAGAAGAGTATCATTGAGTTCGTCTTATAAATATTTTAGTTTTTCATTTTACTTAACTTATTTTTTCTACATTTATTTTTTTATTTCATGTGTTGATTTTCTGTTTGGTTTGATGTTGTTTTACTATAACCCGCTGCTTAAAAACCAAAAAAAAAAAAACAATTAATCCGCTCAAATGCTGCTGCGTTTGAATGTGTGCGTGTATGTGTGATATACTCTCTATTGCGCTAAAATGTCACCAATACAATCGCTAATGAAAACAACAAAACCACCGGCAAACAGACGAACTTATGAACGAGCGCTCCAAGAACAAAATGCTCCAGGAAGAGATGGAAGCGACGCTGCACGATATTCAGAACATGTAAAACAGTAGAGAGAAAAGTAACAACCATCCCCACCCGAATCATCGCCTCATCGTCACCGTCAGTTTCAGTTTCGTCGAAGAAAGAGAGAGAGCACGACGACGACGACGAAACACACGCAGAGCAAGGGAGAACACAAAAAAGCATATATTTAAAGAGAGCGGAGAGAAAGAGCCATCGGTTGCTCTCGGTTATCGTCATGGCAACACAACTACAACAACATTTTACACCTATAGATGAGAGAAACTAGTAGGGAGCGAACAAAAACAAAACAAAAAAAAACAAGTAAACGCTGAGCTGAGCTGTTGTTTTCTTCTTCCGAAGAAAATTTAAAACAAAAGAAAAATCAATGTATTTCGCTTCTTGCAAAAGGAAGCCGACGTTAAGCGTTGGAAATTAGAGAAAACAAAACAATAATAACAGATGGACCCAACTAGTCCTCGGGTGCCGTTCGAGACACACACACAAACACGGACAGAATAAGTTTCTAAAGTTTAGTTTTTTTTTATATTTTCATAAATAAGTAACAGGAACTTGTCTTTTGCTCCACGCTGTATAGGACACATGAAATCGCATAAATTGTTTTTAAAAAAGTTTATTGTTTTTAGACGTTAGGCGTAAAGGCTAAGAACACTTTTACACACACAAACAAACAATGACACGAATTCATACACGGGAAGTAAACACAAACACAGACAACAACAACAACTACTCGCTAGCGATAGCATAGGAACTATTGATTTATACCCCTAGGTATTAGCGCGTAAATCGGTCGAACACAGAGAAAGACATTTATACAACTACTACTATTACTGCTATTCCAATTGTACATTCACGAATTGTGCATTCCGTTGACTTTTAATAATATAATTAAAGTTAAATTTTCCGCGTTATTTTTTCTCGTTTTGTTAAGCAACACCCTTGAGAGACAGCATTTTCCAAAACTACTAGTAGGTTTATAATACGATTGTTACTGCCCCAAATATTGCGATAAAGATTATTGAATTTTTATCCGTGTTTATTCCGTTAGCTCGTAAAAAAAACAATAACAAAAGCAAACATCATACAAACACGATTTGTTATCGATCGATCATTCCCGAGAACTACTATTTTTAAAAGCGTCTTCCGACCAAGAGTAACTACTGAATATGATATGATGCATTTACTCGTAACAAGTTGATTCCAGTTTAGAAACTTGGTAGGTGTCCAGCTACCCAAAACGTCAGTTTTAGTAGGTTTTTCATCGTGCCGAATTTATTCTTTTTTTCTGGCAACACTGCGAAAGCGCCACCCCCGTGTTGCTGTCTAATTTTGTTTTGTTTTCTTCAACATTTCTTTGCAATATTTTTCTTTCAACTTCCACAAACACAGAAAATATTGTCAATACTGTCCCATAACTTATCGAGATCAAATGGTTTTCCTCAAGTTTTGTTTTAAAGTAGTTTAAGCCTCGAAATAAAACGGACATAGACTTGGAAGGTTTTCCTTTTTCGTGTAAGGTTTCGTTTTTCTTTTCCCTTTTTTCGTGTTTACCCGGAAGGGGAAGGAAAAACGGATCGAATTAGAGCATAAAATCTTTAGTGCCTTTTGAGACGTAAACAAAAAAAAAAAGAAACAAAACCGGTTCGCATTTTTTTCTTTGCTGGAAAACACACAAATCAAGCATTTGATAAGATCATTATTAGGTGGCATAGCCATTCGCAGAAAGAGATAATTTACATATATCATCGGTGTGTGAGTGTCATTCGAAAAAAGAAAAAGGGTAAACACTACACCTAGAGCCGGAAGGAATAAAAGAGAAAAAAACACATTCACAAACACACAGATACACACACGTTTAACTTAATTTAAGCGCCCGTAGAGTTTAATGGAACCGTGTACATTTGATTTCCACAAAATGCAAAAGTAAAGACAACAACTACTACACGCATTCGCAGATTCATTCCTCACTGTTTTCGCAGGTTTTTAATGTTTTATTAGGTAGCTTTTGGCATGATTTTCGGACAACAACTATTGTTGAGTGAGAGAGCGAGAGAATTTAGGCTAGAGCAGATAAACTATAATCAAATAAAAGTGAAACAAAACAAAAATCAATAATGTAAACACACAAACAATGTACACATCAAAACTCCACCTTCATTCACTGTATTTTATATTTCGAAAAAAAAAATCATAATAGTATCGGACTCTGCCAATATACAGAAATCAAGAGCAACAACAGAATGATATCTTATTTGAGTGTTTATAATAATAATATTAATAATAATATATTATTTTATTTAAAAACCGAGTTTCTATGTGTCGTTTTTCTTCTATTCGTCTGTGTTGTGTTTTTATGTTCTCTCTTCTCTCTTATATTCATTATGCTTTTGTTATGCTTTTCTCTTTCTTTAATTTGCACTATCTCCTCCGTCTAAAAATTAAAAACACTTTATTAACGCCTCACTCGAAAAAAAACACCACCAATCAAACAACAAAAATAAATCAAAACGAACAAACCCGCACGATTGGCAACCCTTCTCGACAACCAGACGAGCTGATTATCGAAAAGATCCGCTACGCCGAGATCGGAGACGATCTGGACTTTGCCTTTGTCGATCTCATTCCCGGTGTCGATCCGATCTGGACCGATCGTCGTCCGAAGCCGAAGACTCCTCCGCCGCCACCGAAGGCCAAGACGCCACCACCACCGGCCCAGGAAGATATCGTGGCGGCCGAAGCGCCTGCCGGAACCGAAGCCGCTGCTCCGGAACGAACCCGCACCCCGAGTCCGTTCGAGCTGCAGAAGCATTTCCCACCGGAGGGTGCCGAAGTCCCATACGTTCGATCGGCTACCGGATCCACTCCGGATCGAGATATCCCGGCCGCCGAACCGGCAGCTGCCGCTGAACCACCATCGGGTGCCGAAGCTGCCCCTGCCGAAGATGCTCCGGCGGAAGCGACAGAAGAAGCTGCCCCAGCTGCAGCAGCCGAAGGAGAGGCCGAAGCACCTGCCGCAGCCGAAGAAGCCCCAGCGGCAGCGGAAGAAGCCGCACCGGTTGAGGAAACTCCGGCCTCCTAAACAAGAGTCAACGTTAATGAAGACCAACTGCCAAAAACTGATCCCTGACCAGCACCACCACCATTGTTTGCTTATATTTCTTACTTTCATTCTTTTCTTTAAATGCAACCAACGCCACTACCTACTACTACAACTACTACTACTTTAATCGCTTCCAACTGAACTGAATAAGCTTATGTTAAGTGCATTCTATCTGACATTGTTCTAGTTACAAGTTTAACGTGCTTGTATGTTGTTGGACCACAGCTGACCTCGACTGTCGTGTTTTCTTGTTCTTGTTGTTGGAACATTTTTAAATAAAAATAATACGCTTTGTTAAGTATGGTTCTTCTCTTCCCCGGAGTCTTCTCCCCAATCGTCTCCATTTCTAGTGTTCTCTATGGGTCTCTTTTGACATCTTCCTTTAAAAAAAAAATCAGGGCTGCCAACTACGTTTTTTCTCAAATTTAGGGAATTTACAAAATTAAAATCAGGATACATTAGCTCCTAAGACGTGGCCGGCACCGTTATTGGTGCTCTAACAGAGAGCACCAGTTTTTGGCAATGGAAATAGGCTACTCAGTGCAAGTACATAACTTATGACTTTTGAACAGCATTGATGGTCAATTATGGTGTAATTTTGAGTTATGATAACGTTGAAAACCATTGAAAATTTTCATCGAAAAGTTATATAAAAATATATCAGACCTTTTGAGGATTTTATTCGAGCTGGAGATGGCAGCTGTATCTACATTTAATATTATCCAAAACCACTAATTATTTTAGATTTTGTGAAAATAGTTCCGAAGTTTTTTTTGCTAAATCGATTTTTTGTCGATTGGACAAAATCAGAAAATGTAGCAATTTTAAAGTAAAATATGGAATCTTTAATCACAAAAGAAATTTGCGTTAGTTCTTGTTGTTGAAACATTTTTAAATAAAAAGTATTGTTAAGTACGGTTCTTTTCTTCATCTGAGCCTTCTCCCCAATCGTCTCCAGGAGCCTCCCTTTCTAGTGTTCTCTTTGGGTCTCTTTTGACATCTTCCTCTTCAAAAAAAAAAAAAAAATCTCAGGGCTGCCAACTACGGTTTTTCTCAAATTTGGGAAATTTCCAAAATTAAAATCAGGATACATTAGCTCCTAAGACGTGGACGGCACCGTTATTGATGTACTAACAGAGAGCACCAGTTTTTGGCATCGAAAATAGGCTACTCGGTGCAAGTACATTTCTTATGGCTTTTGAACAAAATTTACGGTCAATCACGGAGTAATTTTAACCGATGGTAATGTTGAAAACTTTCGAAATTTTTAATCGTAAGAACGACTTCATTTGAGCTAGAGATAGCTATAGATCAAAGATTAAGAAGTTAAATTTGAAAATAAGGTCATAAGCAATAAAAAAAATTTAAATGTTTTTGGCAACGCTGAAAAATTTCTTGTTATAATTTAAAATTTTTAATGATTTTTAGCTGTTGTAAAAATAGTTCCAAAGTTTTTTATTGCTCTAGCGATTTTTTACCGATTGGAACAAAATACAAATTATAGCAATTTTCAAGTAAAATAAGGAATGTTCAAACAAAAAAGGAATTTGCATTAGTTTTATAAACGCTAAATCTAAACGTATTACATTTTCTTTGAAGCATTAAATCTCTGAATGTATGCTTAATATTCCTTAGTACTATTGATGGTTTGTTCAGTTGTTATATCAGAAGTTAGTAGGGTGAGGAAAATAGAAAATAGCTGCAGCATTTTTGCAGCTTTCTTTCACTTTTCGGCAAAAAAACTGAACAGTTTTTGATAAGAGTTGTATTGTTCAATATAAAAATTTATGCCGAAACCAGACAAAATGAACAAAACTATTGTTTTATGTATCAAGCATGCTCAGTTTGATGAAATTTGCAAATCTGTTCAGTTAAAAACTTTCTTAAAAACTTAAAAACAAAGTTTTTTTAATGATAATTTTCATGAAACAAAATTAGTTACCCACTGATCGGTGATTTTCTCAAACAAATTTGACATTTGAGCGATTTTTTCCGTTTTTCAGCTCTGGGTTAAACAGATTTTGCTTAGGTAACTCATTTCGAAATCCAAATGCGTCAAATAACGCGATAACCTCGAGTAAAAACGCATAAAACGACCCGGAGAATTGTTTCAAAATTCATCATAAAACTTTCATTGAACATTTCAGAATCAATGATTCGAGGTAGATATATGTGAGTAGTCAATCAGGGTGAGCTTGACAAATGTAAATCAGGTTAAATCAACCATAAAATATCAACATCCAAATCAAAAAGTTCTGGATGTATGGAATATCCTGAAAAATCTGAAAAACTGGCAACCCGGCTTTTTATTAGAAACAGAATTTTAATTTTGGTTGTTGATAGAACCTAGTCAAGGTTGCCGAATTCACCGAAAAATCTGTATTATCACAGAATTTCGAGCAAAATTTCGTCACAGAATCTGTGTCGTTCACAAAATTTTTAAAATTTTCACAGAATACACAGATTTTATGAATTTTGTACAGATTTCCTAAATTATTTTTTTTTTGTTACTTTCGACTTTTTATTTCTGACTCGTAATCATGAAAATTTAAAAAAAATAAAACAAGGTAGAGTAATTTTTTTTTCTTTGAAAACTGCAAGCAGTTTTCGATTCGTTGATGTTTGACATGATTTCCCATTGAACTTCATAAAACTAGCGTCACAGAAAACCGGCACAGAATTTTAAGTACAAATTAGGTTCAGAACTCCAGATTTTTTTTTGTCAAAAATGTAGATTTTTTTTTTCGGCAACCTTGACTAGCATATGAGTTCTTGTTCTGAAACCTGAGTCAAAAATTTGAATCTAACATTAGAATATACAGTCAGGCAAAAAATTGTCCGTACATCACTTATATCGGCTCCGATTATTCTATAAAGATACTTTTTCTATCAATAGTGGAACCTGAATATCTTCATTTAATATGGAAAAAAGTTCTCCTTTTTTTCTATAAGCACTTTAATCATTAATATACCAGGTCTAAAGATATGTTGAATATATGATTACTTCGACTGTAATCTTCCAATATTTATGTGTTGTACATCAATCGACAGTTTTTAAATCATAAAATCATGTTATGAAAAAAAAAAATGCCAAAAACATATTTTTTCGTAATTTTTCCTGATGTTTAAGTTGACCAATTCGTAAATTTACAATACTTCAATATTAGTCTGAAACTTCCGATTTTTTAATTTGTTGGCTTTCATTTACCGAAAAAATTTAAAAACAGAGCTATTCATCAAATAAACTGATAATGGTTTATCAGTAAATTGTTAAAATCAGATCAAACTTGGCAAAAATGTTTGAAACTGCATGATCTGAGAAAATTGAAAAATTAAGACACTTTAAACTTCAGTGTACGGGCAATGTTTTAGCACAATTATTGGACTTGATGTAGTATATTCAACATATCTTAAGATTCAGAACATTTATGAGTAAAGTGCTTATAGACCTAAAGTGAGAACTTTTTTCTACACTAAATGTAGATATTTTAGTTACACTATTGATAGAAAAAGTACCTTTAAAGAATATTTCGGTGCTGATATAAGTGCTTTACGTATAATTTATTGATAAACTGTAGATGTTATTAGTATCTTGAAACTGAAATTTTCATCCTTAATTCGAAACTTGAATGAGATAAGCGATATGCATTTGAACTGAATAATTTAATCTGACTTTTTAGCCTAAAATCAACTAATATTATCCTTATTTTGAATTACTTAAGTGCTGTACGGACAAGTTTTTGATGTATCTTGAAACTGAAATTTTTATTTTAAATTCGAAATTTGATTGAGGAGATAAGCTTATAAACTGAATAATTTAATCTGACTTTAAATCCAAAATCAGATAATATTATCCTTATTTTGAATTCCAAAAACAGAGCCTAAATTTTCAGATTTTAACTTTCATTTGAAATCTGGATTTCAATCATAAATCTGGAATCGTAGTCTTAAATTCGAATCAAAATCCGAAATCTAAATCTACATCTGGAATTGAAATTTGAAATCTGAAATTTGAGTTTGAAGTCTGATTTAAAATTGTTGAAATCGATTCTCAAATCTGAGTCTGAAACTTCCTGAATCTTAAATTTGCAGTCTTAAATCTGAATTCTAAAACCTTGATTTTGAAGACTTATTCTGCTTTAAGAATTTGAAATCTATTCATAAATCTATAATTTAGTTCCAAAGTTTGGGTCTGATAACTTAACCTGAATTTTAAATTTAATTCTGAAAAAAGAAGTATGTTTTCATTTCTCGATCAGAAAACTGAACTCTATAATTTGAATTATGTAATCTCAATCGGAAATCTGAATCTGAACTGAAACTGGAAACCTAAATCCGACATCAGTATATGATATTTTAACTTGAAATCTGAAACTCGTAAAGAGAAATCATAAATTTAAATCTAAATTATGGTTTTTTTTTGTTAAAATCTAAATTCGAAATTACAATCTGAAATCAAAATTTGATGTTTGAATTTATACATCTGAAATCTTAATTCAAGATCATAATTTAATATCTTGCTGTGGAGAAAATTTATATTCAAAATTTTCATTAAAGATTCAGATTCAGATTTCTGATTTCAGGTTCAGATTTCACATTGGGATTTAACATTGGGATTTCAGATTCAAATTTCTTATTCAGATTCAGATTCAAATTCAGATTTCAGATCTAAATTTTAATTTCAAATTAAGATTTAGATTAGGATTTGAATTTGTATTTAAAATCTGAAATCAACAAACACTATCCTTATTTTGAATTCGAAAAACTGAGCCTAAATATTCAAATTTAAACTTTTTTTTGAAACCTGAATTTCAATGTTAAATCTGGAATTTGTGTCTACAATTTGAATAAGAATCCAAAATCTAAATCTATACGCCAATCTGGAAATGGAATTTTAAATCTGGAATCCGAAATTTAAATTTGAAGTCTGGTTTTAAATTGTTGAAACCGAAATCTGATTCTTAAATCTGAGTCTGAAACTTCCTGAATCTTAAATTTAAAATCTGATTCTGAATCCTTGAATAAGTCTTAAAAATTCTCCTATAAGAATCTGTAATCTGTCTCATAAATCTAAAATTTGATTCGAAAATCTGGATCTGAACCTGAATTTTAAATCTGATTTTCAAATATGAATGATGTTTCTAAAATCTGGATCTGGAACTCTATCATTTGAATTATGTAATCCCAATCTAAAATATGAAACTGAATCAAAAACTCGTAAAGAGAAATCATAAATTCAAAACCTAAATTCGAAATTACAATCGGAAATCAAAATTTGATATTTGAATTTCAAAATATGCATCTGAAATCTTAATTCAAGATTAGAATTAAAAATCACATTAAGAATTCAGATAAGGAATTCAGATTTCTGATAACAGGTTCAGATTTCAAATTTAGATTTAAGATTAAGATTTCAGAATCAGATTGAGATTCACTTTTCAGATTCAGATTCAGAATTCAGATTTCAGATTCAAATTTTGATATCAAATTGATAAAGATATCAAATTCGGAATTCAGATTTCAGATTTAGATTTAAACTGAATAGTTGAATCTAAGTTTAAATTAAAAAATCAACAAACATTATTTTTATTTGAAATTTAAAAAACTGAGCCTAAATTTTCAAATTTGAACTTTTATTCGAAATCTGGATTTCAATCTAAAATCTGGAATTCGAGTCCTAAATTTGAATCATAATTCAAAATCTAAATCTCAACCTCAATCTAGAAATGGAATTTTAAATCTGAAATTGAAGTTTGAAGTCTGATTTGAAATTATTTAAACCGTAGTACGACTCTTAAATCTGTGTCTGATACTTCTTATATAATAAATTTGAAATCTGATTCTTAAACCTTGAATTTGAAAACTAATTTTGCTATAAGAATCTAAAATCTGTTTAATGAATCTAAAATTTGATTCAAAAATCTGGATCCGAAAACTTAACATGAATTTTAAATCTGATTCTGAAATAAGCCTGTTTCTCAAATCTTGATGTGAAAACTAAACTCTATAACTCGAATTATGTAATCTGAATCTGAAATCTGAATCTGAAACCCTAAATTCGATATCAGAATATGATATTTAAAAATGGAACGTTAAATTCGTAAAGAGAAATCATAAATTCAAAATCTAAGCTCGAAATTCTAACCTGAATTTAAAATTAAAAAATTTTGATTTTTAAATTAAAAAATATGCTTCTAAAATCTCAATTTTAGATCAGAATTAAATATCATAATATGAACAAAATTTAGATTCAAAATTCACATTCAAGATTCAGATTATAATTCAGCAGAATTAGATTTATGATTGCAGGTTCAGATTTCAGATTGAAGAATCATTTTTCATATTCAGATTTCAGATTCAGATTTTAGAATCGGATTGAAGATTCAGATTCCACATTCAGATTCAGAATTCAGATTCATATTCAAAATTCAAATTCAGATTTCCAATCTCAAATTCAGATTTCAGATTAGGACTCCGATTTCAAATTCAGGTTTCAGATTCAGATTTCAAATTCAAATTAAGGTTTTAGTAGCAGATTTTAGATTCAGAGCTTAGATTAAGATTCAAATTGAAAATTCATTTTTCCCATTCAGATTTCAGATTAAGATTTCAGAATCGAATTGAAGATTCAGATTTCAGAATCAGATTTCAGAATTGGAGTTAGAATTCATTTTTCAGTTTCAGATTTCTGATTCAAATTTCAGATTCAAATTTTGATTTCAAATTCAGATTTCAGATTTTATATTCCGATTTCAGATTCAGATATCTGATTCAGATTTCAGATTTATAATCAGATTCAGATTTCAGATTCAGATTCAAACTTTAGATTCAGATTTCAAATTCAGATTTCAGATTTCAGAATCAGATTTGAGATTCAGATTTAATATTCAGATTTCAGATTCAGATTTCAGATTCAGATATCAGTTTCGCATTGGAGATTTAAGATTGAAGATTTCAGATTCAGATTCAAATTTTGATCTCAAATCCAGCATTCATATTTCAGATTCAGATTTCAGATTTAGATTTCAGATTCAAATTTCAGATTCAGAATCTGATTTCAGATTCAGATTCACACTTGAGATTTCAGAATCTGAAGATTCAGATTTAAGATTCTGTTTTAATTAGATTTCAAATTCTGATTTCAGATTCTGATTTCAGATTCAGATTTCAGATTCAGATTTCAGATTCAGATTTCAGATTCAGATTTCAGATTCAGATTTCCGATTCAGATTGCAGATTCAGATTTCAGATTTCAGATTCAGATTTCATATTTCAGATACAGATTTCAGATTCAGATTTCAGCATTGGATTGAAGATTCAGATTTCAAATTCTGATCCAGGTTCAGATTTCAGACTCAAATTTCAAATTTCAGATTCAGATTCAGATTTCAGATTCAGATTTCAGATTTAGATTTCAGATTCAGATTTCAAATTTAGATTTCAGATTCAGATTTCCGATTCAGATTTCAGATTCAGATTCAGATTCAGATTTCAGATTCAGATTTCAGATTCCCTTTCGGATTCAGGTTCAAATTTTGATCTCAAATTCATTATTCATATTTCAGATTTTGATTTCGTATTCAGATTTCAGATTCAGATATCAGTTTTAAATTTAGAGTTCAGATGCAGATTTTAGATTCAGTTTTCAGAAGCAGTGCTGAGATTCAGATTTAAGATTTCAGATTTAAGATTTCAGTTTTCAGATTCAGATTTAAGATTTCTGATCGTGATTTCCGATCCAGATATCAGATCCAGTTATCAGATCCAGATTTCAGAAACGGATTGAAGATTCACTTTTCAGATTCAGAGAACAGATTCAGAATGCAGAGTCAATTTCAAGATTCATAATTCAGATTCAAAATTTTGGATTCAATTTAAGAATTCAGGTTCATATTCCGATTTAAGATTCAATTCCAGATTAAGATTTCGAATACAGACTCAAGATTTGAGATTCAGAATTCAGGTTTGGAATTCAGAATTCAGGTTAAGTTTTCAGATGTTAGATTCAGATTCTGAATTTAGACTTCGAATTCAGATTCAGAGAATAGATTCAGAATTCAGAATTATATGTAGAATGCAGATTCTGAGTTTAGACTTTTTTTTTCTTGCGTTTGAATTCTCGGTTTCTAGATCGACTTAGTCTTTGGTTTCTCTACACTATTTGGATGTTTTTCATAAAAAAGCAAGTTTTCATGGAAGCTCGTAGGTTTGTCCGAATTTTAACGTGCAACAGAAAATTCTGAATAATCCGAAACTTCCCCTCCAGAGCAATCCTTCAGAATCGGAAGTGCCCCCAGACACCGTCCCAATCCCTTACACTTCA